>NC_134570.1:44496362-44800528 GCF_050947875.1 Dermacentor variabilis | reverse complement strand
GATAAAGCACTTTACATGTTACTGAAACTTGCAGCACAGATTCAACCACAACTGTTTTAAGATGCATGTGGCGCATCTTAAATATCATTATTTTAATCACTGCTTTTGCTTTTGATATACCTGTGCATGCAGCAGCTTATGTGGGAGAACTTGCATGGACTAGAACATGAAACCTTTTTTACTATTTAGACAACTATTTGGTAATATGGAGTATGTTATGCATGCACAATGCTATATATAAGGCTTCAATTACAAAAAGGCTTGCAGTTTACATAGTAAAATTATTCTGTGAAGGCTTTGTACTGTGACCTACCATGAAAAAATTTCTGATCTCAGCTGCCAAAGTAACTAAAACATTATTAAGAATAAAATTGTGTTTGCATTCTGTTCTTTCTCCTGCAGACATCACAAGATTTTGAATCAGTTATAAGTTCAGAGTGGGCACTCCACCCTCTCGCTTTCATCGCATTTGTCTCTTCTAGCTGTTTCTTTTGTCACCATGCAAACTTGCCCAACTGTCTGCTTTTGCCTTATCAGCACACTGTTGTCTTAGAGGCGATGTGAAGCTTTTGAAATTGACTTGCAGTACATCTACAGTGTGTTATGAAGGTGGAAAGTGCTTGGTTTAAGTGAATGGTGGTGCATCACTTACTGACTTATTCCACTATCACTAATTAGCACGCGGAATGCTTGCAGGTGTTCCTAAAAATTTTTTACCATTCTTTTCGCTGTAGTATGTGTGATGCAATCACATTGACTTCCGTGCAGGTTGGACATCACTGTCATTACTTTTTGAAGACGTAAGGCAGTTCAGCACATAATATTAAGTGCTCTAGCCTTCTGCCTTGCATGCAGCAAATGCAATTATCAACAAGGCATTATTACCTTTTCTTTGCTCCTTTTTCGCCCTTTTGGCAAGTCCACCAAAACCTTCCTGGGGCGCTTCTCCATGTAGGCCTGCATCTCCTCCATCGATTCTGCAGATAATATAACGTTGTGGGATGCAACCCAAACACACGCAGACACAAATATCCTACAAGGCCTACTTGCATAATGTTCCTGCAAGCACGACAACGCCGTTACAATCCAAGGAAAGACGCCGCCTTTTGGAGACTCTACAGCCGTTTTGAAGCACGCCTACATGAAATGCTCATGGTGCAATCATTGTGCGATAGCGTATATTGAAAATTAAAGACTCCAAGTGAATGCACATACAGGTAATGCTACCGCCACTTTCGAGGCGTAACACACATTGTGTGAAAAGGTCTAGATAAGCTGCTTCCCGACTTAAGTTATGTCACTACGGCCGCTGCCTATACACAACGCACGCTCTTCGATCCATGACATCACTACGAAAGGGTACGAATGGAGCTTGACGTGTCACTTACCAGTGAGATGCAGGATTCGCGCTTCATAGAAGTCGCCGTCTGTGTTGTCGTCTCCAGGCCAGTAAACGCTGTAAGGTTTGGTTGGCTGGAAATCGGCAACGTTCTTGGGCTTGAAGTCGCTTATGGCGCAGTGCTTGACGACAGCCGTCTTGCCATCGAACTCGTATTGCACGAACGCAAACATTGTCACGCAGCTCAAATCAGTGGCGGCAAGCTAGGAGGCACGGGCGAACCAAGCGAACTGTCACTGAGAGAGTAGCACTTGTCAGATCCACGTGTTCACGTTATACCACGTGCTTGAGATGTGACGTCCTATGGACGACATTACCCAATGTCATGTGATCCAAGGCGCGAACATACGAAAGTGCCACACTGCTTTCGTGCTAGTGTAGCTGTTTGCGGGACGCACAATAGAGCCTTTTCATTCAAAACGCGTGCTAAATAATGTGAAACAGGTGTCCCCACTAAATGAGCCACCATGATGCCGTTATAAGGTTAGGAAATGTTGGCTGCACTTTTTTAATCTTTCTTTTTTAATGCAGACTTTCGTTACATCTGCGTCAAAAGTTAATTTTGCACAACGAACGGGAAGTTTCCGAGAATTACATGCAAGATAGATTAAAACGGCAAGGTGAGTGGGTGTAATAAAAGCGAGATGAATTTCTTTTCTAAATTCGGTATTCGTATCATATTGCATAACGGGTCACTCTGTATATATGGCATTGTATATATCCCATGATTTTCTTATACATTTAAGTTTATCTCAATTGACAACAGCGACAATAGCTAATAATAATAGGGAAAATGCAATTATTCTGTGGAAGTGCAATTGCCACGTCGTGAAATTACTCCTTTGAAAGTTGGCAGTGAACACTTTTTAGGGCGCTGCACGTGTACACTGATGCAGCTGGACACAAAAGTGAAGACAACTTTTATGCTTGGCACACATTTGCAGTCACAACTTGCTTGCTCTTTTCTGCATTATATCACTTTTGGTAAGCTACATGGTGTTTCGATCGTGAATCCTCGAAATATTTTAATTGTGAAGCGTGCAGCGCTTGAAGCACGATTGACTGTCGACCTACGCTGCGTTGGATGCGCCCGGTTACCATCCTCAAACACATCTTTTCTTCCTGCTTCCCTTCCTTTCTTTCTTGTTCCTGCGTTTTTTCTTATTTTTTTTTAATTTCCTTAATTACTATTGCGGTCTTCTAGTTCGTTGTCCTCCCGAAAAAACCCTGGCTTAATTCCCAGTCCCGTGGTTGTTGTTATAGCGCACGGGCTAGTCTAGCTTCGGGGTTTTGACGGTTGTTAATCTGTAACTTTTCCATATATGGTCATGCACAAGCTTCTACAGCGATTCTTTAAAACTGATGGTAGCGCTAAAAAGGAAGAACACACGGTGAAAAAACGACACGACGACGAGGAAACGCTACTCACAATTGGTTTATTTTTTGAAAAGGGTTCAATATTTAAGAGCTATTCAATATTCTAGAGCGAACAACTAACATTTCAAAAATATGAACCAAGCTTAGTTCTTGCAAGCCAAGAGCAATAATGCATAGTGCTTCATGCTTGAGTGTTTGTACAAAACATGTGAATACTTATGCGTGATACGGAGGTATACAATCCTACGACTTATACAAGTGGACATTCAGGAAGCTGTTTATACAGCGAGATATAGCAATGCATATGCTGCTGTGACGGGCCCGACTCCCCCTATTTCATTAATGATGGAACTTGTGTTGGGAAGGATTGATTATACGAGAGTGCAGCGCTGTAGTTATATGTATGTATTAGAGTGCTGCAACTTATGATGATCGGCAAAAGTGGTGGAAAGCGTTTAGAGCACCCTGCACATGTATCTTGACTTCTGTGATTTCCGCCAACATCGTATAATCTACAGAACGCAGATCAAAAGTCATGTAAAAGAACTATAAAGGATAACTTATAATTTCGGTATAGTGTGCATAATTACACTGATATCCACAAGTGTGCTGAATCGGGCTGGTTCATCCCACGCACGGTGGGAATCAACGTTATGCGAAACATTTGCATGTAGCGGGCTCGTTTTGGATTGCGCAAAGCGTTACCAGGTAAATATTTGTGTAATACGAATAGCTCTTTGTCTGACAGGAGCGTGCGTATTACGACATCAGCAAGACGACGGTGACGACCATCGCGTGACGACGACGGCATGATTTCGACGTGAGCTTATACGACATGCCGATTGTTGGTTTCAACACAGGTATACTAGACGAGCGTAAGAGAGAGAAACGCTAATAAGTGGCCGCATCAGCCTAAGTACAGGGTCCTGAATATTTCGCTGCGCGCGTTCTCAAAAAGGTTTTGTGCTCATCCCTGCACTGTTCTTGCTCAAATTTTGCAGAACGATCGCATTTTTGCATCGAATTCATTTAGTATAACACTTCGCACATTTACTTGTTTGGTTTTTATGAAAAAAAGTGCAAATATACTGCACATATGAGAATGCAAGCTGCTGCCGTCTCTGCGCAAGCATAAACTTGTGTCGCCGCCTGCCGTCAGATGCAGAAAGCACCGTTTCAAGGAGGGCATTCGCCTGTCCCAGGAGTGGGCAACGCGCGGAAGCCCTCCCTGAAACGCTGCTTTCTGCAGCTGACGGCGGGCGGCGAAACAAGTTTATGTTTACTAGCAAAGAAAAAAAAAAGCAGCGGCCAGGTGGCGACCATCAATGTTTTCCATCTCACAAAACACAATATATATCCATTGCTCACGCATGGCTCCATAATCTTGGATAGTCGGCCGCGTGGTTCGGTTTGTACATGCCTCCTTTTGGGGTTTCGACTAAGTTTTGTGGTATTCCGAAGGTGAAGCTAGCTCTTAGTTGTGTTTGCCCGCAAGTATTTGCAGCAGCAGTAATAAGCGTGCCGCAGGCCCAGCCTGCTCTCTGCTAGTGTTTGCGCGCAGCATGTCGCAGAAGACGCGAGGCCGCTACAGGCGGTACTTGGAACCGAACTCAACTGATCAAGTACCAAAGCAGACCCTCAGCAGCATTGCCAAGCGAGCGAAAACACGCAGCGCTAGCAAGGTACGTGCAATACTGATAATTCAGTGATTATAACAAGTTCTTTTTGGGTGGAGGGGGGGGGGGGTAGGCAGTTTTTGACATGCCACTTTGGTTTAGTGGCTGTGGCGTTCTGCAGCCGAGCACAAAGTCGAGTTCTGTGCAGAGAAATATAAACATCTTTATTGACTAGTCCGAGGACTGTTGGCGGGGCCCCTAATCCAGGGCTCCCATGACGATTGCCGCGGCGCCGCTTTACGATGCAGGCAGAAAGTAAAAACAGTCCTGTGTAGTTTTTCGTACAGAGCTCGATCAAGGCTCTAGTCTAGAACGGTGAAAGCAACTGCGAGAGCATCAGACGACCACCAGGGTCAAAAGAGAGAATGCGTCACTTAAAATCACGACGTAGCTGAGCCGCAGCGAATTGCGTCTCTTTTTCTCAAGCTCTAAACAAAAGACTGGGCTTGAACGCGTTGAACTACCACAGAAGAATTGCTGCTGTGCCCTATATTCAGGTAACAAATCTAGAATGGACAACGCAGTTGCAAAAGTTCTCTGATTTCGATTGCTTGTGTAGGCAAATGAGCATAAGCAATAACTGAGCATGTGACAATGTAGGTAATTGTTGCCCTCAAATATAATACATTTCTTTCACATGCTACTAGCACATCGACCCAAGAGGCCAGTGCATCAATTCCCTTTTGCAGGATTGTGCCAACTCGTTGGATTCTTTCCCTTGCCGTCAGATCTTTGCATTTCGAAGTACTTGTGCACTCCTTGATTTAACAAATAAATAAGCACACAATTGTGATAAAATATAATAAATTGTATTATATTAGCTTGATAGCTTAGGGGAGCTTTCTGTATCCTTGGCATTGAGATTTGTCAGCAGCCATTTGTATTATTGGAAAACAGGATTAGTTGTATTTTAAACTAATGCACATGATGCAACAAAACAGCATCACTGTGTTGCTTCCAATGGGCGTATGTTTTCTCTATTTTGTCATAATTTCATCCTTTGCTCATGTCGGTATGAACTTGAGCGCAGCAATTAAAATTAATCCAGGTTATATTAAGTGTCATGTGCTCATACGATTCTGTGTACAGTGCACTTAGAATATCCTGCTTCTAAGATGCCTTACGAACCACCTGAATTGAGTATTTTGCAACTGATTATATGGCAGCATGTTATACACATATTGTAATATCAATTATTAATAATGGCTGAACAAGGGAAGCCTCAGCCCAGAGCGAGCCTTCCATTGTGTGACCCTTTTTAATGTTTTGGATATCAATTATATTACTTATTCTTTGTGTTGTTTATTATTAGTTGTGATACTTCTGTTTATTACACATCACTTCCACTGTAATTTATCTGCCCAGTACGCAGTAAAAGTAATTACCACTTAATTAAAACTGGAAGGCCTTTTTTTCCAGGTTATTGCACCAAACAAGCAGGCAGCGACCATTGTTTGTGCAAAGGACTCTCCAGTTCATCGGACAGCCAGTGTTTCTGAAGATGCATCTCGGGATGGCAACCTGAGCATGTTACCAGACATGGCTGCTAGCTGCCTTGATGATGAACCGCCAATGCCTTATGCCAGCAACACATGTGAAAGAGACGAGAGAGACGAAGATGAATGCTCTGTTCCTGCTCCCAGTGTTGCCATGCAGGATGTCAGCTCTGAAACCGAAGAAGAGGCCGACCATACACAGGTGCAACATGACAGCGAAGGTGACAGTGCAGCCGAAGATTGTGACACGGAACAGTTTGGTTTGGATGATGCCCCTGAGCAGTACTTCTTGAAACTCTCAAAGGAAACGCTCCCTTCGCAGTCGACGACAAAGGCAGAGGCACTGTTGCTCATCTTAGCTTATGTTGTCAGTGCTGGACTGACGTGGGCTCAAATTAGAGGTCTGCTAATTTTGATAAATGCCCTGTTAGGAAGCAATGTAGTGCCTGGAAGCACATATTTCTTCCGAAAGCTCTGGAAAGACAAGAAAGAACTGATAAAGCTACATTTTTTTTGTCACACTTGTCATGAATATTTGGGGAAGTTCTCAAAATCTGAAGAAAATGTGTCGGTGACTTGTCAGTCATGTGGCACGGAGAAGACGCTTCAGAGCCTGAAGCATTCTGGGAGTTTCTTCTTGATGTTTGATATGAGGCAGCGGATGCTAGATATATTGAAGAATGTTGGTGGTGCACTGCTTCAAAACTTGCAGTTGCTGGCATCACGACGCTGTATACCAGGAACATACAGTGACATCACTGACGGTGATTTGTATAGAAGCATAAGGAAACAGTTTAATATGAGTTGGTCAGATTTGACACTGTGCTTCAATACAGATGGTGCACCAGTTTTTGAATCGAGCAAATATTCAATTTGGCCAATTCAAATTCTTTTGAACGAGCTTCCTGCTCAAGTCCGGTGGCAAAATATAGCAATTGGCGCTCTGTGGTTTTCAAAAGTTCACCCTCCAATGCATCTTTTCATTGGCAAATTTGTTGAAGAGCTTGCCAATATTGGAACTCTTACATGGTCCCATGGTGGAAGACGAATTAAATCAGCGGTCCATGCAGTTGCTTGCTGTGTTGATTCGCCAGCTAGAGCTGCAGTTCTGAACATGAAGCAATTCAACGGCTACTTTGGCTGTAGTTGGTGTTTGGAGAGAGGCACAGCTGTAGAAGGTGAGTGCATGCATGGTACTTAGTGCCCATAGCTACAAAGCACTTTGAATTGGTGTTGTCAAACTCTTATTGGCAACAGAAGCAAAAATATTAAGTGAGTACTATGAACCAGCAAGTGGAGGGCAAATTGAGTGCAAGCTTAACTTTACACATTTATCATAGAAAGTGTATTTATTTGTCCAGCACTGAGGCTAGAGCTGGAGATCTATCTTGATAGATGGAAAAGCTGGGTGGGTGAAGTTTTGTTGCATATGTTCCCATCTACTAAGTGGTCTGGATAGTTGCAACGTTTTTATGCCACATTGGGCAATTTTTGACTAGTTTTTCTCAAAGCAGTGTATATATTGTTTTTTACAGGACATTTTCTATAGAACATTTCTTTAGAGAACTGGTAGTGGAATTTAACATAATTTATCTCCGTATGAGCAAATTATTTGTGGCTTAGAAGTATGGTTCGTTGTGCTAGTTGGTTAGATACATTAATGGGGATCATAGCGCTATAGGACACAGACTAGAGTGAGACAACAGGACAAGCGCTCATGCTGTTGCCTCCGTCTTCTCTGTGTCCTATAGCGCTATGATACCCATGGATTAATTTGTGGCTTCAGCCAGACGATTTGCAAATTTATTACTTGCAGAACATACAATTCAGCTGAACCTATCAGTGATGGCATTATGACAGCATGCTATGAAGCCACAGGAACATTAGTATTCCTGAGCCAATTTCCGTTTGTATCTTCTTCAGAAGGTACTTTTTTCAGAAGGTACTTGAAAGCCCTTTTTAGGACTAGTGTGTAGGTCAGCAGAAAAGTTAAGTGCTTTTGCCTGTGCATGGAACGGGAGTTTAAGCTATGCTGCTGCAATTACAAGCTCAATGGTCTTGGTAAGCCGACAATTCTAGATGCATTGCAAAAAGTGTGGCAAAACTCGCATGTAATTTTAGGTCTCGTTGCCCTCGTTTATGGAACAAATCTCAGTGGTTGCTCTCCGATGTGGCTTTGGTTGGCGTAGGCGTGCTTAGCTCGGAGATCAGAGACGGCATGCATAGAGGAGCTACTGCCCTACAAGTTGCAGATGCTTCCTGTTCAGGAAGGGCACATCTTCATTGCAGAGTGCAGCTCGTAGGCGCTTGTTCTGCGGCGAGCGTTGGCGTAACTGAGCAAATGACCGCAGCGAAGAATGAAAGAGTGAATACGGACTGCAGCAGGGGACGAGATGTGAGGAGGAAGGCTGTGGAGGAGGGTATGGCGAAGGCATGAGAAGAAAAGTGTAGTGTAGCGATGATGGCTACGAGTCGGTGCCAGAGTAGTGCGCGTCATCAAGGAGGTCTGCCGGCGGCTGCTGCTGTGATTCGCAAGCACGCGTCACACACACGCTGGCTCCCGCAATCTCTAAATTAGCAAGGCAGTCGCGCCGTACTTCACTCTGTTTGCAGTGGGCTGCACAAGACTGATTGTCTGTGCCAGCCAATATATTGCGAAATGAAAACATGTATAGAGCTGTGCTCCAATTCTGCATTAGGGAGTATCCTGATTGTCGGTGAATTTATTTCTTCCTTCATGCATTGCACTTTTTGTTTTCAATGTGTCATGGTGGAGTGATGCAGAAGAAACTTCCAAAAAAATAAGCCAGAAGATGGTAATGCCAGTAGTTGTGCTGCGATAAGTTATGTTGTTTGGTTGAATGGTTGCTTCCCACTAAAAAAGACCCAGGTTTGAGTCTCAGCAGAACATTGGTTCTTTTGCTTTATTACTTTATGTTTATATTTTACTTTATATGCTGGTGCTTGATACTTGTTTCCATTGCTATGCAATGTCAAAATAAATCGAGCAGAAATTGCAGAAAAAAAGTGATACATTTTAGTAGCACGAGCACCGAGTGACACTCTTGTTTCTTGCGCAGCACTTCCGGTTACCTCCTGTGATGACCGGGAACGAAATTGAATATAAAAAAAAATAGAAAAAAAAACATGGTACAGTGCAAAATTCATGGGTACAATTATATGTATGACATCAAAGCATAAGTTTAGAAACAAGTTGAGTTACTGAAATATCTGGACCGCGCCAACATATGCACAAGTTGTCGCAGTTACTCCAGTCATCGTTCCACTGATGCCTTCAAAACCAACGCCGGCCCACATGGCTTCCATGACTACCAGCGCACCTAGCCAAACCAGCTATCCGCAGTGGCATCCTCCTCGTCCCATCCGCTACTACTGCGGCTATCGTGGCCACATAGCACATTTTTGCCACAAGCGCCAGCAAGACGAGCGTTGCGGATATGACGTATACGAACGGGATGACTTTTCGCCCAAAGCTACTTTCCATTGTCTAGGGAGCCTCCATGGTCAATGCCATCCTTATGCTCCACCACGCGGCCGCTCACCATCGCCTACTGTAGCATCCAAGATGGCTCCGACGTACCGTCCTGCGAGACGCTGCTCGCCATCACCCCTTCGCCACTCCACGTCCCCACTTGGACCTGCTTCTCAATTCGCAGAGCGTCGTCC
Organism: Dermacentor variabilis; assembly: GCF_050947875.1. NCBI lineage: Eukaryota > Metazoa > Arthropoda > Arachnida > Ixodida > Ixodidae > Dermacentor > Dermacentor variabilis. The sequence continues at coordinate 44,790,893 of NC_134570.1, read as the reverse complement.
GGCTTTTGGAGGAAAAGCTGCATCAAACGACAGGACAGAAATTCCTCTATCGCGTCCGTGCAACATGATATTGGTTGTAGTAGAAGGTGTACAAGTAGAAGCTTTGATAGACACTGGTGCTAGTGTTTCAGTTATTCACTGTGAATTGTGTTCGCGACTTCGGAAAGTTACGACCCCCTATGATGGACCTACGCTGCTCGCTGCTCAAGGGGCCGCCATTCGACCTACCGTCATGTGCATTGCTTGTATATCCATCGCTTGACTTCTGCATTACGTACAATTTGCAGTGCTAAGTTCGTGTGCCCAGCAGCTCATATTGGGATGGGATTTTCTTTCTATGGCCTCCGCCTCCATCTGCTGCGGGCAACGCATTCTCCACATGAACGACGCGACCTATTCACTTCATGCAGATGATGCTCCACTTCACTTGCTTGCTGCAGAAGATACTGCGCTACCTCCTCGCCATCAAAGCATTGTTACTATGACGTCTGATGTCATTGACTGCGGCGACGTGCTCGTATTACCATCTGCAAGCGGTCTCGCAAGAGGGATAACCTTTGCATCAGGACTGGCTTAGTTTTATCATGGCTCTGCACTTCTCTACGCTACAAACATGACATCTGAAGATATTCTCATCCCTAAAGGCACTACATTAGCTTGCACCACTGAATTGGAGTCTATCTCTGTTGTTTCCTTTGACAGTTTTTTACTGCAGATTTAGCTGCCACATGTATGCGAATAAAGTGGGAATGCACTGAAAGGTAATGTTTTAAATGATTTAAATGTAAATGAAAAATAAGTGGTTAATTACTTGGGCATGGTAGCTATCTGCCTAAAAAGCTCACATAAATTTATGCTGAATGCTTGGCTTTTTGAGCTAGTGTGCTAAACCACTTATAGAAACATAAAAATCATTGTGGTTTAAACATTGGTGGATTAACTGCAGAGTCCATCAAGAATTCATTTAACCCTCTTATTTACATCGCTGATCATTTTCCCACTGTACTGCCGAAAGCACCATTGTTGCAATGCTCTGTGCTGCCACCAGTAGTAGTGGTACCACATCATGTTATGCTTAGGTGGCATGCTCTGCACACTTTACCAATTTTAATAGCTGCAATCACCATATTTTATCTGGTTTTGTTATGCTATATGGACAAAGGCCGATTGCTGAGTCACTTATTTTGCAGGAATACTTCTTAGTGTATGTGAGTGAAGACTTACTAAAGCTGAATTGCTGATACTGCCATATGATGTAATTCATAGCTTATTCTGATGCGTTCAGGAGATGACCTTTGCATTTGTGCGCTTATATTTGCAGGAACACTGAAGTACTTGTGCCATGCAGAGCCAGCCCCAGAAAGGACGCATGAAGGTGTTTTCAAGGCGATGCTTCAAGCTGTACACCAGAGAACTACAGTCGCTGGTATTAAGGGGCCATCTCCTTTGATGAAGCTAAAAAGTCTAGACCTTGTGTGGGGCTTGCCCCCAGACTATATGCATTGTGTTTTAGAAGGTGTAACAAAACAGCTGACTGAGTTGTGGCTTTCATCTGTAGGATCTGCCTATTACATTGGCAGAGAGCTGAAATTGCTGGATGGGAGGTTGTGTAGCATCAAGCCACCAATAACATTCGGACGAACACCGCGACCACTCTCGGAGCGTTCTTTTTGGAAGGCTGTTGAATGGCGGCATTGGCTTTTATTTTATAGTATTCCATGCCTTTCAGGTGTGCTTGCACAAAGTTTCCTGGCTCATTTTTCTCTGCTTTCGAAAGCTGTTTTTTTATTGCTTAAAGATATTGTTACTGCAAGTGGCATAAATGAGGCAGAAGAGCTGTTGCTGAGATTTGTTGCTCATATGTCAAGACTTTATGGAGAATCTTCAATGACATTTAATGTCCACCAACTGCTACACTTGCCGAAGTCAACACGAATGTTTGGTCCTCTTTGGGCAACATCGACATTTCCCTTTGAAGATGGCAATGGCTTTGTATTGCGTCTTATTTCTGCGGCGAAGTTTGTGCCAATGCAGGTAGCTGAGAGGTGCATTATGCGAGAGATGTATCGTAACTTGGAAAGAACAGTGACTATGTCTGCTCGCATAGCATCTGCGAAAGCGAAGATGGAAATTCAGTACAAGGCATGCTTTCAGACATGTGTTCTTGGTGTGCCCCAGCCATTTTCAGGGATGTCAGAAACTGTGCAGGAATTGTTTATATCTAAATTTGAGAGAGTGCCTGAAGTTTCAAGGTACTTCCGAGCACAGGTTGGCACAGTAGTCGTACATGCTGCAGACTATTTAGTTCCGCGAAAAACCTCTTCATATTATGTCAGCATGAAGGATGGCAAGTACGTGCATGTCTTGGGAATTTATGCGGACACAAGCTCCATATATTTTCATTGTCAGCACATGCTCATTGGTGCTTGTGCTTTTGATGTACCTCACATTATGCACTGCCAACACCCACCGCCCTCAGAAAATCACTGCCTGTACAGCAGTGATGACTTGCAGGCACAGTGTGTATTCTTCACTGTAGGCAGCTCATCCTACATCTGTGATGTTGGGAACTCTGTAGAGAAGTTTTGATTCCACCTGTAGATGTACAAGGCCTACAGGGACTGACTACTGATCTTCTAAAGGAATCCTTTGTGGTGAAATGGCGAGTTTACGAAATGTGTACAGCGAGCTGAAAGTATTCTTGCCTGCAGTAGTTAATCATATGAACTCTCTTGTCAACACTAGCAATGTTTGAACTGAGAGAGCAGTGGGGACTTCATTCTGCATAATTTACACCATAGTCTCTTGTATAGTTTCTGAGCCGCCTCGCATTTCAATCCAGGCTTGCAGCGCTCTCTCTGTCGAAGCACCTATGCGGAAAAGTCGCAATGGCAGTGTATGCACTTCTGGAAGTCTTAAAATGTGACAAAACCTGTTCGCCTTACTAAAACTGTGGCTTGGGATTAAGGATATAGTAATAGAGCAGTGACTGCTGTCTGTGAAGTAAAGCACACATTAGGCTGTCATACTGTTGTTTTGCATTCAAGAGCCGCTTACTTCGCTGTAGGATTTCAGTGGCTTACTTTTATACAATGAACTAACTGCATTGGCCGAGAGCCCCAGTCGTGTGCCACATGAAAAAAAAAAACAAAATATATATGTATCGGTTAGTGTTCTTGTTTTGCACATTGTCAACAAGTCGCAAGGTTAATGTGCTTGCGTTTAAACATGTAATGGAGTTGTCGTCGACTGTGTACCGGGTTTGAAAGCTTAGATTTCTAATTATTCTTGCTGTTAAATGCCATTTTGCGATCAATGCAATTTGATCAATGCGGCACCATAAGCATTGGTGTGTGATATTGGCAAAAATGGTGCTGAAGTGCTGCGACAGCATTAAGTCTTAAGTATTCAGGCCCCAGTGATCACGAGAAGTTGTTCAAGACAACTGTGACTAAGTTTTTACCCTCTATGCTAACTAACTTTGCCCTGGAGGTCGTAGACAAGAATGACATTGCCAGAATGTTTGCACAGAAGCTCCTGTCATGAATGGTCTAGAAGCTGTAGATGCAAATGATAGCAATACTTTTGTTTGTGTCGCACTTCGTATTGACTTTTTGCTAGGCTAGCTTTTAATACTGTTTCCATGTGAAACTAAAGCACAAGGAACCATCTGATGATAAATGAGGACAATCTGTTACATTTGTTCCTGCACACATATTTTTTGCAGCATATGCAATTTTTATTTGTGGCAATCTCTTTGTTCTTGCCAGTGGGCATTACAGGCACGTAGATTCAGTGAAGTGAAGCTGCACAAAAAAAAAAAAAAATACAAACTATTAGGTGTCTGCTCTACTCTGAGCTTTTATTGCTGAGTGGTATAATCGAAGCCTATATTTCTTTTGGACATGGTGGAAAGGTTAACATCGCGACATTTGAAATTTGCCTTTATTTTTCCCATATAACAAAAATCGGGAGAGCACCACAGACTAAAAGCTGCAAAAGTGTTTTCAGCTTTTGTTAGGAATGTTCTCTGCTGATGCTGCATGCATGTTGACCACTTATTTGTCAGGGGTTCTGTTTTCTGTCATTGTGGGTGAATTACAGTTTGTTTATTTTGCCTGGCAGTGGCAAGCAGGCAGGCTGTCATGGCTATTGGCTAGCGCTATGTGCAGTGCTCAATTGTTCTTTAGCATGGCCAAAGTTTAGCCGCCCTTTCTAGTTCTCAGGAATCTTTTCTATTTCACCATACAGTCGTGGATTGCTTGAAAACTGTGCCCAGTATACTATTGATGTTGGTGACTCTAGAGGCAGGCATGTCCTCCTTTTGGCATCTGCACATCCATGTTCTTGTAGGAATCTTAACTGCAATGGTTCTGTGCCAAGTCTTGTAGACTGCTGCTGAGAAGGGAGCTGCTTTGTTACGTGTGTGTGCTCTGGCCATAAAATTGAGTTTTTCTACCTTATTGATAACATTGAATTGGGGCTTGTTGGTCTGGCCGCAAGCTGAAGTAGTGTGAGGGTATAATTAATTTTTCCCCCTTTCTCGATCACTAATGTGGCATTTTTATTTATTTGTATTTTGCATCTGGTCATCAACATGCTTAAAAACTGATCAATAGTCCTGTCTGCTGATATTGTTTGCAAAGTGTCTATAGTAGAACACTTTGCACAAACCATTGGACTGTTTATTTTATTATGTATTTTTCACTGTTATTGTGTGCGAGTAATGACATGTGAAAGCTGTTGTTAGTGAAGTGTGTCTGTCATGGTATGCTTTGTGAAGTGTGTCTGTCATGGTATGCTTTGTACAAACTGTTGTAATGCTGTTTTTTTCCCAGTGCCTTGCACTGCTGTATTGCTACTTCGCTTCTATGTGGCATTGCATGGTGTGTCCTGAGCTTTTGCAGAATAGCTAGTTTTCTATTGCTGTTTCTTGTTTATTGTATCATTTACTTCTAGTGGTCCTTTTATAAAACGAGAATCGATCAATATGTAATTGTTCATCTAATTTATTAACCGATATTCCACAAGTTGTATTTCTTTTTTTGCACCTGTATAAAAAAAGGCTCTTTTCATGCATTGCATTACCTAGATATGTACTGTGCTCACGGATTGAAACACGACACTGTGAGAGCGTGGCCACCAGTACATGCAGCACTGCTCGTAGAAGCAAGGTGTTGCATTGTGGTACTTTGCGAGAGAGATTGTTTTGAGCGTATGCTTACTGCTTCTGGCTGCCTATTAATGGGACTGCGGTTCTCTGCAGCGCCGGAGGGGCGCGGCAAGCCTGGTGCGCTGGAGCGTGCTTGCGTGCCGATGGTTTCACGACATTATTTGCTCACGCACTCTTTTTATACATGCCCTTCCTATGCGGCACATGTGTTGTCCACGTAAGGCACTTTTACGTTCATCTGAATAGAACGAACGTCTGCACGAAGGAATAGCAAACTTTATTGCAGAATGTAACCTTCTAGAAAAAAAAAAGAAAGAATAACATTTGCTATTCCTTCATGCAGACATTCATTTTATTAAGATGAACGTAAATGTGCCTTACGTGCACAGAATATCTGCCATATTGGAAGGGCATGTGTAACAAGAGCATGCGAGCAGACAGTGTGACGACATTGGCGGCACACTCTAGCACGCCAGGCATGCAGCATCAGTGGGGAGCTGCGGGGAACCGCAGTCTCATTCATTGGCAGCTGGAAGCAGTAAGCCTATGCACAAAATGCTCTCACCCTCGCGGTATACCACACTGCATCACCCTGCTCCCACGCGACATTGCATATACCGGCGGCCACCCTCTTGCAGTGTTGTGTTTCAACCTGTGAGCACCATACATCATGCTTGCCAGTAATATGGTGTGCAGACCTCATCAAGCCTTTGTTGCTTCTTGTCTGTGTCCTCGTCAGTGCCTGTTACTGAAATCACCTTGGAACTTGGAATGGTCGGATAAAAGAAACTTGAAGTAAGCATTTCGACAAGAGGACCTAATTGGGGTGGCAAATGTAGCAGCTCATGTTCCAGCACTCTTGACGTAGATGCAGCAAGGTGTAGGAGCTGTGTGCCTCTATTACTATGCGAATTTGTGGTAAGGCGGGCGAGCGCATGCACCTCCATAAGGTTTACTAATGGCTGCTCGGTAGCAATTTCATCAAGTGTGCCATGCCTTTCATTGTGAGCCGTCTAGAATGGCAAGCAGAGCCGGCTTTTATGCCACCACATGTAACAAATGGGACCATGGCAGATGAGAAAACTGGTTGTGGGAATGCCATGAAGGCCATTACTGGTTGTATGGGATTATGAATCACTTATGATGCACGCAAAGAGTGCAGCCATTCCCTCCTCTTACGACATGTAGAATAATGCCATAGGCTGCTAATCAAGACAGAGTTGAAAAGCATGTGGAGGCATTTGAGGAGAGGGAGATGCCACGGTCATGGTTCGTCGAAGCCAAATAGCCTTGAAGCTGAGAGCATTTCGCAAGTGCAGCTGCACAGGCCAGTTGTGCTAGCATTTTATACATGCACAAATTTGCTTACAGCTTTCTTCGTCCTTGGCGATAATGTAGCTGATTGGCGCATTTCTGCTAAGGTACTTCCCCTAGCATGCAGTGCGATTGAATAATATATGCAAAAGAAACGCTCGAATAAGAGAGTGCGTACACATGGTGGCAGTTCATAGGGCCAATTGGGCTGTCCTGGTCGAGTTCATGTTGGGGTGAATGGTACATACGGTTCTTTAGAGGTCAAGGCTGAGAGTGGTGCTGGGGATGGGCGGTGGGTTGCATAGATTCAAGAAGTACGTACATGCCAGTCGTAGTTGCCTATCTGAAGGTTGTCAGCTGCGAGCCTGCAGGAAGACATAGCCATGGGAAGACCAAGCCTGTGGCTGTACATGAAACGTGCAGTCTTGCCCACTGACAGTGTTATGTTGAATATACATCTGTTTTTCCAGTGTGACGGATCTTGGAATCGGGGCCGAGGTGCACCAGGCAGGTGTATGCTGAGGGCAAGGGTCCAGCAAGGGCTGATGTTGAGGACCGTGTCATCCATTGGTGCTCGGATGGCACTGGCATAGTACAGCAAAAGCTGGTGTCTGCACGATCAGTCGCAGCTGATTCATGCTATTTCACAAGCTTAGCTGCAGGAACAATGCAAAGGACAGGTGGAGGTGGCTGGTGCGAGAAGCCGTCGGGAGTGGTGTCTTGGTGTGGTAATCTCGGTGTATCTGCAGTATCAATGTCTCATGAGGGATTCCGATAGCTGTCATTGCTTAATTTATTAAGAGCAGGTTTACTTGCTGCTGGGGACATGAATATAGAGTACACGAATTTGGCGGCAGCAGTGATACCAGAAAAAGCGGCAGTTGTGTAGGACTTGCAGCAGAAGCATGGTGGCGTGGTGCCTTACTCATGCTGAGGTAGAATTGACACTCAAGCTGAATGAATACATGGCAAGGCTACATCTGTGAAACTTTTGCAGTTCAGGCATCTGTGGGGATCAAGAGCACTGCTCTTCAGAAGACGGTCTACTTGCTCCTGCTTGCTAGGAGAATTCCTATGACAACAAAGTTGGGGCGGTGGTGGTGGTTGCTCGAAGTGGTCCTTGGACTGTCATGTAGAGAAAGTGTGCCTGGTAGAGTGAGTGGTAAAGCCTCGGAAATGGTTGTGAGAGGTCACCAGATACAACAGGTTGGGATGAGAGCCCGTGGCAGTGTGTAAGGAAGAAGTGGGAGTTGTAAAGAAGCGGACAGGATTTGTGGTTGGCTCAGTTTCCTTTTGTGGGAACAGCAGGTGTGCGGACTTATCTGAGCTAGTGTGACAACTCATGGGATGAAGAGAGGTTGAAGGTCTGGACTGGCATGTGATAACAATCAGCATGGGTGAACATGGGTAAGCATTGTGAAGATATGCAATGAGGCCACTGGTTATGGGGTGAAAGTGGTCATGACAGCGTGCTGGGAGGAGGACGAAGTACAGTAGCCGATTACGCTGTGCCGCAGGTTCTTACAGATGTTTGGCACAGGAGGTGCCATTCACAGTTCCACAATTCGGCCCTCTGAAAGCTCCCCTAATGCATGGTGGTAATGCAGCAGTAAGTCAGTCACATTGTTAGTGAAATGGCTGTTCGGCTGGCTAAACCAGAGGGCTCGTTAGGCGATGCAGAACTCCAGGAGGCCGTGGAGCTGTGGGAAGTCGGCTGGTACAGAAAGGCTGCCGTCACACTCGCTCTAAGTGGCTGTGCTTGTGCTTGCATGGTTGGCTCGGTTGCCTGAAGTCGCCATTCCGTGAAGGTGGTTGGGGAGAGGTAGCAGTCAGGTGCAACTGTTCATTGAATTGACCAGCCATGGCACCAATAGTTTGTGAGAGTGGTTGGTAAGCTCTGCTGCCTAGGCAGAACGTGCTAATGTGTTCTATTCATGTGCAAATCTGCATGTAGCATTCTCCTTCCTCAGTAGAGCTGTAGCCGATTGGTGCACTGCTACGATCCAAACCCAAGCTTGTGTGTTTATTTGCTTTCGTGAAGTACCTAATAAAATGAATGCCCCTCAACATGCTCAGCAGCAACTTTTGTACATTGAGGCATTCATAGTTATAGGCACAGGCACTTGAGAACCATGAGTGATACTTGCGATTTTGATGTAAAAAAAAAGTGCTTACTTAGAGACAAGCATGGTGAGAAAATTTAACAATGATATCACTACATGCACATTATCTGACAAAGGATAAGTGACATATACCTACACATTGGTGCATTTTCTTGTAGGCTTCACTGTTGGGTCGCACAGTTATGATAATGTTGCACAGTTATGCAAGTTTGTTTATTCACATTGCCCCTAAAGGCCCTCCAGGAGAGGGTATTACATAGGCGGGGGTGGGGGGTACCCTTGCAAGTACTCTTGCATCCCCATTTATGACACTACCACTGAGAGCTCGCTTACATGTTGTATTATCTGCGGTGTTTGTTTGCATAGTGCTTGGTCTAACTGATGTGGATTTTAAATAGGCTATGTTGCTCATTTTTTAGACGTTTTTAAGAAAATTGCTTTGTCACCTCTAAGCAACTGTTTTGTCAATGTATCTTGTCACCTCATGGCAATTGTTTAGCCCATGCTTTGTTGATGTACATCTGTGCATAATTTTTATTCACCAATAAAAAGTGAAATTTTCTGAACATATTGTCTTTTTTAAAATGAAGCGTGCGAAACACGGACAAATGAGGAAAGACAAACACAGTGCTCTGTCTTTCTTCATTTGTCTCTGTCTCTTGTGGTGTTTTTATTATGAACATGTACTACCAACATGCCCAAGTCAACCCTTGATATTTTCTTTTAGCTCTCTGCAAGCCTGTAGGATAGTTGTAGACCTGTCGAGACGAGAGGAACGGTACGACCTTCGGCTGGACGGGCAACGAACGAAGTGCCTGGTACTGTTTATACTGGTACTGGTACAAATGCCCGGCACCACTATAGTGGAGTCCTCTATTAGATGGGTAAGCCACATTAGTGTTGTCAGTGGTGTTTGTGGCACCCCGTGGATTAAATGCAACGACGCACTCGATCTTACTTTCCGTGATCGGATTTATAAGTTCAGTCTCTTGGGTGGCACCACGCACCTTCAAGGCCTTGCAACCTTTTCGGGGATGCCACCCAATATATATTGAATATTTGATTTGAGCTGATTCTAACTTGCAGGTGCAAGTTAGAATTGTCTAGCCCAAGACGGGTATTTGGATATAGCAGGGAGAGGCCTTCTTCCTGCAGTGGATACCAAAATAGGCTGATGACGAGAATGAACATATATGCAAAGAAACCGCTATGAGTGCAGTGTACTTCCTGTAAGATATTTCATGTAGAATGTTTAACAAACTGTACAGTTATAGGATATTTGTTGTAGACCATTGTGAATTAGCGGACTATTGGGATAAGCTTCATGTAAGATCAACATATTTTCAAGTGAGACCATATGTTTTATGAGCTGGTTCAACACTAATTACTACAGACTGTGCTAGCAGAACAAGGATGAACGGGGATCTGAGGATAAATGTGCTAAACTTGCAGCAAGTAGTCTAAAAGAATCGGTATGACAATTGGTGAAGCATCCTTCATCAAACGTGTGATGGGAGATGAAAAAAAAAGAAAAATTATATTTTCCTTGAAGAAACAAAACCAGCTTGAAGTGAACACAGAAATGAAAGCTGAATCTAAATAAAAAAAGAGGGGCAGTTGAATAAGCTGCCACTAGCAAGTGTTTGTGAAACATTTTTGTTCAAAGACTATCAGGTACAACAAAAGTTGTTGCAGTTAACAAGGGGAAAGACTGATGCAAAGTGAGGCTTGATGCAAATGAGGTGTGCAATGGTATGATTCTAATTTAGCAGAACCACAGTTGTATAGAGACAAGAGTTTCTGGATAAACACATGGAGGGGGTCACTTATGCGTAATAGTTAACAGCCCTTGAGTGAGCATGTCTTGCTTTAGGCTGCCTGTAATTTCACTGTCTCGATCTAGACACCACTTCATTATTTGGGAGATCTTGCCACATTTGGATTCCTTCAAAATTATGAATGCTGCTTTATATTGCACTTAACTCTCAACGAGAACTACACACTAATATCTATATATGCATCTGACATCTGGCATTTATTTCTGCACAGACCCCATGAAACTTTTAAGTTTTGTTTATACATTGGGCCTGTTTGATACTTGAAGGTGGCTTTCCTTGAATATTTGTATCCAATACAATGATAAAATATTGCTTTTTGTACACTATTAGTTAAAATGAAAAGCATGAAGCCAAAGGGAAAGCTCGTGCAATATATTGCACATGCTGCAGCGACGGAGCTGAAGCCATCTAGTGTTTGAGGCATGCCTGCCTAATAGCAATCCTGCTTATATCTGCTGCTGAATTCAAACATGAAAGCTGTTTTTCATGCATTTATCACCTTCCTAAAGTACTGTGGGGCAAAGCTGTTGCTACATTAAGCACTGATTGACATTGAAGCAGCACTTGTAACATCTATGTCAAATTTATTTAAGAAGCATCAATTGCTGAAATCCTGCAGGCAAGTTGGTAAAGTGCCGTGGTATCGGGCAGCATGAAATTGATGAGTACACAGGGTAAATGTAGATGTAAGTAAGCACTGACTTCAACCAATTTTATTACACAATACTAAAATGCTGAAATCTTGTTCACCTTACTGATGATATATGATATGATGATGATATATACAATTTCTGATATACAACACTGCTACAACTACCAGCAAAAAGAGTTTGTCACAGCCTTTGCTTAAATACAGAACACATTTAACATTATGCATTAATTGTATAGGTGCACTTTTTTTGGTGGCATTGACATGGTCACCAGGCTAGCAGCCTGTACAGGTTGCTAAAATTTACCAGAAGATATAATTGTGGACTGCATGCATAGATGACCGCCTTTATCATGGAAAAAATAAGTCGGCTAGCTGTTACAGCATTTGCCAGTGTATGTGGCATATGGCATATTCTTCAGGCTCACATATGCATCTTCGGGGCTATAGAGCATATTTTCACCGGCTGGCTGTGTGTTATATGTTAACCTTGCAGTTTACACATTTTGTGACAGTTGCATTGCATGGGTGTGCTCCATGTCTACCAATAATCAATTGATGCACTGACTCAAAGCTAGACTAAACACACAATGTCTGCAGAAACATTGAGCCCTCAGCCTGAAGATAGCTCGGTGCACCCACAGCAACAATATGAGAACCGTATAGAATTTCTGTATATCCTAATGAAAATTTGTCAGCTGTTAAATTAATTGCTATGCTGATAAAAATTTTGTTAACTCGCTTCAGAATGAAAGGCGTGCAATGGAAGTCTGTTCATGCAGCATTTAGCGTGAATGCATGCAGAGCTATCGCATACGCTATAGTAATGATCGGCGATAGCGTATATAGCCCAGTTTAGTACATGCAGACATATGATTTCCCGTTTGTAAACGAATTGGGCCGTATGCAACATACGGCAGTGCGTATACATCGGGAAAGCTCTTCGTTTTCTTAGCGGACGTATGTTTGGTGCATGAGGTATACATCACAAAACTGCACAATCGCTCGCGCTCAGGGAGGTCGCGTTTCGACCACGATTCTGCTTGAGAACTGCGCGCCGCAGCTGTCGCAGCGCTGCATTCAGATGGTGCGTTCATACACTCGATTCGCTGTAAGACGTCGACAGCCGTTTACGCCAGTTCTGGACAGTTTCTTCACTAAATGATGCCTTGCCGATATACCGCTCCTTGCCGTCGCGGGGATGTTTTGATCTTTAACTGAAAACGTGTTTGTTTAGCTGCCAAAGCTAGGCACGCGCCGCCGCGGCCTTATTACACTGTATATATTGCGCAGTGACGTTGTCAGAGCGGACGGTTCGGAAAGACGCGCACACGGAGAAAACAATTAAGCGAGAAGCGAAGTCACCACGCATAGATACATGGTGTACTGCTCGGCAGCCACAAAAATAGAGTACGAGATCTTAATCACGCGCTGAGCTTATGAGTTGATGACAAGTCACCGAAAAAATTCAGTTTGTAGCGCAGCCTTCATTCTGCTTCTAACTGGCCCACCCTGCGAGGAAGTCGCCCAAAGTCATGATAAATAAATATTTTCTCTCTCTCTCTCTCTCTAACTGGCCCAAGTTTGTAATGTCGCTTATATATACTATATATACATAATATACTCACGCGGTAACTGTGCTAATAGCGGCAATTAGTTTCTGCTCTCCTCGACACTCTTAAGGTAGCGCAACTGATGTTATTGTAGCTGTAATTAACATGAGGTGAAGAAATCCTTCGCCTAGTGAACTGCGGAAAGCCACTCGGTTGCGAGTTGCCTCACGCATCTGCCGATCTCGGCAACACAAAGAGTAAATAAAAGTAGAAGCACCAAACAAAGACTGGTCGCTTTTGGTTACTGCAGCTTTTTCACGAGAATTTACACGTTCAACTCAGTTAATCGGCTGGGCGGACGCTTTCGTTTCGGACGGCCATGATGCCCGTAGAAATCTATCTAACCTTTACGCGCCCTATTGGTCTACGAAAGCTACATGTAAAGTATCTCCAATAAATGACAAGACTCTTATTGGCACTGGAAGGTTGCCTGTAAGAGTCTTACATGACTTTTAACAGCCCTGTTTCTATTGGGAGGGTGCATATAGACACTCTTGACTGACCTTTAAGAATCTTATTGGTATTGGGAGAGTGCCCGTAAGAATTCCTGACTGAACTTTAAGAATGCTATTGGTATTGGGAGAGTGCCTGTAGGAATCCTTGACTGACCGTTAAGAATCCTATTTGTATCGGGAGAGTGCCTGTAGGAATTCCTGACTGACCGTTAAGAATCCTATTTGTATTGGGAGAGTGCCTGTAGGAATTCCTGACTGACCTTTAAGAATCCTATTGGTACTGGGAGAGTGCCTGTAGGAATTCCTGACTGACCTTTAAGAATCCTATTGGTACTGGGAGAGTGCCTGTAGAAATTCCTGACGGACCTTCAAGAATTCTACAAGTCCATCAAGATAGCCCTGACGGATTTTTTGACCGGGTATGTCACGAATTATAAACAAGGTGACTCGCTTTATTAATTTACCGAGGACACCGCGGTTTCTTGCATGAAAATAGGGAGAATGGCGTCTTATCAATTATTTGCTGACCTCGTAATTAGGGTAGAAACGTTTAAGTTTCACTTCAGATCACATTTAACATGCCTCTCTTTTCTCACCAAGTGTAAACCCGGTGTGGGGCCTAGTTCTCTTAGAGCACAGGTAAATGATAACGGATAGAGAGTGCACATATATAACGTTTTCCAGCGCTTTCTCAATTAACGTTTCTTAACGCTGTTATTTATCCACGCACGTTTAATATTGCATACATACGAGACGCAATATATGCTTTCTTTCTTCAATTTTTACTATATTATATGTTGGTGGCACTTATACAGTTGTTCCAAGACAGAGGGCGAATCTGTGCGTCGCTCGTGAAATACACTTATATCATACTGCTCCGGAGCACTTCTTACGCGATGTGCAGTACAAAGGCTGTAATTACCCCGTACAATACAAGCTTTGCTTGTGCATCACGCATAACATGCCCATTATATTGAGCAAATATAAACGATGGGCCTCGTTCATTCCACCGATGACACCGGGGAAGCCTGCTACGAACATCCTAGCGCATAACCAAGAGAGAGAGAGAGAGAGAGAGAAGGGAGGAAGGAAAGGCAGCGAGGGTAACCAGACTTTGTTCAGTTTTCTACCCTGCACGCGGGGATGGGCTGGGGGAATGAAAATGAGAGAGAGAGAGAGAGAGAGAGAGAGAGAGAGAGAGACGAGTCTTTATCGCTCTTTCACATGCAATTAAGCCAGGCGCAGCGTATCTACAGTCGGGAACTCAAGTCTGTCGCCTTCAGGTACTGTAGAAGAGCGGCCTTCTGGGCTGATGAGCTGTGAGGCCAAGCTCTCAAGAACTTTGTTACTGTAAATGGCTTATCGTCCAGTCTATCCAAGACACACTGGAGAGTCTGGCGCCCTTTATCGAAGCGAGAACACTGGCATAGAAGATGATCGATGCTCATTTCACACTAGCACTTAGCGTACATGGGTGAGTCCGCCATTACAATACGGTAGCTGCTCCTACCCACAGCCGACACAGCAGTGTAGCGTCAAGCGCATAACCAAATGTTTTTGGACAGGAGCTACGGATTACTCATGACTGCCTGCGACAGACAACGATTGTGTGCGCGAGCGTACTGCGAATTTTTCTTCTTTCCTTCTTTTCATCTCTCCCTCAAGTTTTCCTCCTTCGCAGTGCAGGATAGCCAACCGGGTTCAGCCTCTTTAAACGTCTGACCTTTCCCTGATCACTCCTCACTCTCCGTTCGACATGGCGTAGGAAGATGGAAGACTTTAAAACCATGTCCTCTCTTCCGCACAAAATTTAACGATTTTCACGCCCTTCCACCTGTAACCGGGCGCCATTTGGAAGAACTGTCCAACCCCGGATGACGCAACCAACAGAAGCATTGAACATCACTGAAACACTACATTATAGACATAGCAGGAGACACACCTCACCCGGTTGCACCATTTCATTAATCGAGATGCCTTCGCGTGGCGACAACTGCGAACTAATTACCCCCCCCCCCCCCCACCTCGCCTTTTCTTTTTAGCATTCACCTCTTCCAGCCCACGCAATATCCCTAATACTGTCCCTTCTGCGGAACAGAGCCAACAATATGTCTGTACACCTGGAAACACCCACACCCTCCGGGCCACTCCCCCCCCCTCCCCCAATTTTTTTCGTCCTCGACTTTCTCCTGGGGGGCTGCGAGGGCCAGCCTATAGAACCGTAGGAGCAGCGAAGGCTGATCCAGCGGGCACACAGAGTGGCGCGAGCCAGTGAAGCCCTGAACTAAGGGTTTCCATACTATGAAGGAGATGCCACACGCTAATATGAATAAAGGTTTCTCTCTCTCTCTCTCTCTCTCTTTCAAGCCTTAGCAGTCCGTTTGGATCCGACATTCGCTGGATACATGTGACTTCGCGTGCGTGCCTTGTGCGAATAGAAAAATATGGGATTTCCGGTGCCTGTACCCAGTTCGCGGCCCCTAGAGGTGCTGCATGATTCTTCATATCCGGCACCTCTGCCTTCCAGAAGCGCTGGGATTTAAAGAGGATGGATGCCGAGATAAGCAAAATATGTCTAGAGTATTGGCGAAAAAAAGAAAGAAAGCAGACAGGAAATTTATAGGAGGGAAAAGGCGATTTGCGAAAGCGAGCAAATGCTACTACTAGACACGAAAGCTGCGGCGGGCTAACTGGGTAAATGTAAGTTCAAGCTACAGGACGGTATCGTTTATGCCGTTTCTGAAAAATGAACGCCAAGGAAATTTTTCAAACGGACAATTGATGCACGGCGTGCAGACTCAAAGCCGCGTAAAAATACCGTAGCATCGCACGTCAATTCAACACTTCCGTGCCCATCGTGGTAACTTTGCGGCTACGACATTACTCGAGGTCGCGGGTTTGATCCCAACCGCGGCAACAACATTTCGACGGGGCGAAATACAAAAACACTCGTGTACTTATGTTTAGGTGCTCGTTAAAGAACCCCAGGGGCTCAAAATTGATCTGTAGTCTGCCATTACGGCGTGCCTCATAATCCGATTCTGGTTTTGCCCAGTACAGTCCCTAATTAAATTAAAGTTCAACACTTCTGCCTTAATGCGATGTGCTAGGAGGGAATGACAATACCAACTTTCTTAGAGGTTATAAACAATGGCGCACAACAACGCCTCAAGCTTCGCTTACGTCGATTCCCACAGGGCGTGGTATCCGCATAATTTTTATGATTAAATTTTATTTATTTCATTCTCTATGACGACAAAGAAAGACTTTCACCGACCAAGTAAAACTTAAAGAAAGCAAGAAGTTTCGGCTTCCAAACGGAAGCCTTATTCACACTGCTCCCAAAGTTTTACTTGGTCGGTGTACGTCTTTCTTTGTCGTGTTTCGTCCCGACCAGACGGCCTTCCGTCGAACTCTCGATTACATTCTGTATGACATCCAGTATTTCAGCTCTTGGAACAAAGCAACATGACAACACGTGTTTTCCACCGAGTTTATTAGTATAGCAGCGATGCCGTCTCATGTCTTTGTCCTCGAATGCGCGTGCTCTGAAACGTTATGCCACATTCTTTTTCTTTTTGTGATTTATTAGCTTCGCCTGTCCTGCTTTACGGTCCTCTGGTCAATTTAAAACGCGAAACGGGAAAAGAGGAACAAGCGAAGCACGGGAGAGAGGGACTTATTGCCAGTGGTGAAAAGGTCGGCGTCTACCCCACGTGGGCTCAGGTTAAGTTGCTCGTTTAGGTTTTAAGCGAAACGCGCGGGTTCCCTACGGCTCCTTTAGCGCGGAGTCCTATACCTACGCACAGTAAAACTATTAAGAGCAGAACAGGGTTCCCAGAAATTCATCTAGACAAAAGCTATTTCTTTAGTCGGACAACGACGGACAATAGAGAAGCCTTCCCCAAACGACGTCGTAAAAATGCTTTAACAACTGCCAGCGCGGGCAAGTAGATCTCTCATACACAAGGCTCGTGAATTCCTACTTTCTTTTTTTGCTTCTTACGGTTTCGTTCTTGTTCCTTTTCTTTGCACATTCGCTGTCGTTTGCACAAATGATTCGACTCTGTCGTCTGTAATAAAGAAAAGAAAACGACTCGACTGTCGTCTGCATAAACGTCTTTATTGTCGTTCCGGCGAATGACTCCGCTGTCGTCTGCATAAAGTGGACGCGGTAGAGGCTTATAGAGGCGTGGGCACAAGGCGCGAATCGGGGATGCAATGGGCGCCTCCTAACGGGAGGGAGCTTTTAATACGAAGATTGCTAGAATGGCAGTCCTTGCGCATGTTTCTGCGGAAGCTGGTTATGGTGATGGTTCATCCATCTTCAAAGAAACATTAGGTGTATGGCCAGTAAAATTAGGTTTAACACGTATTTCTGTCTTCTGTCGATCTTATCGAACGCAATTTGTTCAACGCAGATTCGCAACATGCCCACCATCACTTGAATGCTTACGTGTTACTACTCGGAATAGTAGTAGTGCTCGTTCAATATACGTTGAAGCAGCGCCATGGGACGCAAAAAAAAAACAAAAAAAAAAAACACGCACAACAGGACAACGAGTCCACTTGTGTGTGCTTTCTGTCCTGCTTCCACCGCGCTACTTCAATGTACAGCGCTCAACAAGTGGAACACGAATACCGAAACTACTCCAAATGTCGTCTTTCGTTTAATGCAGGTTCGCCGGCATGGCTTGATTCGGACTCCAAAACGTACTGCAGTAGTGACTTTTGACTACTCCACGCTTAGAAACGGGCAACCAGCTGTATATCTTCAAAATAACCAGCTCACCCAAATCAGGTTGTTGCTGTAGCTGTACTGCTGTACTGCTGCTACTCGGTACAGCAGTAGTGCCACGTCGCGCGTGCTAATGCGGAGCTGTGGGACTGGAGCTGTGACACTGCAGGAATCGAAGACGCCGGGTTATCGGCGTCGACTAACGCCGGGTTATCGGCGTCGACTAACGACTGCCGTTCAAAATGGCGCCCCCACCCCCTCCCCTGAGGAGGCAGGTTCGGCCTCGCGCGTGTCGGGAGCTGGACCCGCTGATGTATATAAGGCGGCCGAAAAATCGATGCGGAGTCACCCCAAAAATAGATTTCTATCGTCTTCGCGAACGCCGGCCCTCCATTCAGTGCCCGGGTGGAAGGGGGGCGGGGAGGTGAGTGGTGAAAGGGGGCGGGGCTTTTCCCTTGTGCAAACAGCCGCTTTCAATTAGGAACGACGCGGCGAGATGATGGTGTATGGCGCGTCTGCGCCAGAGAGCTCTCGGAGGGCGAGTGCGTGCAGCACTTGAACGTCGAGGTGCTTGCCGATCGACGACGCACAGCCTCTCCGTCGACGACAGACCGAGTGGACAGCCTTTCGGAGTCCTTGTATAGGCAGAGGACAACTAAAGCGACGGCCTCTTACGCAGCCTAAGGGCTGTAGTTAGCGACGCGTTATACATGTTTCCGCGCATTGCTTCACGCATTCATCGAGCCGCACAGGGTCTGACTGAGAACTGGAGAGGTTCTCAGTCACGACATCCGTCGCGGTAGCCTAATGGATATGGGATTTCGCTGCTGAGCCGCAGGTCGCGGGGTCGATCCCGGCCGCATTTGGCTGGCACGAAATGAAAAAAAAATATATAACGCTCGTGTACTGAAATTTAGGTACACGTTAACACCTCAGGTGGCCATACTAAGTCGGAGTCCCCTATTGCGGCGTAGCTCATAACCAGGTCGTAACTTTGGCACGTAAAAACTGCATAACTTATTCGAGCTTTTCACGCGATGCGCCAGTAATGACTCGACGAGCCATTGCCGCAAGCGGTGGAGCTGCAAATTTCTCGAATTACGCCGACTCCACTTGTGTTTCTGGTACAGGTGTCCCCCAGCCGCAGATTTGCGTAAGTCTGTTACAGCGTCTTCCCCGTCAAGTAGGTGTTTTCGTCGCTTCCGCCCTGGCGCTGCATTCGCGAACGGTGGCTCGTGCTTGATTGGAATGACCTCAGCACTGACCGCAACGCCTTTCCTTGCTAAGAAACACTAGCATACTGTGCATACCCTTCCACTGAAGGTCAACAACTTGTCCTCCGAACTATTCTTAGGCAGCTAGGCGGAATATGTTTTACCACGAGGTAAATCTTGGGGCTATGACTTCGCATATCGCAGTAGTGGTAACCCGTAAGAGTGCTGCTACGTCTTCCGATGTCAATGTCTGAGTGACCGACTGAGTGACCGCCCGTGAGGCAGTGGTGAACATTCCAGTTCGGGTGAATCTCTAGGGCATGTGAACTCTGTACTCTCTGAAACTGGCACTGTAATTTCAACTTTCCTTCTCGCCCATTGTAGGGTAACTAACGGGGCTCAGTTCTGGCTAACCTTCCTGCCATTCTCGTCGATGTCCCTGACAGCGCAGCGAGGTGCATTCTCTCTCTCTCTCTCTCTCTCTCTCTCTCAGACAGACAGACAGACAGACAGACAGACAGACAGACAGACAGACAGACAGATATATACACACACATACACAAATATAGAAGCAGACAGACAGAACAGATATATACACACACATACACAAATATAGAAGCAGACAGACGAATACAAACGCAGAGAAAGACACATAGAAGCAGACAGACACAAACAGACACATACATACAGACGGACGGGCGGTCGGATGGACGGAAATGGGCACGCATACGACAGAGCAACACACATGGACAAGTACATACAGAGAAAGGCGTGTAGACAGGTACGCAGAAAAGGCAAATTACATAAATACAACACGGAAACACATGCGCGCACAAGAACGCGTTTGCGCATGCGCACGTATATGCAGCTCGCACAACGCACGAGCACACACACACAAAAAGCTGCATGATGCGTGGGATGCGTAAATCTGATTTTGTTCCCATCGCGCAAACGCGACGTCCGTTCTGTTTTCTCTCATAACTTTCGAGCATTGCCAGAAAAGACCGCAGCAGCTGTCGCCGACATCATCCTTGAAGGCGCGCGAGTTTTCTTCTTCTCGCAACGTTTCCGGTGGCCGCTGCTCGCCCGTTCACATTTTGCGCGTAGATTAGTGACGTCCGATGCACTGCGAACGGCTTTCCGAGAACGTCAGGAAATTTCAGTGTGACACTGCTAATCGCATACAGTGGCCCCATAACGAAATAAAGTAAATGGCATAACGGCACTGCGACGAAGGGCGTCTCGCTGCTCGGACGACTCGTCGCGAATGTCGAAATCGCGTCCGATCGGAACGCGCTACGTTATATTGAATATTAAGCTCATTTCCTCTGACAACAAGCACATACGCAATTCACTTCGTAATCTGATAAAGTGTGAAAGGTCGAAGGGCGTCCCGAAACACGGGCAAGCGCAAACGCATGGAAACAGCCTCATCGACAAATAGTTCTATATTATATTCTTGACGCACAAAAAAAAATCGTGACAGTCAAATATTGAATCACTGAAAGTGAAGAACTGGACTGTAATTCTTCGCGAACGTATGGCGCACCGGAATTTGTTTAAGTTCGTTTCTTTTTTTGTGCGTGTGTCTACGTGTGGTACACGTATGCGTGTGAGCTTTCGCTTTAACACAGCATTTGCATAGTTGAGAAGAGCTCCTTGTGCGAAAGTTGAAAAAAAAAAGGTGCGTATAGTCTTTAAAATGCATGTGCATATTGTTAGTGGTGCCACTGCTTGTTTTCGGCATAGCGCAGCAGGTTGAGAGGACGGCGGTTCCGGTTGCACTAGCATAGAATACAATGTTAAATTACTTCCCCGCCTACATGTGCACGTCTACGATCGTTGGCTCATGCACCCTCATTGATTGATTGATTGATTGATTGATTCACAAAACGATCCTGACGGACTCCATTGCACGGTCACTTGCTTCATTCACTCTTTTCCCTTCCTCTTCGTACGCGAAAAAACACCAATCAATCAATCAATCAATCAATCAATCAATCAATCAATCAATCAATCAATCAATCAATCAATCAATTCAGAAACGATCCCGCCTCTCTCATCCTATCGTTTTCTCATTCAATTATTATATTCATAGGAACTGCACTCACCCTCTCGTTCACTGGCTCGCTCACTTCGTTAACAAATTATAAACACTCCTACATCTTTAATTGAAACTTCCTGCATGAACTGTCTGCGTTTGGCAACATCCAGCTTGCATCACCGCTTCGAAGCACCTCGTGCGTGCGTACGTCTGTGTTCGCTTGTGTTCGTATATGTTTGTTGTGTTCGTGCGTGCGTACGTGTGTGCGTGATATTCGAGGCACAATTTCTGTAGTTTTTTTTTATTTACCAATGGCGCACTCAAACACATAAAAGCCGTTGGCGGCCTTTGCTGCTGTGACAATATGCGCGATATGCTCCGCTCCTGCTATCTGACCTTCGACGGTGCTTTGAAATTGGTGAAGCGCGGTATGTACAATCGCAATTGAAAAGGGCTTTTTCCGCTTTGCTCACATATTATACCATATCTTGTTACCTTTACGCCTTTGATAATTTCTCACCGTCTGTCTCGCAGGAATAGCAGGGCGGTGAAACCGCGATCCCCGCTTTGCTTGCAGAGCACCGTATCCTGTTCGCAAGGCCAGTACCAGATGGCGCCGGCGGCGTTGTTAGCGCGAAGGCCATTATCTTTGTCTAACAGTGACGTTACTTCTTTTTTCTCTCGCTGATACTTTCATTATATGGCTCCTATGTATCTAGATAGAGCAGGGCTTGGTGTTTATGAGATGCATATAATGACGCTGGATGTTTCGTGTTTTAATGCGATTGGCATACTTTGCCTGGTACAAGCGTTTAATCTATCTATCTATCTATCTATCTATCTATCTATCTATCTATCTATCTATCTATCTATCTATCTATCTATCTATCTATCTATCTATCTATCTATCTATCTATCTATCTATCTGTCTGTCTGTCTGTCTGTCTGTCTGTCTGTCTGTCTGTCTGTCTGTCTGTCTGTCTGTCTGTCTGTCTGTCTGTCTCTGTCTGTCTGTCTGTCTGTCTGTGTGTCTGTGTCTGTCTTACACCGACAAAGCGGCTCAAACTACCAGCTTGGGCCACTAACTGTGTGGTGGTTCGTGGTCGTGATGTCGGCATGGTCGTTCCATCGTCATCCCTCCAGTTTCGTGATTTGATTTCCCACCAGTGTTCCCACCAATGTTCTACCCAAGATCTCAGGCCCACAAGGTCTGTGGTCGGGGTCGTGATGCCGTCGTGGGCCTTGAATCGTTGTCATTCCAGCTTTGTCATCCGACACTCATCATGCCGTTGACATCACGTCATCGTCATCATACAGGCTTCGTCGTGCTGCCTTCATCACAGTATTGTCGTCATACACTCGTCGTCATCCCATTGTCCCGATGCCGTTTTCGTGTAATCTTCGCCATTGCGTCGACTCCATTCAATCGTCGTCACGATGTCGTCGTCGTGCATGTGTTGTCGTACCGTCGTCTTGAAGCCGTCGCGGTTGTTCTGTTATCTTTATTCTAACTTCGACATCCGACTCTCGTGATGCCGTTGTGACGTCATCGTCGTCCCACCATCATCGTCACACAGTCGTCGTCGCCACACAGTCGTCGTCATGCCCGTCGTCATGTTATCGTTTTATCATGTCATCACTTCATATAAAGTCGTCCCACTGCCGTCGTGCTGTTTTCGTCGTACCGCTTTTGTCGTTCCGTCGACGTCATTTCTTCTTCGTCATTCTATGCAATCATATCGTCGACATTCAATCGTTATTACGACACCGTTGCCATGCCGTCATCGTCATTGCGTTGTCTTTAGAGAATCACTGTCGTGCATTCATGACATACCGTCATCGCGACATCATCGTGCCGCCATCGTGCCGTCGTGCGATCGACGTCATTTCGGCTTCGTTAGCCGTTTGTCGGCACACCGTCGTCTTCACACCCTCGTCTCGTGGCCACGATGCCGTCGTTATGCCATCGTCATCATTGTCGTCGTGCCATCCGCGTCACACGGCCTTTGTCGTTCCATCGATGTCATTCCTTCTTCGTCGTTCTCTCGCCGAAACTGCGTCGGCGTCATGCAGCGGTCGTCATGCTGCCATTCCCGTGGACGATCTCGGCAAGCAAGTGCCACAGCAAAGGGGGTCTGTACAGGAATATGTCGCACAGAACCGAATCGACAGGTATCAGAAGGACCATTACAGGTGTTAGATAAACGCGAGTTTAGACATAGGGTTCGTCGCTACCTAGCTTGAATGTTAATCGCATTACCATCGACAGTCATCGTCCGATGAGTTATATTTATCTAATTGTCTTATCATTATGTTATCATCATTCCTTATTGTTATCGTCCTTAGCTATGTCTGTATTTTATGATTGCTCGCATTAATATGATTTCCCTTGTCTACGCCATCATCTTCGCTTTTGAAGCTTTGCGGTGTAGCAGGCCGAAAGGTTCTTTACCTACCTGTGTTTTTTTTTACAGTCATCAAACGCCATTCGCGTTGCATACGGCAATCACATTCTACAAGGCGTCAGTGGAGCACATGCTATAGGTGATACTATAAGTCGGAGGAAACGATGCGGTGGGACGGGACTAGCTGACTCCCGTCTTATGCAGTCGTTCTGCGGTAGTGTCCCTTCAGACTCGTGTCCCTCACGACGGCGAAGTCGCTGTCGGAGTACATGACCTAGCTGTTCGAGAAGCAGAAGCATTCAGACTCCTCCAAGATGACGTGCCGAGTACCACACTACAGCACTGGGAAGGGTCAGACTGCGAATAGACGAGTCGAGGAAGATCCTCAACCTCTACCTTTAGGAAGTGGCTCGTGAAAAAAATATTAATAAAGAAGTGCGGCTTGGAATATCAAGACGAGTAGCTGCATGATAGTGTCGCATCATTTTCGACGTCCTCTCCTTCATTTTTTCCTATTAGGTGCAAGCTCCGCACGCCACTTGATCTCGGATGCAAATGTGCCGAAAAACGTAGTAAAAGTGAATGACAGGAGCGGCGCCACGTTCTAATATTCTATTGGCTCTTCCTGCTTAAAAACGAACCCGAATCCGCGAGAGGCCAGCGATATATGTGACGTCGCAGTGTGACGCCATCGGCTTCGAGGCTCGGATGGGGAAATTTTGCAAGGACAAGCTCCGTTATAGTTTTCTCCATAAAAGAGAGAATATCTTCTTTTTATTTTTCATGCGAAAGAATGAAACGCAGCTAAAGATCCGAAAGAGCAATTCACCAGTCCAGTCTGTTAAATTTGTGTATGTGTTTTAGATATCGTAACTCATTCGACTTGACTGGCTCGTGGCGACGACTGCTCTACATACGCAAACACGAAGTAATTCCGACGGAGCAGGAGGACGCTTTCGGCAAGCTTAGTTTTTTGACGACGCAGGCGTCCTTTTTCTTTTCTCTCTCTCTCTCTCTTATCGCGTGTATTCCATAGAGCATGTGAGTCGCCACGCGCTTTATGGGGCACCAAACGCGGAAGCGCGCTAAGTGCATGGTTGGGTCGACGCGATAAGCCCGCGATTTACAAGTTTCGCCGAGCCTTCGACTGCGCGGGTAAGACGCCGCGTAGCTATGGCACGTCCTGTAGCCTGCACCTGCTTTTTAGTTTCGTTCTGCTTGTAGAGTTCGTAAAAAAAAAAAAACTAACTAGAGGGAGCAGTGTCGCTGTGATCGTTCACCTAGTATATACACTGCAATAACTGGGGTGACTGACAGTGCAGCATGCGAGGTCTGTGGCACCGAAGAAAACATCGACCACCTGCTGTGCCACTGTCCAAGATATGCCCTAGAGAGACAAGAAGTTGCCAAAGCTTTCCAAAAACTGGACAATCGGCCGCTGACTGACAGTGCAGCATGCGAGGTCTGTGGCACCGAAGAAAACATCGACCACCTGCTGTGCCACTGTCCAAGATATGCCCTAGAGAGACAAGAACTTGCCAAAGCTTTCCAAAAACTGGACAATCGGCCGCTTTCTGTGCAGGTGCTGCTGGAACACCGCCCTCATTGCCCGTCGGCCCATAAAGCGGTGAAGGCACTTTTGTGTTTCTTAAGGACGACGGGTTTGTGCGACCACCTGTGACTATTAAGGGAATTTCTGTATAACCGCACGCGTCAGCGAACTTGCAACAATTTCATTCTTTCCTTCCCTCCTCTCTCTCCCTGTGATCTTTGCTTTCCCCTTTCCCATTCCCCCGGTGTAGGGTAGCCAACCAGACGTTATTCTGGTTAAGCTCCCTGCCTTCTTCTTTTCTCTTTCCTCCTCCTCCCTGCAATAACGGGCAACACTCGCCTGAGCAAAACTGTGCACGGACCAGGGATACCGCGATGAAGTGGATTTTCTTCTCCCCTCATACGAATGCAACTTGAAATTGATAACTGCATTCTGAACTTGGCATTGCGAACCTTCCAGTAGACTCGTCAATTTCAGTTTGTCCGTCTAAATTATACGAATAATTTCATTTTATGTTTCGTTTTTCGGCGAGCCTTTGGGTCCGTGTACTTTAGCGCTTGCGGCTTCAGACCTTCTTGTGGCCTTATAGTTTTACATATCTTTGTAAATAAAGGATAATAAATAAGAAGTATATAAAATGTACAGAGTATCTCCCCCTCCCTTCCCTTTCTCTCTCTCTCTCAAATATATATATATATATATATATTCGCGCATGGGCCTGTAGTCATGCGAATAGCTGTACTATTTGTAACGGAATATTATTTGTATAAAAGGATCGATTCGCAAACGCGCAAAGCCGTTTGAAGCCCGAGGGACGAAGATTAGGCACATCGATGTAGTACAGGCACTAGTTCCCGTAGCACTAGCTTTGGTATTGACCTTATTGCTAAAATCCCTTCCAGTATTATTTGCACCGCAACTCGACTCTATGGCTTTATTGCGCCCTCAAAGATAAAAAAAAATAATAGTAATGCGAGTGAATGCCAATACCACGGGAAGGAATCCAAAGCTTAAAGTCAATATTAACAAATTAGTAGGGGTCATGCAAAGGAGAGAACCTAAAATTGAATTTTTTAGGAAGAAGGGCAAAGAAAAAAAAAGGGAACTCGTTAAGAGAGAGACAGCGAATAAAAGTGTGCGATGCCGTGCTATGAATTGTATGTGAGATATGAATGAGACACTGGTGCCGGAAATGTCTAGTACAGTCGTATATTATAAATATATCTGCGTACTCGGATAGCAGCTGTGTATAATGGCCTGAGTAGTCATGTGTAGGCTGGACGGAAGGGAAAGGGTTAGATTATGAGGCGCGCCAAATTATCATGATCCGCGAAAATAAGCGAACTCTGACTGGCTTCATTGTTGCAGAAAGTTTTAGGCCGGTTAAGGCGAGGAAGCCGACGTGAACCATTCGCAGACCAGTCGTTTCAAGACGAGGGCACCTCATCGTATGGAAGGGGCAGAGAAACAAAAGGAGAACCATAACCGGGAAACGGTTCTCATGAAAAAGAACAACTACAGATAAAGAAAAGAGGTGGAAAGGACACCATGGCGTCGACCTTTTCGCGGAAGGGGCGTGGGGATGAGTGTCTCGCGATTCTGAGCGAAAGCACTCAGCAGCGGTATATGCTGACAGAGGGATCCGCCGTTGGTCCTTGGAGCGATGGAGACACGTATAACAAACACGGCCGTGGGATTATGCGACGAGACTCGGCAGACCATGCATGCAAGCGCCTCTTAACGGAGTGGAGGCAGCAGCAGTAATACGAATAGAAAGGGACGTGGGATCCTTCTCGAGGCTTAGCTCTGGCCTCGTTTTTTGCCAGTCACCGCGAGAAACTGCAACCGGAGGTGGGACGAATAGAGGAAAAAATTGAAACAAGTCCATTCGTTCAGACGGGAGAACGCTGCCGCATGGATGGCTCACCTCGAGTAGATGATGAGAGCGTCAGGACAAACCTAACAAGGTGTATGCCGACGTGCGTACGCTCCTGCAGAAGGGCCCTGTCCCGCAACCAGCGTCGACCATCGTTTCGGCAAGATTCGTTCCAAGCCGCGCATACCCAACAACACAGGCCCTCCATTTAACGCAAGGAAGTTACTGGACTATTTGAATTTTTTCAAAGTAAAATACGTCAGAAAAATCCTAAAGTACGACTTACACACGGCCTAAAGACATGATAGCGTCGGGCTGCAATTTCAATATCCGAGAAAACATAATTCTGTTACGCGGAAACTCAAACACAAACCCCTTTTCCAGCGTTTCTACCATTCCTAGACCGGCCACGGCGAACGACATTTGCGCCCGCCGGCGCGTGCAAATCTCGTAAACCATGGAGCGACGCGCCCTGTTCTTTACAACACCTCCAGATGGCGCTCGCCTCCGCCGCATCGCGCCCCACGCAAGAGGTCGCGTTTGTACCAGACAGCGACCCAGCGTGGTTGCTCAGTGGCTACGGTGTTGGGCTCCTGAGCACGAGTTCGCGGGATCAAATCGTCGAACTCGTCGCCCCCACTGGGGCCGACGAGTTCAGAACCGCAGCCTAGAATGGTGTTATTACTGTTGACGTAGTTGCAAGTGTGCCTTCGCTCTTCATTTTTTTAAAAATGAAAAGCATCTATAGCATACCTGATTGGTCAATTGGTCAAGCAGGCTAGCTGACCATTTGTCACCGCACCGTTTCAAAGGGGATGCAAATAAATCATCATCAATCATTATCATCATCGGATACGTTTAGCTTGGGTTTCCTTTGTAGCTGTGCGCTACAGCGTAGGTTGGATGCCAGTTTTCCCCTTTCAAGTCCCGGGACTGTTAGCCAGCGCCATTCGAGACCGCTGTCATGCCCGTCACTTCACGAGCTTTCGCCATGGCCGCTAACCTTAGTGACATCATCAATTAGCAGCTTTTCGCGCAATACGAAGGGTTTTTGGGCACGATCTGGTTACTTTGACCCACAGAATGTCACCAACAATGGCACTGAGGCGCGTTCAATATCTGCGCCCAGCTAGCGCAGCTCCGTCAGTGACCCATAGCTGAAGCGGCGATTGTTGAACAAAAGCAAATACGTAAGTGCCAATTTGCGCCATCAGAGAGCCGAACTTGCGACCGCAAGTTAGTTCAGTAGCAATCTTATGCCGAGAGTACTTGTTGTTAGTTTTGTTTTTGTTGTTGCCGTTTTTTCACGAGACCGAGCCGTCGAATTTCGAGGCGTGACAGTGGTTTGCAAGCGTATGCACGGTTCCGCGCAAGCGATCGAAACGGCAGGCTCTCCGAGGCGCTCCAATCCCGTTCCCTGACAGTAGGCGCCGTCGTTTTCGTTGCGTTTCTCAAAATGTCAACGTCGTCGGATCGATTCTTCGCCTTACGTGAGAGGTATACGACGCGCTGCTTAAAATTCCCCGGAGGACGAAACTCGCGGCTTAGAATGGTATATATGCATGGGACCCGTGGATGGCGACGAAAACCAACCGTTCCGAAAAGGATGGCAACGCAGAACTGCTCGCGGAACTTTTCGGAACCCGGCAGAATCTGCAAACAAAAAGTTTTTTTTTTCTTCGCAGCACGGCAACGATGGGACCGTAGCGCATATTCTGCACTTATGTGTGCGATCTAAGCAGCGCCCCCTGCTGTCTTGTTGCATGCCTGCGTGCTTAGACCTCCAGGAAGATCTCTCATTGTTTGTCACAATTTTTGTTTTTCTTTCGTCGACCTTTGGCGTCCTCGTATGTGTGCCTGTACTTCGTTTCTAACGAATGTCGCCTGTACATGGCCGGAAGTCAGCCAAGAGCCGTGTACACGTCGTCTCTTCCTGTCACTGTCGGAAGTGTCGGGCATAATCCTGACACAAGCCTTATGTTATACTGTGTTTCTTTGTTGCTATGCTTCGGTTTCTTGGGGGATGACATAAAAGTTCCGTGAAACGACATACGTACGGCGCGCGGTGTTGTTCCCGGCATGCATTGCGACGCTCGTACACAATATATACGCAACCCTCTCTATAGGAGCTTTGCGTCAACGCCTATGTACTCTCACGACGGTGTGGCGCTTGTAATAAGGAGCGGCCTGTCGACTCATAGCAGCTATAAATTGACTCCAACAACCGCCGAGCTTCTACGCTTTGCAAGTTCAGACATGCACATACATACCGAACATACACAACTTGGTGCGACACTTAGTGGAGGTCAGTTACACTGAAGATTACAAAGGCAGGATATCTCATCGTGCGTCGTCGCTGACCGTGTGCTGCTGTCATTGATAAGTTCCAGACCTCACGATTCAACACCCTTAATTGTACACTTCCACGGTTGTCGGAATCTGTTGGAAGGTTTGGCTGCTGCTCGTTAGAACCTATGCGAATGATGGACACCACTGCTCCTTGAACCTATTACTATTAGTGTTGGGGAGATGGCTGCTGCCACTGTTGGAACGTTTGGAAAGATGGCTGCTGCTACTGTTGGAACCCGTTGGAGAGACGGACGCTGGTGTTGTTGGCACGTGTTGGAAAGGTGACACCGGCTAGTGTTCGAAGCCGTTCGAACCCACTAGAACCTGTTGCAACGTGTGGGATACTGTTGATATCGATGATTCGTACCGCGAATCGCGGGTTTATTTTTTTATCATTTCTTTAATTTTTTTTTTAACGACCTATCTATATTTAACGCGTCATATTCGGAACACGTCCGCGGCAGGTGTCTCTCTCGGCGTTTACGCAGCTCGCGGAGACTTCCGTCCGCGCGAGCTGGAAAAGATGGCGCGGTTCCCGCTTTTTATTCTCGTCGATTATTAAGATAATGAGTCGCACCGCCGCATATATGGTGGCCGCTGATGAGTCCGCTTAATCGTCAATTAATTAGCCGCAGTTTCACTGCTTTGTGCGCAGTGGCGTGTGGCCCTTCTTTAAAGACCTGGTCCGCGCGGCGGTAATTGGCTGGCGGGCATGCAGATTTCTCGTGTTTATTATGCGCTCTCCCGGAAAGGGGGGGGGGGTGGAGCTGCAGGAGGGCGGAAGGGAGGGTGCCAGGTTATTACGGCGCGCGCGCGCGGTGGTTGTGGTGTTCTGTGAATGCCCACAAGTATAAGCACCGCCACCTGGGGCGTTTAAGCTCAGCGGTTCGATAAAAGTGCGCGCGTCTTATTAGCCCTCTTATTTTTTTCTATAATCCGTCTTGCGGTCCTTCACCCTTTACTTTTCAAATTGCTTTCGAAAAGCTCAGCCTATACGCCCTCTGTTTCTTTTTCTTTTTTTATTGTCAGGCCGAGAAGCAAGTATGCATCATTGATCTTTCATACACCATGAAAGATGACTAGAACCGGCGATACGGTTCTAATCATTTCCGGCAAAGCCTCATCAGCGGGAGCAACGGTAGCAAAAATGGGTCGTCGCTTCGAAGGGAAATTTCTTGTTCTCATCCTTTCCTTTGTCTCGTCGGTGTTTTTTTTCCACTCGATCATAGTTAGACGCGTGAGCAACGAAGTTCATCTGCAATGCAGCATGAGGTTTAAAGGCATTTCGATAAAGTTCGGAATGCTGTTTGCCGCTTATATTGTTTTCCGCTTCTTCACCGCGTTGCGCTAGCTAGGCAGTACGATTGCACGAGCGCATTGCGTTGTATGTTAAAGCTACTAAGTTTGCAAGAACTGAAATTGTTGGTTTCATGTGGCGCGGTAAATCCTCGCACCAGCTGTCGCGCACTTCATGTTTTTACATCTATTTTATGCGTGGCTTTGTACATGTTTAACTATTGCTAGTTGCTCCATGCATAACTCTTGTCGATTCCTTTGAGCTGCGAAGTTTTCACCCTGCCTTGTTTGTAAAGGGTATAAATCACGCTGTGTGTTAACGGAATGATACCAAGGAAGTGCTTCTTTAACAGCTTTATTCTTTTCGCCCGAGGACATTCTAGATAATGTTTGCGTTTTTGGAAATGTGTTTAGAAAATAGGTAGTTCAGGGCGAGAATTGCTAATAGCTGCTGCATATGGTATTTTTGTTCCATTTCTCGCTGAAAAGTTCGCGTTCCGTTTGGGAAGTCATCACACCTCGATGCTGCCTGAGCAAACTTAACACGCCGAGTGATTTGTTTGTTTCACAACGTAGTCCCTTCTTTCATGTGAGTTTTGTATTCAACTGGATTCTTTCTTATACTTACGCTGCAGACGACTAAACTGGGCCTTGCCGCCAGCGCTCATCTACTTTGACTGGCGCTGCTCTGCCTTTAAATATATCATGTGGCACCTCTCTATAGTAATATAAAAACGTACTGAAAAGTTAGTCAGTCTTTAGCGTTGTACGTTTCCAAGCAGCTCCCTTGGGGAATTTAAAATTGCACAAACTGCAGCGGGATCGGTAGTTCATCGGCGTATGCAGCAGAATTGCGTCGGCGGTACAACTAACACGCGCTTTTATTAACCCGTGTGTTTGGTGACTTCGTTGGCTAGTGTACGTGTTTCCATCAATAAACTGGCAATTACTCTTCTTGAGGCGACTTCGACTGCACTTATTCGGCGATGTCACATGTATTCATCGGCAGAAAAATCACAACGGCATATGCAGAGATTGCACCGTGCGGGTTTGTTTGATATAAGTCCGCACTAACGACGGGTGCTTATTATTCAAGTACAGAAGCAGCATTGCGGCAAAGGTAGAATAAAAAAAAAACATCGAGAGATCGCATCACTCAACAAAATTTATCGGCTAGGGAACATGAGCTCCACGTCATGTAAGTGGGGTTCATGGCGTTTGTCTGCGGGACACACCTTGCACGTATGTGGACCATGTTGTCCCAAACACCGGTAACATCGTGTTCATACCCGCTCGCACAGAGGTCAGCATCTTCCCTACAGCTGTCACCGCAGAAGAAGCAGCCTGGCACCCGAACGAAGGAGAAATCGCAGCCGCGAACTTCAGCCATCCTTGCTGCAAAGGGTTGTTGTCTGCTACTGCTCCCGCGTGTACTGTTGGAAGCGTCCGCTAGGTGGCTTTCAGTGGCGCCTCTATAGGCGGTGCACGAGGCGTATATGGTATGGGTGGCCGCGCTCGCCGCATGCCTGGTCGCCGCCGTTGTGCACGTCTCGTGCAGCACTCCTCTTTCCTTCTCACCATTTCGCCATACTCTCCTCCTCCGCTTTCCTCCTCGCG
Organism: Dermacentor variabilis; assembly: GCF_050947875.1. Lineage (NCBI taxonomy): Eukaryota > Metazoa > Arthropoda > Arachnida > Ixodida > Ixodidae > Dermacentor > Dermacentor variabilis. Next base: position 44,758,637 of record NC_134570.1, on the reverse strand, counting down.
CTTCCTTCGCTATCACCGTCTTTCGTCCCCTGCTGCGCTCCGCGTTCGCTCTTTCATCTTTCGCTGTGCCCGTTTGCTCGGTTGCGCCTGACGACGCTGACACTCAACGCAGGAACGAGCGCCTAAGCGCTGCGCTCTAAGAATTTAGCGTGGACTTTACCGGGGGCGCGGCCACAGTTGGGTACGGGAAACGTCTTGTGCTTACTGCAGAGGTGTGAGCACTAGGACACACAGACGACGTAACCAAAAAATTCACCGACGATACTCCCTAATGCGAAATTTGAGCGCAGCTGTATACGCGTATACACAGCGAACACTCTGCCTCGCGCAGCACGTTGCAAACGGAGCCAACTGCGACGCGACTGCCGCGCTAGTCGTAAGATCGCTAGAAGCAGCGCGTGGGTGACGGGTGGGTGACGCGTGGATTCGATTCACAGCAGCCGCCGCAGACAGGCATCCGTTCACGCAGTGCTTTGTTTCCATATATGGTATCGCTGGCGTCATCGGCGAACAGACGACGCGCACTACTCTGGCCCCTTCTCGTAGCCATCATCGCCGCAGAAGCAAGTCCGGCGTGGTACTACGCTTTTCTTCTAGTGCTTTCGCCATACTCTCCTCCTCCGCTTTGCGCCTCAAGGTTCCGCTGCACCCTCCTCCTCCGCTTTCTCCCCGCGCTCTCTTCACTATCGCCGTGTTTCATTCACACACCGCGCTCGCTCTTTCACCCTTCGCTGTCCCTCGTTGTCAGCTGACGCTCGCCGCAGGAACGGGCGCATAAAAGCGGCGCTCTAAGATTGCGGCGGTACCCATCTCACAATGAATGTCGACGTTAATGCAATTCACAATGAAGCAAAGTAGCGACGCACCGGGCTCCTCTCTTGCGCATCGCTCTCGTCACGCTGAGTTATGCAGCTGCGCCGCGTCAAAGTCCCATGTTGGTGTTGGTTACCCACGTTGGTGCCAAATAGGTTCATTGAAAAGTGGTACACGTCTAGTGGACACACACACACACACACACACACACACACACACACACACACACACACACACACACACACACACACACACGCACACGCACACGCACACACGCACACACACGCACACGCACACACACACACACACACACACACACAGCGCAGGTTTCAGTCTCATGGATTCTAGGCTGCGTGAGCTTTCTTAAACGGGGCCACTCCCGCTCAGTTCGACACAGCTTCTGCCGAGCTATGTTGCTCTGAACGCCAAGCGAGAGGCTAAATTTAGCTCCGACCTCGCCTTGCGCGACGCGTAAACGGCGCCATCTGTCAGCGCAACCCATAATGATCGAGTAATGTCTTCCTTGCTCTGTACCAAAGTAAGGCACGGGAGTAGTACGGCTGCAAATATGTAAGCTACAATGTTGTCACGTTGTAGTGACGGTGAGGAACATAGTAGCAAATCTGTGAATCACGAAACCAGCTTTTTTACTGCGTGTGCCTCTGCACAAAAGCGCAAGTGACACTCGAAGGACGACGATAGCGGCGAGCACAGTCGACGATCGTCGAAATCGGGCGCCCGCTTGCGCAGAACTCTTTAGTCCAGTCTAATTCGCTTCTTCAGAGCGATTTCAGTCTTAATGGAGTCTTAAGCTTCCCTAGGCAATAAGTCGCTTGCACGAAACCGTAAGCCAGCCCAGTAGATAAGGACAAGCTTGGGAAGTAAGCTCGGAACATATTCTGCCCGTACGCATAGACTGCCCGTACGCAGCCTGCCCTAACATAGTCTGCCCGACGCATACGAGCTTCAGAGGCGATTCCGGTTTGGTTGCGCTGGCATCGCGTAACTCGCCGAGCTCCTCCTTTGTGATGATCGTGAACGTCCGACCCGCCGGAGCCACGCTTTGAGCGTTGAGCAACAATTGGTGCTGGCACTCAAACACCTCGCCACCGGTGGCTTTTTGATCGTGGCCGGCGATGCCATCAACGTGCACGAATTGACGCGCCGAAGCCGCATTTTTCGCCGTAAGCGGGTCACGCTCTCGTGTGACGCGGGTGACGGCGGACACAGGGAAAGAAGCGTGCTACAAGGAATCTGATGATAAAAGCAATGAACAGTATATCTACGCGGTTAGTTAGGACAGTTTCTTTGTTGCAGCTGAACGAAAAAAAATATTATGTTGCGTCTATTCACGATCAACGCCAAACAATTCTGAGATGTTCAATATTCGCAAGACTGACAAGGTCTAAATATAGTCTAACGTAACATGAACGCGCGCACACGTTACGTCACCTTGGCGACAGCAACATAGTCTATATGGTTCGACTGATGGTTCGACGCACTGGCACCGCCTACGTAACCGGACGCGGCCAACGAGCTCCTACGCACCCGGCGTCTAACGACGCTAGCCTGCGCGCCGATAACGTCGGAACGCGCCCATAACATCCCAAGTGCACCCCCCCCCCCCCACGACTTTTTTGCTCCAACAAAAAAAGAATTGGTAAACTTGTTTTGCGTTGTTTTCCTTTTGCATTTCTTTACATCTCGTAGAATCCTGTATCTTGAATTGAGAATTTCGGTTAAGCCTGCCCAAACATGCTCGGGCTTTCTTCTCGCCACAGCGGAATTAAATTTACCGAATAACGGGGCTCCGCGCTCGCCTATCAGAAGTATCAAGTCCAATTTCTCGTCTTCCGTCCAGTGCTGACTTCTGATACGCTTACTTGCAGGCTGGATGTCCATGCTTGTCGTTCTGTGCGCGGGAAAGTGTTTACAAAAATCGCGGTTTCCTGCCGGATATTTACACCAGCTGAGGGCCACCGATTGGTCAGTGCCAAGCGATATCGACTTCGCGACCGAGTGCGGCCCGTTCCCCAATCTCATTGCATGTCGGCGACAGAACTTACCGCATAGGTACTTAAAGTACCTACCGTCTTCATTAAATCTGGACTGTAAATATTTCTTGTCGGTTCATGTAAGCGCGCTACTGAGGCCGGGAAGTGAAGTCTTAGTTTAGGTTAGAATAACACGAGATTCGGATTTAACTCTTGACCCCTTAGAGGCTCGCGTTTGTGCAGTCGGGCCCTGATCTGCGAATGAGACCCGTCGGCTATTTGTACATGGCATCCATGAACTTTCCAGCGTAATCGTCGGTGCTGGCGCAAGTTCTGCAGTGTATGTTCGCCAGTATTCCCGTAGCGCACAGAATTTCATTACTCGAGGCTCGGCGACAACATAACAGATAGGACTATCGACATCTGAAAAACTTCGGGTACAGAAGGGCGCGTCTTGCGCTGAGCGATAACCTTCAACATTTGTTTGCCGGGTGAAATGCGGCCACCGAATAAAAATAAAGTTTGCGTGTCAGTAGTATTACCAGGGCCGCTATGTTGTACACGTTCGAAAAGCCGACGTTTGATTTTGCCTCGCGCGATTGTCCAGGCTGCGCCGATATCGCGGCCTGGGCCAATCTTCTTCAATCGCGTGAGGCGAAACCGAACGTCGCCTTTTCGAACGTGTACAAGATAGCGGCCCAGGTGTAAAAAACATTTATTGTACGTAAGGGGTGACACCGGAGCTCCGGTACCGCTCGTAGGCGTCCGGGAGCCCGATGTCACCCTAAGGCGCAGGGGTTAGGAGACGAAGCGGTTTGCCGCCTCGGCTGCCAGACGGACAATGTTGGTCTGTGCCGCCGGGTCTTCGCTATGAAGCGCGGTCCCCCATGCTTCTTCTTCCTTGAATAAATTATATCCTGGGGAGTAGCTGCACTCCCATAGGATATGTCTTCGAGTTCCTATTTTATCGTAGAACCTACAGAATTGGTCCTCCGGATTTCCCGTTTGCGTGAGGTGTCTCCATCTGTGAGACATGTTGTTCTTGGCTTGCAGGCGGCGCCAGGTGACTGCCTCTGTGGAGGTGAGGGACCTATCCGGCAGTGGATATTTCCGGCGTCCTAATCTGTAGTGCTCTATGACCTCGTGGTAGGTCGTGAGCGTCTCGACCTTAAAGTTAGGTTGAGGCCGTCCTCCCCCCGGATAATGAGCGCTCGGACGAGGGCGTTGGCGGCTTCGTTTCCTGGTATGCTGGAGTTAGTGGGGGCCCAGGTTTGGGTGATCCCTCTGTCTATGTTGCCTTTCGATATTATGCTGTACGCGTAGCCTGATAGTTTGCCTTTGCAGAAATTTCTTACTGCCGATTTGCTGTCACTAATGATTACCCTAGCGTCCGTACTAACGCACGCTAGGGCGATCGCCGCTTCCTCCGCTGCCGTGGCGTCTACTCCGCTTGTGTATATCGCGACCTGTTCTACTCCGGACCCGTCGACTACCACTGAGACGGAGCTTCCGTCTCCGCGAAGGGCGGCGTCTGCGAAGGCAACCGTCTCCGGTGGCATTCTGCTTAGCTTTGTTGCCAAGTGTTTGGCTCTCTGCTGGCGTCTTTGCTGATCGTGTTGTGGGTGCATGCTCTTAGGTATCGGTGTGACTGTGAGGGCTTTCCTAATTTTGGACTTGATGTGGAATGTCTGGTATTTGGTTCCTCTGTTCCCTTGTAGTCCTACCTAGTTTAAAAGCTGCTGTCCTGCCTCGGTTAGACTCAGGCGTTCGAGTTGTGCCGTTCTCGTCGCTTCCGCTAACTCCTGCCATGTGTTATGCACCCCCATTCCCTCTAGTGCCTCGGTTGAGGTCGAGATTGGTAGTCCCTGTGCACGTTTCGTGCATTTCCTTCTTACTACGTCTAACTTGTTTCTTTCTGCTTTTTTATGTTAAGAAATGGTGTTGAGTGGCAGATCCGACTCAAGATGAAGGCCTGGATCAGCCTTAACTTGCTTTTCTCTTTTAGCTCCTTTGCCTCTGGCCGAGATTCTTCTAATGATGCTTACGACTTGGTTTACGTGCGCGTCTAGCTTTGCAATAGTCATGTGGTTGTTTCCTGTTTTGCTTATGAGCATGCCCAGAATTCGGATCTCATCTGCTCGCGGAATTTATTTCCCGTCTAAGTCTATCGAGATTCTGGGAGGAGACGCGTTGTCCGTCCTCGTCCGGGGCCTGATGATTAGTAGTTCCGACTTCGTCGGGCAGCAGCTCAGCCCTTTACTTTTGGCATCGAGGTCTATGATGTCGGCTGCCCGCTGGAGCCTTTCTTCGATAGACGCATCGCTGCCCTCGTTGAGCCAAACGTTGACGTCGTCTGCGTACACGCTCGTCTTTAGTCCTTCGATCCTTCCTAACTTGCGCGGGAGGTCTTTCATAAGTAAATTAAATAGGAAGGGGGATAGGATGCTCCTTGCGGGGTGCCCCTGTTTCCTAATTTAATCTCTTCCGAGCTGAGGCTCTGCATGTGCAGGGTCGCTGTTCCGTCTTTGAAAAAAAGACGTTGCGTAGTCGAAGGTCCTCTTCCCTACGTTAACATCTGACAGGCCGTCGAGGATGGCCGTGTGGCTGACATTATCAAACGCTTTGGTTAAGCATATGCCCGATATTGCTCTCGTATCTTTGGTCTTTCGTTTGTCTATAATATCGTGTTGGAGCGTCATCATGGTATCTTGAGCGCTAAGGTACGGTCTGAAACCTACCATAAATTTCGTCAGGCCAGATGCTGTTTCCTTCCACGAATCGAGTTAATCCCGTGTGAATTACCTTCTCCATTAATTTGCCTAGACACGAGATCAATGAAATTGGCCTGAGATTTTCTATGCCCGGAATTTTGCCCTTCTTATTGATTAAAATGATGTTGGGGTGTTTCCTGCCTTTAGGGACTTCCCCGGATTCCCACACTTTGTTCAGATAAGCTGTAAGGTGAACTATAAGTCGTCGTATAAGTTCCTTAGCACACCGTAGGTGATCTTGTCTGGCCCTGGGGCTGTGTTCCTTTTAAAGTCAAAGAGCGCGGCTCTGACCTCTGCTACTAGAATGGATTCGTCCAGTAGCGGATTCTCCTCTCCCTGATATCCTTTATCCGCTGCCGGGCATACGGGGCCTATACATATTTCTTTAAGTCGGTCGATGAGCTGTTCATCGGTCCCGTCAAACTTGTATCTTGCCTTGATTTGCTCTATGTTGGCGTGGGTTTTGGTGTTGGTGGGCTCTATGAGGTGGCGCAGCATCTGCCACGTGTTAGGACGGCTCATGTTCTTCTCTAGCTCGTCGAATTTTTGATCCCACCTTTTCTCTTCTAGTTTGAATGCGTAGCTCTCTATTTCTTTATTGTGCTCGGCATTTCTTTCCTTAGGTTCCAGTTCCATTTCTGGCGCTTTAGCTTGTTCTCGATGGTTCTATTTCGGTTCCACATATTTCTAAGCTTGTTGTTTAATCTGAATGGGAGTTCATCTCCCTCTACCGTTTCGGTGGCCTGTTTCACGTGCGAGACGACGGTTGAAGTCCACTCTGTTATGTCTCTGATTTCGCCTAAGTCTGCTATTGACCTGATATCCCTGAATTTGTCCCACTCAGTTGCGGTGGCCTGCTTTGGCTTATGTACGGGCAGCCCCAGTTTCCAGTCGATTTGGATTTTGATTATAAAGTGATCCCTGCCGAGGTGTTCCCTCGTGTTTTTCTACGATGTTTTGCCCGTCCTGTGCCCTAGTGTTAAGTATAGTGTTGTGTCACGGCAAATGCTGTTACCCGTTCTGGTTGGCTCGTTCGGGTCCGTTAATAGCGAGAGTCCTGGCCTTTGAATCGCTTCCCACGGCATTCTACCTTTCCTGTCGATTTTGGTGTCGCCCCATTCGTGATGCTTTGCATTAAAGTCCCCCATTAGAGCAGGGGGCACGATTTTGCTGCTCTCAGCGATTTCTTAAATGGAACCTCGAACTGTGCCTTTTTGTGACGAAGAGGGCTGTATGCGATCAGGACGAATATACTTCCCCCATTCTTTTTGCCGGTAAAGATTTCTACGAGTACGGCTTCTACTTCGTTCGTACTCGCGTCGTGTTCAATTGCCGCTATGTTATTCTTAACTAGGGTGGCTACTGTAGATTTCTCCCCTCTCCCGCTGTCGAATGTGCTGTGCCCTGAAATTTTGACTGGGGGTTTTGCTGTTTCTTGTAACGCCAACGCAAGCGGAGGCTCTCCTTGATTTAGAATGTGCTGTTGCAACAACACCTTTTTCTGTTTGAAGCCCCTGCAGTTCCACTTCCAAATTATAGTTCCTGTCCTGGCCATGATGAGGGAGAGAACGGGGCTTCGGAGCTTGAAGGAGGCTCCCCATCGAGATGAGCTCGTTTTTCGCCTCATAGCACGGTCAGAAGTGCGTTCATATGATTTGATATAGCCTGGACTTTCTTATCTATGATAGCGCTTAGTTTGGTTGGCATGCTTTCTTCGGGTTCCTTGAGGCGTGCCTCTAGTTCGCCCTCGTTAATCTTTCTGTTCATCTTTCTTCTTCTTTCGGGTAGAGCCGTTTCGTGCTCCTCTGCCTTCCTTTTTGCGGTGATTACCGTATATACCACCATGATGCCCTCGTCCTGCGTCTGGCGGGCGGCTATTCTCTCGACTGGGGTAAACGGCCTTGTTGGCGCCACCTGCGTAGCTAGCACTATTGGGGTCGTTAGCTGCTCAACTTGTTCTTTGGGTTGGTTTACTGCTTCCGTTAGGGTGTTGATTATTTCTTTTAGTTGGCTATTTTCCTCATCTCGTTTGTCTACCTCTTTCTTAGATAAAATAGCCTGTGCCTCTAATTCTGGCGTCCTACCTTGGGAGACCGTGCTTGCGAAGGTGACAGGCATACCAGAGTTGGTCCTCTTGTCCCCTGGTTTCTGGAGGCCCGGCCAATGGGTCTGGTCGTCCCTGGGATGCGGCCTGGATGTACTTCTGTCCCTGGACTCGGATCGTTGCTTTTTGGTCGTAGGCGGTAGCGTGACCCTCGCTGTCGGCCTGCTTCTACCTGCGGTCACTCCTCCCTTGTCTTGCTCGGCCCTATCTCGGCCCGGGCCGCGTCGCGTTGTTTAACCCAGTGGGGCTTCCTGTAGAGTTCCCTGCATGTCGGGTCCCCTAACTGGTGCTTCTTCCCGCAGAGGAGACACTTCGGCTCGCAGGCGTGCTCTTCCGGCTGATTTCTTAGCCCGCAGCCTCTGCAGCGGGTGCTTCTTGGATCCGGGCAGACGTCTTGCCTACGTCCAATCTTGCCGCATGCGTAGCATACGTCGTACTTTTTCTTATATAGGCGACATGAAATCCATTGACTGAAAAATTTTACGGCCCGTTCCGCGAAACATCCACCCAATGCATAACGAGGGTAGGAGATTAGCGAGAGCCAAGTCCATCCTTAAAAAGATAAATCAGCAGAAACTAGATGCCCTCTTTATCGATGCTGCCAGATATGACAGTGGGGATAAGTTCGCTGTCTCGGTGGTAGACGCGGCGGGCAACCTGGTCAATGCAGCCTCTGTTTATGCGAAGTTTTCCCATGTGGTGGAGAAAGCGGCGCTCGCTCTGGCTTTTCACAGCTCAAAAGTTCCCGCTATCATCTTCTCGTACTCGCGCACGGCGGTTAGATCCTTCTCGTTCGCTCTCGTATCTGAACAGGCGAACAGTATTTTGCTTAAAGCACTTCAAAGGACTAGGGAGAGCAGTGAAGGAGGATACCACATCTCGTGGTTCCCAGCCCATCTAGATAGCTCAATTAACCCGCTTGGATGTAATCCTAACGAGCAGGCCCACCGGAGAGCGCGCGATTTCACGTACCGCGCTGTCGCGGGTAGCCAGGCTTGTAACGAGGTCAACATCCACAAAGATCCATTATGTACTTTCCACGAAATTGTTTCCCATTATCGACTGGGCAGGAGGACATTTCCACCCCCTCACCCTAAATTGAACAAACCTCAGGCTAGCACACTCAGACTTCTGCAAACCCGTTCGTATCCCACTCCTCGGTCTCTTAACAGGGTAGATCCTGCCCACTCATAGTCGTGCCCCAAATGTGGTCATGACTCATGCTCTTTTGAACACAGGCTCTGCCTGTGCCCAGCCCTTAACGCCTCTCCACCCATCACGAAAGAACAATGGCAGGAATCTCTCAAGAGCAGCAATCTCCACATGTAATTCCAGGCTGTCCAGAGGGCCCACGACATTGCGGCGGAACTTCATCTTCCGGTCCCATCGTGGGTGGCGCCACCGACTTGATCTTCGGGAGCTTTCGGTTTTAGCTCCCCAAGATCTCAGTCCCTCAGGACTCAAATAAAGTTCTTGTCTTGTCATGTCGGTACTTCCAGATCCTTGAAGTTAATTATGACAGATTAGGATGTCCCTCCTAGTCTTCTTACTGCCGCATACGTTGAGTTGCGTGGGTTGTCCAACGCCTTGTGTATTGGTTCTTCCGTCAGCTCTAGGCTAATGGCGTAGTTGACGCCTTTGCCCCCTTCGGGTATCGTCGGGTGGGAAGTCATATTGATTTCTTCTTCTCCGGTTCGGGTGTTCTTGATTTTGACGAAAGCTTCTGCCCTTTCCTTGTTCGGGGTTGATATTAGGATCGTTTAGTTGATTTTGTTGAAGAGAATGTCCTCTTCTGCCACGAGGGGTAGCGCGGCCGCCTCAAGGATGGCGTTTCCGGCGAGAACCCACAGATTCTTCTTTATGCTGACGATTCCTCCTGCTCGTCGGAGGATAATCTTCTCTGTGCCCGATGGCAGGCGAACTTGAAGCTTGTCTACCGTCCTCTGTGCCATGGCCTTGTTATTCTTCAGGTTTAAGGGTTTTCGTTCCCTTATTCTTGCTAATACATCTTTCACCTTCTCCTCCAGGACGTATCTGCCGCCTACGGAGTGGCACCAGCCCTCTTGGGTTTCTTCTTTATCGGCGAAAGCGCCGATGTCTATTTTTGCTCCTTCCAGCTCTCCTGCGTGGGGAGGTCTTCTTTCTGCATGATTTGCATCCGAGGACGTTGGCTGTGCGTCCTTTCCGGCAGTTGCCGCAGCTGTTGCGGCTACGTTTCTTCGCTCTTCTGCCGGCGTCTCCGCCGACGCTGCAACCACTACCCGTGGCTGCGTCATGCTTGGGCCGGCGCATCAGCTGTGCGGGCTGCTACGCCGTTGCGTTCCATCTGTGCAAGGCTAATTAGCTCGCGGCGTGGCCGCCTCGAAAATTCAAACTCTTGCAGAGATTAGAGAAGTGGTCCTACCGTGGTGATGGCGGTAGTTCCGTGATCCCCTGGTGTTCATGTTCGCTGTAGGACTCAAAATTCTGAAGTTATAGACATTTACGTCAGAGCTCGATGTGAAGGCGACTTCACTACGTCGCGTCCCCTAGCGTCCCCTAGTATTACCAGGAAGCCAAGACATGCATGTATAGCCTCCCTAAGCATTACGTTTTCGTTACATGCGGTTTTAGCAAGACCCTTGGGCTGATGCAGACAGTATGCTGACATACTGATATACGTTCTGCGTTCGAAATGTATAGTTTCAGGCACATTTGCCTTGCTTGTGGTGTTGTTGTTATAAAGGATATGAAGTTATATTAAAGCATCATTTCAAGAAATTTCTACATTAATTATTTTTAGAACAGAGATTAGATATCACGACGAAACCTGCGAACTAGTCAGAGCAAGTCCGATGGATTTTCAAGATATTCTATGCTAGTAGTCAATAAATGTTCGGCTCCATTGACTCTGATGTTGCGACAATCCGTCCCGGATACACAATTTTTTGAAATGTGAACCTTTTTTCGTGAGTGGTAAACCTCCTTGATAAAATGCTAGAAGGTACGAGTTACGCACGTGGTCGCATTCACCCGTGTTTGCGCTGAGGCATTTCGTGAACAAGGATAGTCTGGAGTCTCAGAAGGCAAAGATGATTAGACAAACATATTTCGTAGATGCGTATGACATATGGGGCAGAAACTTGGAGACTGACAAAAACGCTTGAGAACAAATTAAGGACCGCACATAGAGCGATGGAATGGAAAATGCTAGGCAAAACGTTAAGAGACAGAAAGAGAGTGGTTTGGATCAGAGAGCAAACGGGTATAGCCGGTATTCTAATTGACATTAAGAGGAAGCTTTAGCTCGGGCCCAACTCCGACGCGGCCCATTCAAATACATGTAAAACGCAAAAACGCTTTTCTAAGATAACCCCTGGATCGATATTAATGAAATTTGTTACACTTGAGAGGGAAAGTTAAATCCTAGTGGCTGTCGAAAGCGGAATATCGATTTAGGGCCTGAATTTTATAAAGAGAATTTCCAAAAAGTCGAAAGTTTCAAAAAAAAAAAAAAAATAGAAGGACGGAGTTTACAAATGAATAGCTCGACACCAAGACAGATATCGTGGTTTTGTAAACGGCATCCATCAGATCATTCAAAGCGGACAGTTAGAATATGTCAATTTATATCTTACGTCAATTTGTTACGTTGTGTACGAGGGTTCTGCAAAAGCTGTATTTACACAATACAATTTTTTTAGATTCATGTGTAACATATCATACTTGTCCACGTCAGATGCACTATCAGATACAATTCCTATAATTGTAATATCATTTTTCCTTGCTAAGTTACAGAGTTGTAAACTTCATAGTTTCGATTTCTGAAAATTTTTTATTTTTGCCAATTTTTAATAAAGAATTGACGACCTAATTGAAAAATTCGAAACCAACAGTCACTAGATTTTAAGCTAGCGAGGGAGACAATGGGCTCAATGGGGAATCTTTTTAATTGGTGTAGTATGCCTGTTTCTTTAGCAGCGCCGCGCGGTCGATTTTTTCGCCCTCTGTGGCCATTTGTTGAACTTGAGAGGGTTCGGGGCCTGGAGACACGCTGCCAGCCGCAGGAGAAGAACGCCCTTCCTCCCTCGCCTGACACCACTGGCGCGCTGCAGGAAAGGGCACACATGCGTGCCGCGTTTCTCGCGTTCTCGGGCTCACCCTCACACGCTTTAACTCATACGGAACCTCACGGCGACGGCGACGGCGGAAATGCCCCTGGAGTGTCCAGATGATTGCTATCGCAATAAACATTGAGCTGAGCAGGTCATGTATTGCGCAGGTTAGATAACCGATGGACCATTAGGGTTGCAGAATGGGTGCCAAGAGAAGGTAAGCGCAGTCGAGGATAACAGTAGACTAGGTGGGGCGATGAAATTAGGAAATGCTCGCGCGTTAGTTGGAATCGGTTGGCGCAGTACAGGAGTAATTGGAGATAGTAGGAAGAGGCCTTCGTCCTGCAGTGGACATAACATAGGATGATGATGATAATGATAATGATGATGATGATGATGATTTTGTACATGTACGCCAATAAGATCATCTGAACGTCAAAGCGAAGCTGTATAATCGATTTCCCACACTATTCACAAGTACTATGCGTCTGTGAGAAGTTCTTTGATTCAACATCCGACGCCGCCTGCGCGTTATCACCGACTCCGTGGTCGTGGAGTCGCTTCTTGGCTCCCACGTAGGCGGCCCTGCTGAACAACGCCACCAGTTTTCACTTCCGCATCCGTACAATCTCCCAGCTGAGCTCCAGCCTTGAGGTGCTAATTAAAATGCGATGGGAGAAACAACAATTATGGATCACTGGCAAAAGAAAAAGAGAAACCGCGCAGGGAAGTCATTTTACATTGCAGTAACGTATACGCAAGGTAAATTTTATTTTACAATTAATAATTACGTTTTAAATCCCACTCGTAGTGACGGCTCCCGCACAAGCTGCCACGGAATCATCACGGCATCAACTTTCATCGCCGTTGAGCAGTACTGCGCTCTCGACCTCACACTGTCATCATTTGCTGTCGTCGTGCCCAGTTGTGCGAAGATGCAACGACGACGACGACGATGCAATAACCACGGCGGACTGACGACGACCGCGTGACGACGAAGGCACGACAATAACTGAATCACTTCGACAAGATGACGGCCACGGAAGGACCACGACAAAATGACGGCTACACTGTGACGACGGCGCGATGATGACGGATAGAATATGGCGGCTCGATGGTGAGGATATGACAACGCAGTGGCGGCGACACGTTGCGAATAGAGTGCGCCTGCTTCGCTAAACTGGAGATCGCGAGAGCCAGCGCGTGGGTGACGCGCGGGTGGGAACCACAGCAGCCGTCGCCGACAGACCTCGCAGACGACGCCCGCTACTCTCGCGCCATCTCGTAGCCACTGTCGCCGCACTACGCTTTTCTTGTCACGCTTTCGCCGCGCCCTCCTCCTCCGCTTTCCGCGTCATGGTTCCGCTGCGACCTCCTCACCGCTTTCCTTCTCGCGTCTTTCATCCTTCAATAGAACAGGCTGGTGAGCTAGTTGGTATTGCATAATTTGAGGTTGAGCGCAAGCGAGCACGTAGGACAACAGAAGGGGACGAGGACACAGCACTACTGACAACTGAATTTTTATTGCTCATGGTGCAACACCTCACTGTATTGCGCGTTCACTTTCATCTTTCGCTGTTGTTCTCGTTCGCTCGTTTGCGGCCATGCTCGCCGCAGGAACGGGCACCTAAGAGCTGCGCTCTAAATCGAATCGAAAGAAAAGTAACATATTGCGTTATATCAATGCGTACACTCGAGGCCTTTAGAGAAACACTGATGCGCATTGATTGGAGGGAGGTAAACTACTCTTGTAGATGTGAACGCTGCCTACGATAAGTTCTTACAAATATTTAAACAAAGTCACCACGTGCCCTTTCCAGAGAAAACCTTCCATGGCTGTAAGAAATCTCGCAATACTCCTTCTGGAGCCTGTGAGGTATATGAAATAAATAAATAAATAAATAAATAAATAAACCGTGGCTCACTCGAGAATTAGTAAAACTTGTCAACGTACAAAACAGAATGTCCGAGGCCGCCCTCTCGTGACAATGGTATGTTGCGATAATTTAAATTGTTTATTAACAAATTGCACAAAGCCATTTCCAAATCAAAGGAAGAATATTTCCGAAGAATTTTCGACATTGATTGCCCCAGAATAAGTGGCATCATCTGGAAAAAAAATTAAATAACCTATTGAGTAGAAGGGCTGCGTCACTCGCTGTCTACAGCTTGGTAGTTGATAACGCTTCACCAAGCGGGGAGATACTTGTTAACGGCTTTATTCATTTTTGTACAGACAGGAAATACCGGTGCTTTCAAGGTTATTCCCGTAAGTATCCCAAGATTACCAGTCTGTTTTTTTCAGCCTGCTTCTATTTCTCAGGCGACGACTGTTCTTACGGGCCTTATAAAGAGTCGTGGTTGTGAGGCAGACAGATTAAAAATAAAGCCTGTTAAGCATGTGTAGCGTATCAGCCGGACGCCAGGGTGGAACAGACAACGTTTATTGATGCCGTGCCCTTTCTATAGGGTGATGAACATGTGATCTGCCGACTGCTGCTTGCGTGGCCGATAAGAGATTATCACGAAAATGCAGTGTGACACTCGATACCGGTATACAACATTCCTTTCTCCTAAGATTCGTTACACAATTGCGAAATGTCTGGTTAGTCATCAATGCCACAACGTGCGATAGGCCGTCTAACGCGTGTTGATCTTCGCGGCTCGACCGGGTCTTGGGCAGCTTGGCCCGGTCTTGCCCCTGCGGCTGCTTCCGTGCTGACCGGCAGCTGTTGTGGTCGTCTGGCTGTAGGAGGCAGCCTGGCGGGGTAGTCTGCACTTGAGACTGGATCGGCTTCGAGCCTCGTCCAGGCGCGCCTCAGCTGGTTCCGGTGCCTGTGATGGCGCTCGCCGTTGTCCAGCTGGACGATGTACGACACCGGGCCTCGCACTGCCACAACCCTGGCCGCCTTCCACCTTGGACCTGGACAAAAGCTTTTAGCATAGACCGCGTCACCGACACGGAACCTCTTAATGTCCGGTCGTTGTAGTTCAGGCGCGTGTTGCCGGTCCGGATGAAGTCTGTCCAAGGCTGTCCTCAGCCTTCGTGGGATCATTAATTCTGCCGGATATTTTCCCGTGACCGAATGTGGCGTCGTGTGCTGTTTAAACAGGAACCGCCAAATCTTGCACTGCGTTGAACCTTCCTGTTGCTTATTGAACGCTTCTTTAACTTCTCTTACCATTCTCTCCGCGCTACCATTACTGGCGGGATTGTAAGGTGCAGTGAAAATAGCACGCACCCCATTGCATTTTAGAAACGTTTGCAACTCCGAGCTCGTGAATGCTGTGCCATTATCCGAAACGATAACGTCTGGCACACCGTGTGTCGCAAACATTTTTCTTAAGCTGGTGACGACAGCTGTAGCTTTCATGGATGACATGATTTCGACCTCAGCCCAGTTGCTGTACGCGTCTACCACGATTAAAAATACTTCTCCATTAACTGGACCAGCGAAATCAATGTGTAGGCGACTCCAAGGTTGATCTGGCTTGATCCAAAAATGCACTGGAACCTTGGGATCGCTTTGCCGGTTACTCTGACATGGCTCACAGTGCCGTACAAACTCTTCAATTTCGTGGTCCATTTTCGGCCACCACATGAGCCCTCTAGCTGACGCTTTCATAGCACTCATCGCAGGGTGATTTGCATGCAGGAGTTGAAGCACACTTTCTCTTGCTGCGTTAGGAATTACAACGCGATTCCCCCACAGTATGCAATCACGATGCAGCGACAACTCCGACTTCCTCACCTTGTAAGGCGCGAACTTGCTGTCCAGCTGTGTTGACGGCCAGCCACTAAGGATCTATTCCTCTACCATGGATAAGAGTTTGTCCTTCTTGATCAGCGTAGCGATATCTGCCGCCTGTACTGGATTTGTCCAGTACAAATCCAGCATGTACTGGATTTGATCGCCCCTTGGTTTACACACATATATACCAGAGCTATTTCAAGTGGTATTTTTCTAAGTGATATGCGACTAGCTAGAGCAACACTAATACTTAAAGGTGGTGACAAGAACAGCTTTTGAAACTACCGTCCTGTCTCAATTTTGCCAATTTTTTACAAAGGGCCTGCGAAAGTTATACCCAAATTGAAAATTTTATCAAGAATTTAGTCTTATTACTAGCCGTCAATTAGGATTCACAGAAATCGCTCCTCAGAAGACGCACTTCTGCTTCAGAGAGATATTATGGCAGAGAACATCGAAACTATGACGCTGAATCTAGGATTTTATCTAGATTTTAGCAAAGCCTTTAATGGTGTCACTCATGATATCTATTAGAAAAAAAATGAGACTATATGGATATCGGGGGTCGTGGTGCAGCTTGTTCACTGTTACCTAGACGAAAGATTTCAATATACCGAAATAAGCACGTGTAAATCACTTTTGAAACGAATTGCTACTGGAGTGCCAGAAGGGAGTATTTTAGGGCCCTTTCCTTTCACGTAACAAGAGATTCCAACAGCCCTTCCTTATCTTCTTGACACTTTTGAAGAAACTGGCGAGCGCAGTCAAGGCGTTTCTCCTCGTGGTGTGACGTCAATAGTATCGGTACCCATCGAGCACAACACTTGCGATATCCCAATTTTTCAGTCAAAGCTCTTTCCACTGTACCGTAAGAACTCCCAGGGATCTAAGCAACAAATTCACGGATGATGATGCTTCTTTTTTGAAGCACTTCTCGTTGAAAGATCTCGATAGCCGCCTCCGGAACTGACGGTCTTCCACTCCGTTCTTCATCGTGGACTTTCTTCCGACCGGCACTGAACTCCCTGCACAACTTTCGGACGTGTTGAAGGGACATGCACTTTTCGCTATACGCCTCTGTCAATTGACGATGAATACTCACGGGTGGAGTCCCTTTGTCGTGCAAAAAGCTAATTACGGAACGAATCTCGCACTTGGCGGGATCAACAATGGGATGCTCCATGTCGGACAGCTGCTGAGCCAAGAATGAGTGGCTCAGCGAAGCGCGGCGGGTGGGAGTCGTGAGTACGGGAACAGCCGCGCGCAGCAGTGTTGCCGGATTTCGCCTGGCACCTTCCGATGTGGCTGGAGCTCTTTGGGAACCTTATTTCAGGATCAACCCACCTATATATGTCCGCCGTAGAGGCTCGCTTATTATCAAATCAAATCAAACATGTTTATTTTGCAGGAAGAATACAAAATTTCCCTGCGGGAGGCAAAGACTAAAGGCGAGAAAGCCTGACGAGGTCTTGGCCCCCTGATGAACAAGACAGTCTACAACAGTTGACACGACTCAATATACGATTCATTAAGTACAATGCGTCTGCATCTCTACATCGGATCACATACGTATTTGTTTATACATGTATATGCAACACGCTCTACAATACATTATACATTTACAAAAGATACATTGAAATGGAATCTAACAATTTTGTTCAATTAAATTCATCTCAGAATATACAAAACATAATTTGACTACACTTATGGATCGACTATGAGGTTAGTAGTCAGGAGGAATGATCTATAATTGCGCTTGAGCTTCTTGGCTTGTAATGTAAGGTCAATATTCGATTCATGGAGGTTTAATAATTGCACTGCTTTATATTCAATGGTCTGTTTGCCATAGTTCGTGCGTACTTTTTTAGTTTTTCGGCTAGAGCTTCTGAACCCATATTTCGTGGATACAGTTCTTGGGAAGGCATCCTGTAATTTGTGTTTATGTATGTGTTGCATCAATTTTAGATTATATACTTTTTTTGCAGATAGGATTTCATGTTTGAGAAAAAGTGGTTCAGTGGCCATGTCCTTGGCATGACCTTTATATTTTTCCAGAATACGAAGCACGCGCTTCTGCAGGATTATTAACCTATCATAATTTGTTTTAGTTGTTGTTCCCCACACCAACATACCGTATAGTAGTTTCGAGTAAAATAACGTATAGTAGAGTGATTTAGTTAACCACGAAGGTAGAAGGGAAGCAATTTTACTGAGACATCCTACAGAGCGAGCCAGATCAGTTAAGAGATGTTGCACGTGTGGTGTCCATGATAGGTGTTCATGGAACCAGACTCCTAGGAATTTCTGTGTGTTTACTTGTTTGATGCGTTGGTCATTATAATAAATTATTACATTGTCGCGGATGTGCTTGTTAATAGGCCTGAACATAACAAATTTAGTTTTTTGTGTGTTTAGCTTTAGTTTATTTTTTGTTAGCCAACCTGAAAGTTTAGCGAGGTATAGATTTGCTGAAGCTTCTATTTCATGAATAGTAGATCCTGTGAAGAACAGGCTAGTGTCGTCAGCAAACATTGTAATTTCCGGTGTATATTGAACATCCGTAATATCATTGATATATAGAAGGAAAAGCACGGGACCTAATATAGATCCCTGTGGAACTCCTTTTATTACGCTTAAGTATTCGGACTCTACATTTTCTATGCCAACAAATTGATATCTTGACGATAAATAGCTTTTAAATAAGTCTAGGACAACACCACGAATTCCATAGCGGCTTAATTTCAGCAATAGGATATGATGGTCAACTGAATCGAAAGCTTTACGCAGATCAAGGAAGACACCCAAAGTAAACATCTTATTTTCAATATTTTCTATTATGTGGTTTTTTACACTTATTAGAGCCTCTTCCGTCGTTTTGTTTTTTCGAAAACCATGTTGATATGGCGATAATAGGCTGTGTTTGTCGAGATATTTCGTAAGACGGTTGTTTACGCATTTTTCATATATTTTCGAGAAGACTGGTAGCACGGATATCGGTCGATAATTTGTTAATTCAGAAGTAATGCCGCCTTTATGGATAGGAGTAACTTTCGCCACTTTAAGTTTTGTTGGGAAAGTTCCCTCCAGAAACGAAAAATTTATAAGATATGCTAATACCGGGCTAAGTATAGATGCAACAGCCTTAACTGGAGCCACTCTTACGTCATCGTAACCACTTGAAATGTTGGTCTTTAGTTCTGCTATGTATCTGCGGACTTCTTCTGGTGATACCTCGTTCAACACGAGAGAATTCACCTGGTTACCTAGTCCAATTTCATATTGCATTGTATCCTCATCGCTAACAGCCATATTCACGAAGTAATGATTAATTGCATTCGCAAGCTCCCTGCCTTCTAAAGCAATATCATTAACTTTTATTTCTTTGGGTGTATTGCATGACACCGTTCTTCCAGTTAAAAAATTAACTTGCTTCCATATTTTTGCAGGATCTGACTTTATGCGCAAGAACATTACTTCATAATAGGCTATTTTTGCTTTTCTAGTGTCACTGTTTAACCTGTTGCGAAATTGTTTGAACTCTCGCAATATTGTAATATCTCTGGTTGCTAGAAATCTGTGAAAAAGTGCGTTCTTTTGCTTGATTCTTTTTAAAAGGTCATTATTTATCCATGGCTTTCTATTTTTACCCTTTCTTGTTTTGAACTGTTGTAGCGGAAAAGCAGCGTTGTAACATTGAACGAAGATTTCTAAAAAAGTGTCATATGCTTTATCTGGATTTTCTTGCACATACACACGTGACCAGTCAGCTCGTTTAATTAATTCGCTAAACTTAAGAAGAGTTTTGTCAGTAATACTTCTATATGGCGTTCGTCTTCTGACCACGTGGTCTAAGGTTCGACTCCCGTCCTCGACGGCTGCATTCTCATTAGCACTGATGCAAAGAAAAAAAAAAGAATCGCGTGCATAACCTAAGGTGCACGTCAAAGAACTCCAATTCATCAAAATAGCCTCGTCTTTCGTTTTACAGTTCAAGATAAAAAAAAAAAAAGACCGAAAGGGACCTCGCGACTGAGTTCGACCCGTTCCCCATCTCATTCCCTGTCGGCGACAGAACATACTGCCTAGGTACTTAAAGTACCTACCGTCTTCGTTATGCCTGGAGTGTAAACATATTCTGTCGGTTCGTTCAAGCATGCCACTATGGAGGGGAAGTCAAGTCGAAGTTTAGGTTAGGATAACACGAGATCCGGATTTAACTCTAGACTTAGAGGCTCGCGTTCGTGCAAGTAGGCCGTTCATCCGCGAATCAGACGCGTCGGCTATTTGTACGTGGCTCCATGGACTTCCCAGCGTAATTGTCGGTGCTGGCGTAAGTTCTAGAATGTATGTTCACCAGTATTCCCGTCGCGCACAGAATTTGATTACTCGAGGCTCGGCGACAATATAGATAACAGATAGAACCATCGACAACATCTGAAAAACTTCGGTTATACAGAAGGGTGCGTCTTGCGCTGAGTGATAACCTTAAACATTTGTTTGCCCGTGAAATGCGGTCACCGGATAAAAATAAAGATTGCATGTAAATAATATTAAGGCAACACATGTGTGTATAGGTTCCCCAAGAATTACATTTTCGTTACATGCGGTTTTAGCAAGACCCCTGATGCTGATGCTGACAGTATGCTGACGTACTGATAGACGTTAAGCGTTCGAAACATATAGTTTCAGGCATACTTGCCTTGTTTGTGGAGTTGTTGTTATAAAAGATATGGAATCATTAAGAAAAGATTATTTCGCAAGATTTCTACTTTAAAGCTTTTGATAATGGAAATTAGATATAAAGATGAAATTTCCAGACCAGCCAGAGCAAGTCCGATGGCTTTTCAAAATATCCTGCGTTATCCGTCAATTCAATTTGGCTCCATTGACGCTGAACACACACCGTCTTCACTTTCAAAGTGTGCATCCTTTTTCGTGTGGGGTGTGCCATTTTTGAACATCCTTTATAATATGTTAAAAGGCAAGTGTTACGGACGTGCTCGCGTTCACCCGTGTTTGCGCTACGGCAATTCGTGAACCAGGATTGTGCGGAGCCCCGAATTCAAAAATGGTTGGACAAATATATTTTGTATATGCATGTGATATATGGGGCAAAACCTTTTTTAGAATCACAAAGAAGCTTGACAATAAGGTTAGGACCGCGCAAACAGCGATGGAACGTAGACTGCTAGACATAACGTTAAGATACAGAAAGAGAACAGTTTGGATCAAGAGAGCAAACGCGTATAGCCGCTATTCTGCTTGACACTTGGAGAAAAAATATCTTAGTTCCGCCCGAAAGGTGAAGCACCGATTGCGATAGCAAATGAATAGATAGCTGTACGAAGTAAGGACAGTAGCTTTATCGGCCATATAGACTTGTAAACATTCGTTTACAAGTCAAACTAAATTACAAACAAACTAAATTAACTATGATATAATGTGTAAGCGTGACTCTACGAGGACGTATAAAGAAGCACACACACAGAGACAGCACTTTGTTTGTGTGTCTGCTTCTTTCTACGTCATAATTCAGTCGTTCTTACATAATCTATCATAGAATAACCTGGATGGTGTCGCGTGCACACAGGTAAACATGAACGCATCTCGCTCAATGACAGCGGAAACTGTCTGTGAAAGCGCTGGAGTTAGGAATCGCGGCAGCAGCCGCGAAACAATTCAGCTCCGTGAATCTATCGCTTTAACGCGAACGAAACGTCGAAGGCACACCGCATACGAAGCTACAGGCACTACGGGCACTCTGAAAAGAGAGAGAGAGGGCTCTTTATTAGAGCATCGCGGATCGCTTTGAAGATGAGGCCCGCGCGGGCGCGCACTTTGGCCACGTCGGAGATTGCTTTCAAGACAGACGAGCGCCGGCAACGCGGCCCTACGGCGTCCCCCAAAGGCGTCCACTAACGGCGTCCGCGGTTCGTGTGGCAAACGCCTTTGCGGACGCCGCCATGTCTCCACTCTGTACTGAGCGGCGGGCGAGGAGGACGTCGAGATACCCTGGCAGCCGCCGGAGCAGAATGCCCCTGCCCCATTGCTTGACACGCCTTGCCGCGCGCGCCACAAAAGAGGGCACGCATATGGGCCGGGTTCATCGCGTACGCACGCGAGATTGTGCCGCGTTCGACGGCTCACCCTTACACGCTCTTACTCATACGGAACCTCTCGGCGACAGCGACGGCAGATATGCCCCTGGAGTGTCCATATAATTGCTATCGCGATAAAAATGGAGCTGGGCAGGTCAAGTAATGCGCAGGCCAGATAACCGGTGGACCATTCGGGTTACAGAATGGGTGCCAAGAGATCGGAAGCGTAGTCGAGGGCGGCAGAAGACTGGATGGGGCGATGAAATTGGAACATTATGCGGAGTTAGTGGGAATCGGTTGGCGCAGCACAGTGGTAATTGGAGATCGTAGGAACAGGCCTTCGTCCTGCAGTAGACATAATATAGGCTGATGAAGATGATGATGATCATGATGATTTCGTAGATGTGTGCCAATGAGAAGAACTGAACATCAAAGTGGAGCTGTATAAGCAATTTCTCACACTATTCACAAGCACTATGCGTCTGTGAGAAGTTGTTATGATGGTTCAACGTCCGACGCCGCCCGCGCGTTATCACCAACTCCATGGTCGTGGGGTCCCTTCTTGGCTCCCACGTAGGCGGCCCTGCTGAACAACGCCACCAGTTTTCACTTCCGCGGCCGTACAATCTCCCAGATGACCACCAGCCTTGAGGTGCTAATTAAAATGCGACGGCAGAAACAACAATTATGGATTACTGGCAAAAGAAAAAGACAAACCGCGCAGGGAAGTCATTGTACATTGCAGTAATGTACACGCAAGGTAAATTTTACTCGTAAAGCCCACTCGTAGTGACGGCTCCCGCACAAGCTGCCATGGAATCATCACGGCATCAACATCGCCGTTGAGCCCTACTGCGCAGTGGACCTCACACCGTCATCGTCATGCTGTCGTCGTGCCCAGTTGTGCGAAGATGCAACGACGGCGACAGTGCAGTGACCACAACGGAATGACGACGACCGCGTGACGACGAAGGCACGACAATAACTGAATCACTTCGGCAAGATGACGGCCACGGAAGGACCACGACAAAATGACGTCTAGACTGTGACGACGGCGCGATGATGACGGATGGAAGATGGCGGCCTGGTGGTGAGGATACGACAACGCAGTGGCGGCGACACGTTGCGAATAGAGCGCGACTGCCTCGCTAAGCTGGAGATCGCGAGAGCCAGCGCGTGTGTGACGCGCGGGTGGGAACCACAGCAGCCGTCGCTGACAGGCCTCGCAGACGACGCCCGCTACTCTCGCGCCATCTCGTAGCCATTGTCGCCGCACTACGCTTTTCTTGTCACGCTTTCGCCGTGCCCTCCTCCTCCGCTTTCCACCTCATGGTTTCGCTGCGACCTCCTCACCGCTTTCCTCCTCGCGTCTTTCATCCCTCAATACAACAGATTGGTGGTCTAGTTGGTATTGCATAACTTGATGTTGAGCGCGAGAGAGCACGTAGGCCAACAGAAGGGAACGAGGACACAGCGCTACTGACAACTGAAGTTTTATTGCTCATGGTGCAACACCTCCCTGTGCTGCGCGTTCACTTTCATCTTTCGCTGTTGTTCTCGTTCGCTCGTTTGCGGCCATGCTCGCCGCAGGAACGGGCACCTAAGAGCTGCGCTCTAAAACGAATCGAAAGAAAAGCAACATATGCCGATGTATCAATGCGTACACATGAGACCTTTAGACCAACATTGATGCTTATTGATTGGAGGGAGGTAACGGCTCTTGGAGATGTGAACGCTGCCTGCGATAAGTTCTTACAAATATTATTACGTGCCCTTTCGACAGGAGACCTTCCATGGCTGTAAGAAAGCTCGCAAACCGTTGGTCTCGAGAATTCGTAAAACTTACGAACGTGGAAAACAGGATGTCTGAGGCCTTCCTTAAGACTCGTGACAATGATATGTTGCGAGAATTCAAATTGTTTAGGAACAAATTACACAAAGCCATTAATAAATCAAAGGAAGAATATTTCCGAAGTATTTTCGACCGTGATTGCCCCAGAAAAAGTGACATCATCTGGAAAAAACTATATGGCGTATTGAGTAGGAAGTCTGCGTCTTACGCTTTCGACTGAATAGTTGTTGGAAACGTTTCACTAAGCGAGGAGAGACCTGTGAACTGCTTTAGTTATATTTTTTTTTGTATGGACAGGAAGCACTGCTGCTTTCACATTTATTGCCCGTAGGTTTCCCAAGATTACCGCAGTTTTTATTTTTTCGGCCGACTTCTATTGCTCAGGTGACGATTCTTCTTGCGGGCCTTAAAAACAGTCGTCGTTGTGAGGCAGGCAGATTAGAAATAAAGCTTGTTACGTATGTACTTGCTTTGATCGCCACTTAGATTACAGACATATCTAACAGAGCTATTTGAAGTGGTATTTTCCTAAGTAATGCGCCAGTGGCTAAAGTAATGGTAGTATATAAAGGAGCTGACAAGAACAGCTTTTGAAACCGCCACCCCCTCTCAATTTTGCCTGCTTTCTCGAAAGGGCCTGAGAAAGTTATACCCGCATTGAAAATTTTAGCAAGAATTTAATCTCCTTACTAAGCGTCAGTTACAATTAAGAAAAAATCGCTCCTCTGAAGACCCACTCCTGCTTCAGAAAGAGGTTATGTCAGAAAACTTCGAAACTATGACGTTGAATCTAGAACTATAACTAGATTTTATCAAAGCCTTTAATCGTATAAATCATGCTATCTATAAGAAAAAAAAATGAAACAGAGTCATGTTTAATGGAAAGGATTGGTCAAACATTCAAACCGAAGCAAGCACGTTTTGCTGGAATCTTGATGAATATGGTGCAAAGCGAACAGCCCAATATTGAACGAAACCGTAATTGCGTGTTGCATATTGTGCGCCGGTAACATTGGCTGCGGTACCCGATAACGTTGCCGTAGGTCTATACACTGTTCGCTTTGGAATATGTGTTAAAACAATTGGCATCATCTTCAATGCACGCATGCCACGGAATGACCCAGCAGAAGCGATAACGCCACAATTAGGTAAGTGTATAGGATTAATAAGCTGTCATCGACATGCGCTGCCAGTTTCAATAAAAAGATTACTATACGACGCTCTTTTTGACTCTCATGTTATAGCTGGCTGGTATGGGGTAAAACTACGGCAGTTAGTGTATCCAAACTAAGCATGTTACCGAAAAAAAGTGGTTGGGGTAATTTCAAGTGCTTCTATTCCAAAACAAACCGCCCCTCCTTTCAAAAGA
Source organism: Dermacentor variabilis (assembly GCF_050947875.1). Lineage (NCBI taxonomy): Eukaryota > Metazoa > Arthropoda > Arachnida > Ixodida > Ixodidae > Dermacentor > Dermacentor variabilis. The sequence continues at coordinate 44,733,790 of NC_134570.1, read as the reverse complement.
AAAGAAAGAAAAAAACTTAACATTTTTAAAACATCAGATTTATACAATTTCAAACTACTATGCTCTTACCAGAAAGCAGCGCTCGGCAAATAGGATAGTTTTGTGAATCTCGGGCACCTTTTGCGAATTAAACGCCGTTTTCTATCGTAACCGATATCGAACGCCTTGGCACTTTCCATTTTCACGCCCGCAGTACGGGACGCATCACACCCGACGTATCTTGCCAACAACATTGAACTACTGTGACTCGCTTCAAACCGACATTTCATAACCTGAAAAAAGAAAAAAAAAGAAATAATTGCATTACTTTTGTGAAAATTGAAACGTGCGTTCTTCTACATTAGAGGTACATCGTGTTGTGCATGTTATTTTGCTAATTATTTTTATGCTGTTCACATGTTTTAGGTGCATTTCTGCGTTACACTATGAACAGTACATTTCTTTCAGAGAAAAACGTGTGTCGACATCGTCGTGCTGCTTGTACACGCGAACTAATCGTGTGTCGACTGTGGTACAAGTGTGCGAGTATGGAACAATTGTAGGACATGGCACTTCTGTGTTTGCTTATTTCTTTCGCACAATTTATCATGCTAAAGATTATCAGTGCTGCACCCTGTTTTCACCGCTGATGGGGTGGCTGGGGTTGTGTCAAGCTGTGATTAGGCAGATTTTTTTCCCGGTCACTTTCTTTCACGATAAATTTTTTGTTTAGGTGAAAATAAAGTTTTTTAATTGATTGATTGATTGATTGATAAAGTCACGTGATCAGCTTAGTTACGGAGGCACGGAGCGATTTATTTGGGATGGGAGCGGCAGCAAGGAACGTTCGCTTTAGGACAAGCATGCGCGCTTCCTCTACCAGCGCTTCTCACCACGACAGCATTGAGCGTCTCGCGCACTAATGTGTCTTTAAATCTTCGTTTTCTTTCACTGTACTTATGCTAATCTGGAAAGCCAATCATATCATGAACATCGTTGACGTTCATATCAGTTGTGAAGACATATACAGCGAAGACTAAATTTGTGCTATGAAAGCGTTGTTATCGTCCGTTTCGTCGTTGAAGTCTTTAAGTGGCAATCACGTGTTACATCTCATGGCGTCTTGTATGACAGTTGACACTGAACAGGTATCGACAGGAATTGTGCGATTGAATGGATGCAGATGTGAGCGTTTCTTGGAATGCTCAGTCTAGTTTGCTTCTCGGTCTGCAATGCTTCATATTCCAGATTCAATGTTGTGACACGATTGGCACATTGTCGTCACACAGCTACTCATGTCGTCTAACCTAGCTTTTCTTTCACTTGAGCGTGTAGCCTTGAGAGCCGATTAACGACTGCGTATAGTGAAAATTCGACAGTCTCTTAGAAACCATTAACGAAGCTGTACACACAAAAAGATTTCACCAATTGGAAAAGATCCACAATCGTCTAGGATCATATGGGTTTATATGGGAACATAGAGGTTTTCAATACAGAGTTCTATATATTCATATAAATTTATGGATACAGCGCATATGGGGCATACAAGATTTCTCATTAGGTTTTGAACGACCGAGCCACGTTCACATGAATCACTAACCATATTATAGCTTAGGTAACGTTGTTAGATTTAAAAAAAAAGTGTTTTTATTGCGAGGTCGTGTGCTTTTCTGAAAGAGTATGTAGGCGGTAGAACGACTACCTCTACCTTCAACGTCTGAAAACTCGAGATTCGCAAAAAAAAAAAAGAAAAAGAAATGGCGCTGATAATTTATCTTTCCTAAGAGGGAAACCTTCAAATGTTGATTTGGCCGCCGTAGTATTGGCTCACTTGTTATGGCGTTCGTCTGCTGACCACGAGGTCTAAGATTCGACTCCCGTTCTCGACGGCTGCATTCGAATCAGTAGTAATGCAAAAAAAAAAAGAACTACCGTGTACATAACTTAAGGTGCACGTTAAAGAACTCCCATTCATCGAAACAAATTCGTGTTTCATTACACAGTTCACGAAAAAAAAAAACTAAATGGCCAGCGACGTAGCAGTTTTCACAACGCATTGAAGAATTGCGTTCTGCCCGTCGCAACCAACTCCGCGCAGCTGATAATTCTATCTCTCTTTCTTTTTTATTTTTTAAAAAGCATCAAACGTCATCGAAAACTGCGCTTACCTACATCGATGCAGCAACATAAACCGAGAGGATTTCTCGCCGGAGATCGGATTAAAGATTGGTAGGAGAACCATATATGTGTACGTCATTGGCGAGAGTCGTCGCTGCAGCGATCGAATGAACCGAGAAATCGAATCACCCGCAATTGGAACGGCCTAGCCTGCAGCCTGTTGTTCCCACAGCGCAGATGACACGAAAACGCTGCGGTGGAAGAGGTTTACGACACCGTGTAGAAGTAGGTTTACGAACTTTTGGTCGCTATAAGGTCTAGCAAGCTGTATAAGTTTTCTTTGGTAATGTCTGCAAAGAAAAAGAAACGTGCAGTGCAGACCGGCACAAACGACGTTATTAAGTGAGTTGAGTGCCGTGCCTCTCTTTGTTTGTTTGTTTGTTTGTTTCTTATTCTGTAACTCTTCGTGAAAAGATTCCTTGTCTTGAGTGCAATTTGTTTCTTGCTGTTATGGCTCGCACATTTCTGTAAATTAAAGAAGCTCTGCTGAGTAGGGAGATAGGAAACGTATGGTGCTATTGTAAAGGAATTGAATGTCATGGATTTTAGCAACGTTTTCTTTTGGCCTGCACTGTGCGTCGTTATGTTGCGGCCGCCAGTCCGCGACTTATACTGTGTAACACTGCCCACGCATCTTTGTTCCCGCGCTATTATTTAACCTTGATTTGATTTCTTTTTCGTAAACTACGCAGATGTTGCAATAGGACGGATAAGTGGACTAGTTGGCATTGCATCACAGTAACGAAATTTGGAGCGCAGCACAAAAGACGGAACACGAAAGGAGGGACACACCACACACGCGCTTGATCTTGATCATTAATCTGCATTCAGCTTAACTCTTCCTGCTGATTGTTTTAATCGAAAGTTGCAACACAATATGTAATTCGCATACCCTTTCTCTGTGCGCGTGACGAGCCGAGTTAGTTAATTATGATTAACTACATATCTCGGTAAACAACCAGGCTGAGCTAACCGGGCCCAGCCTGGTTGACCTTGATGCCTTTACCTTGTGATAACTCTCTCTCTCTCTCCCTCTCTCTCTTTCTAAGAATAGCTTGATGCGTGTCATATTCGGCACGGTGGGATGTTGTGAGCCCTTGCAGGAAAGCCCGAAGCGAATATGGTAGCGCAGGCTCGCGGCGCGACGTGTAACAATCAAAGGAACACGTGTTTGAACTCTGTTTTGCAAACACCGGAGAGGCGCCCCGCGCCGCGCGAGACTTGCTGCAACTGGCACGTGACACTCAACCCCCTCAGGCTGTTACGTCTGCTAGCGTGACGCCCGCCAGAATGTTATTATTGCTGGAACCGTATCGCGAAATAAAAAAAAAATTCAAGAAAAATGAAGTGACGTCTCTGGAAATCTGTCCGGGGCAGCTCGCTGTCTTGCGGCGATAGCTAAAAATTGCACCTCCTCGAATTATAAAATGCGAGAGAACGCGCTCGACCGGCAGCGGTCACAGTCAGTCGGAATCGGCCGCGCCTGTCTGACTCAAATCTCTTTTTTATTTTATTTTGATGCGCCAATTTTTTCAAGAGGCGTATACGGTAAGGTCTAAAAGTGCCTATGAATAGAATACTTTCAGCTGCAAGCTGTTTCGTAAAGCTTGCGCGTGTGATGGAGTCAAACTTTCGGGCCGCTTCTCGCACAAACCAGAGAAGCGGACGGCAGGCTCTTCCACCGTGCACCCTCTCTCTCTCTCTCTCTCTCTCTCTCTCTCTCTCTCTATATATATATATATATATATATATATATCTATCTCTCTCACTCTCTCTTGTATTTTGGTAGTATGTATACAGGTGCCATACCTATAGGTATGGCACCTGTCCTGACCGAGTGCGCAGTTCGTTTACGGGAACAAAATCAATTATGGTAGAGTCGGCTAGTTGCACTGAATTTTGCGGGACCGCATAATTCAGTCCAACACTTGGGGAACGCTCGATTCTAATGGCATCCTTTTCGCCGAGAGATGGCACAGTTCGCCACATTGTAAGATACACTTAAGGTGTTCGCTGCAACCGGGGACAACCAAGCGGACGAAGAAATGCTCTTATATGGGGGGGGGGGGGGGGGGGAGGTAAGGGGTAGTCCCGAGCGCACAATGTAAGTGCGGTTCTGAAGACGTACTTAGTACAATAGCGTAAGCCACACTCACCATAGTAATTCGCCATTATCGCGAATTATTATTGTGAGTATGGCGTACGCCGAACGTCTGTACCTCTCGTACCGCCTGAGTTTGAATCCAGAAAATTAATTTTCGCAAGTCGGTTGTGTGATGCTTGTTGTGTCAAAACCATCGAAAACAGCGGCGCTTGTGCGCGTTCTTGTTTGTTTTTGCAGTTCACCGAGAACAGCCGAGCAGACTCAGCGATGAGCGAATTCGCCGAGAAGGACAAGTGGGTCTGTCCCAACGACCGGGAGCTGGCGCTGCGGGCAAAGTGAGTGCTTGCCCTCACTAACCATTTGGAGTTTCCTACCATTACCCATAGACGGAAAAGTGGCGCTGGGATGCTGTCGCATGCACGGGAATGCCTGAATGTCGGGAACTGGGGACAGGCATGTTTCTCAAGATAGTCACGGACAAGTTGAAGACGCGTCTGGCGAACAGCGTCCCCTCTGTCACAGTTTCTTTGATTGCCTACTAAAACCAGCTTGTAATACAGCTGCTGTTTCGCCATGAATATTTAAGAACACCCGTTCATTTATTACAACGTAAGCATTCGTGCCGGGGCGTTCAGTCATATCGGGCATCAACAGTACCAGCGGGTCGCTCAAGTTGAACAAAGGCGGGACAGTGTGCGGCTGACTGTGCGTCGATTTCAATCGTCTGTCTTCGTTTTCTTCGGTTACCTAATTGAGTGTGCTATTGTTTAGCGGGCACTTCGCCCAAGGATCAAATACTTCTTTATCTTGTTCTTGTTCTTGCTCCTCTGTGAAATGTTGATCTAAGCAGCCATTTTCTCCTACCTAGCTCTTTTCGCCTTCCTTCTCCTTTCTTCTTATGAGCCGCATACTTTCACCCATTAGTCTACTCATATTCAGAGTGTCTTCAATAACGCGCTATCTCGCCCGTTACACCATATATAAATAATTACGTACGATGTCTTTATGGAGGTTAAGAAGGAGACCTTAGCTATAGAGTCTGCTGTCATGCATTCAAGTGCAATGCATATATATATATATATTTGGGGGGAGAAGGGGGGAGAGGACCTCCTCAGGAATTGTCGCATTTTGCCCTCCTACAAAGTGTGTCACACTTGAAACTTGAATAAAACCTGAATACTTGAACTCTGATTTCCGTATTCGAATGCATGGGAAGTGCAGGAATGGTCGCATTAGACAATAACCGCTGTACCCATTCCAACTAAATTTGTTGCATTTTAGAGAGAAAACAGAATTTTGCCGACCATGTTAGAAGCGAAATTCTCATTTAGAGCTTCAAACTTTTAACAAAGATTGCCGGAAATAGGCTACTCTAAATGAAATAAGCAACTCTAAGAAAAAAGTTCTGAAGCACGAAGTTTGCAAATTAATAACTCTGCATAAGTAACAGATACGCAGTTATGTGTGGACAAGTGCGATATGTGTGTTTACAGATAACGCGAGAACGTTACAATATTTACGAGGGTTTTGCTAATGTCCCACTTAAAAATAAGTGTGAATATAACCAGAGTGTTGTAAATACATTAATTTTGTTTGTTTCAGATACGCGTCTCAAAGGCTGAGTTAACACAATCGTGATGTCGCTTTCTATTACTGAATTACAAAGCAGTAATTTCGACGCTGGCATGTTGCGTCATATTGCGATTTCCTAAGCCTTTTCTTTAAAATATTGATGACCTAAGTTGATCTACCGACTGATGACCAGTCGGTAGATCTTAATTTTCTTTTTTTAAATGCAATATATACCTCGTCAAGTTTGCTGCACTGGATGCCAACAGGAACTATATCTCCGTACCCACGTGCTTGGATAAAAGCTTCCCGGTTACTAGAGCTTTCTCGCAAAGAAGGTTTCATTCCCGGAAAACTTTGTTTACGCAGCTATAGGACCACGTTAAGGTTGTCAAGTCACGTGCAAGACACTTCGAATTATCTACATCCTGGCGTTGCCATTGGGGCCGCACGGCACTCGTTAAGAAACTCGCACGTAAGGGCGGCGCCACATTTTCTACTGGTTAATAGTTTAAAGGTTGCCACAACACCGACCCAACTTCGCTCACCTCAAGATACCAGCGGTGCAAAGTGTAGGTATGCTCGCACCGTCGTATACATGCAAGTGTCACCTCGAGGAGATACATGCATGCCACTGGCCTCGAAGTTTGACTTCGGACGCGCTTTTCGCATCGTTGTACATTTTAGCATGTGCGTAAACAGGTGTTACAATATTCGAAATGCCGCTGGCGTAGGCGTAAGTAGCGCCACTCTGGTGGCTCTATTTGGTGACGCTGAGTTTAACTCTATCGCGCTGAACTTTTATTGGACCAACTGTTTTACTTAACCGCGCTGGCTTTAAAGGGGCCCCACAACTCTTAAGGCCGCCATTTTTACTGTTTTGCCTTAGGCCTTATTATTGTGGCTCGCTGACTGAATTGGGGATCGCCTTCCCCTCCGCCCCCCCTCCCCCCTCCTACTTCATTTCCCCGCGCAGGGCATAGTATGCTGGCGGTTAAAGCCGCGCCGACAGAGAATTAACCTCTGCTTTCTGTATACCTTCCGCACACCAGGACACGTCATCCTCATCTTTACGCTCGATCCGTTGCATTTCAAAGGAAGCAAAACTGTTCCTACTACATCCGCAACGTGAGACTGAACTCATTCCCCTGCGGCAATGTGCAGTTGGGAACGTTGCGTCGCTGAGCCTAATTGCTCACTCTCGGCCGCAGCCTGTAACTCCTCCTCTTTCCCTTCATTTTCCCTGAAACGAGTGTCTCTCCTCAGTCTTCGGGGCCAGGGTCGGCCTTGCGCTAGCCGTCACTTGTGCTTGGGGTCACCTATCTATATGAAGACAATAGGGAGTTTTAGAATAGGGCGCCCAATCGACATCAAAGCGCTGGGGGACGCGAGCTCCATTGTGGGCCCTTTGCGTTCTTTTGTACGATCCGCGGTCTGCGTGCCCCAACGCTTGGGGACCTTAACCTAAAGCTCTCTAATGTTTTGTCGTATCCGGAGAACACCGCTCCTGCGTGCGCAGCGGTTGCCTGCCATCTACGTTGGATGAGCTGCTGGAAAAAAAGGCAGCCCGCGAAAGGGTACTTAACGGGCTGTGAACTTAGGAAGTGACCAACCTTAGTGCGGCAAACGCTGGCCAATGGACGATGTACTTTATAAGTCGCTGTCACAGTATCTGCACGAAACGAGGCTCGATGCTTATATGCAATTTCATTCCGACAATGTGCCGCGTTTCATCCCGGACGAATAAAAAAAAAAAAAAGAAGATTAGCACGCAGTGTTGGTGCTATACAATTTTTGCGAGGATTTCGAGTGCCGCACATATATTGTGAGGGTATTGGTGTCGCTGCATGCCACACGGCAGGTAACGTCTTTTTAGAAAGTTGCATTAAAGAAAAAGAAACGCTGGGCAGAACTGTCGCAGGGTGGAGACGATGGTGCGTGCGCATCGTGAGGAAGAAGCTCTTGTTCGGAATTTCTCCTGTTCCAAACAGTTCAAAGAATCTTATCCTAATTTATTTTAAAATATAATCTCCCATTCATCTGTTCTCACTTCTCTCAGTTATGCACTATCTTGTCAGTTTTACCTTGTCATGCTTATTTTTGTCTGAAGTCATTACCTGTCCGAACAACCATCCGACTTTTGGCCCATCCTCCATTATGGGTATGCGTCATGTTCTGAAGGCGTATCATCATCATAATCATCATCGTAATAATCATAATCGTCATTGAATATAGAAGACGACCACGGCCGCGTTCCGCGAACCTGCCCTCGAAATACAGACTAGGGTTCCATAATACAAAGAACATCGGGGCAGCTATGTCTCGGTTATTTACATTTGGAGCCGTGAAACCCAGGATGGACGACTGCGGCTTGGACTGCAACCGAGACGGTCATCCTCATCATCGTTATCGCACATCATCGTGATGGCGGTGTCTGCTGCTAGAGCTTGTCGCTGTCGCAGCAAATGATTTCGAAGATGACAGGATACCCGAAGCCTGCTGATATTGTTCGTTCGCGAGCCTCCAGTTTAATGCGTGCTCTTGCTCGAGTCATAATACATTTTGTCGCCTATAAACGACTATATCGCAAATAACTGCAGCTCCGCTGCCTCTCGCCAAGCGATCAGTGGTGTAACACAAAGACACGCCTGTTCGGTTTTATTGCTTTTCTGTAAATGTAGGGCTAGACGCGAAGTTAGGAAAAACGAAAAAAAAAAACAAATTGTTCGCTGGCTCCTTACTTTCGAAATTGCACGTCCATTACGACGAAGGCATCGTTCCAACTCCTTGCAGCTTTCTAGGATAAAAAAAAAATGAGAGGAGAACAGGAAGGACACGACCAGAGGACACGGCATCGGCAATGACGTGTTTCATTAATGAAAATTTACGAAGGCGCCGACACGTACTTACGTCTTGTCTGCCTTCTCGCTTTTCTTCGCGTTCCCGTCGTGGAACTTCGACGCATTGGGTTACTCTTGTCATGGTTCCTCGACGAATTGGAACGGGATTGATTTACTAAAGGCGCGGCAAGGTGGGGCATAAATTATTGGGGACAGGTGTCCATTAAAGAAGTTCCATTTATCTCTCCGCGTGGGAATTGTTTGTATTCATTAGCGGCGCTATTATCTTGATGGAGTCGCTCCGAATCGCAAAGCTTTTTTTTTTTTTAAGCTGAAAAGTTTGGTACCGTTGGGAGCCTCGATTCGAATGCATGACAACGAAAAACAAAAATCGTTTTAGTCGCCATTCATTAACCGGTCCTGGCACTATTTACTTTTTCGAATGTATGAGAGGAAAGTAATACGTAATGGGCTGTCGTGATCACGTTTCTATTTATTATAACTTTCAAAATCTCAACTGCGCGAAATGGGGAGGTCGGCATCTTTTACGTCGGTTATTGCATATTACAAAACCTGCTACTAAGAATAAAGAAGAAAAGACTCCACTCTTTGAGATTGGGTTAGCATTAAGCATTCCGGTAATCTTATCATTTCGGGCTTCCATACTAGATTATAGTCACAGCGATGTTTGTGCCGCACTGTTCGATTAAAAAAAATAAAACAAAACGTTCACCCTGCTATAATTTTTGTAGCTTTATTCTACTTATCTGATCACTATTCATTTCGCTGAATATGTTTCGCCGAATCCTTCAGTAACGGTGTGCTTATTCTCTCCTTAATTTTTACCTTTTCTCTAACATTTCCTTCAGTTGTCCTGACTGCTCACTCGCACACTATTCTAGTTGTACCAAAATTTCCTTTTTTTGTTTTTTCTTCTTTTAATTAGCGTTTCTGCTCTTCAAATAAGAATCGTCTTAAGCTCCCTCCGGCGGCCCAATTCTTGGCCTATCCTCCTATAGTTAGTACGAGTCATGGAAATGAACACGATCATCGTCATCCTCATCACTATACGCACGAGAATAAGTTAAGCTCACAAATAGCGTTACTTCATGGACTCTATGACCGAAAACACGGTCTAGTAGAAGAGGCAGTCATCCATCACACTGGAGGGAGGAGAGTCGGGACGACGACGACGACGACGACGACGACGACGACGACGACGACGACGACAACAACAACAACAACAACAACAACAACAACAACAACAACAACAACAACAACAACAACAACAACAACAACAACAACAACAACAGTGTTAAGTTTACAAGTCTGGAGCTCAGTAACAGAAGCCGACGTAACAATACAGAAATTTTAATCACTTAGGAACGTACATGGAAGACATGACTGAATGATTATCTCAATATTTTTTCATATATTCTACTCGGCATACTTTACGAAATTGGGTCTAATTATTTTAAGTGTTATAACCTCTAAAAACATAAAGCATAATTGCTGGCTTTATAGCTTTATAATGGATACAGCAGTGTACGAGATTGCGGCAACCATTTCTGGTGCGAAGTTGCTGATTTAATGGTGAACTATATATATGTAACTATATGTAACTATATATGAACTATATATATATGTATATGGTGAACTATATATGGTATGCGCCAAATAATAGATAAAAAGATAAAGAAAATTGACAGTGTTTACGCGATCTTTACGCGATTTGAGTGCGAAAGCATAAAGGCTTCCCTAAGGAATTGGTAACGTCGATGATACGTGGCGTCATACATTGTCACATGTCCTTCACAACTCTACCTTAATCGACCTTGTAAAATATCCAATCGGGCTAGCTAGTTTACATTCACAATGTTTGACCGCGCGAACTTGGACAAAGGCGGCGGAAGAGTCCTTTGTCCTTTGTCCAAGTGCCAAAGTTCCGAATCTGGTGGAACATACCTGGCTGCAGGCTTTGCTTGATCTCCGCCGCAACGCTCTAACATCAAGTAAGGGACACAACGGGGTTGTCCACACCGACGGCAATGTCTCCCTACCTGACTTCGTGAAAAGCACCTTCGCTGTTCAGCGCTTGTCTCCGTTTGTCGCCTCTTTCACCGTCCTTTGTCCAAGTTCGCGCTGTCAAACATCGTCAATCCACCTTTCTCTAACTTGTACCAACCTTAATCCACCTTAGTACACATTAATCCACCATAATCTACTTTAGTCCGCCTTGCTTTAATTTGTACCAACCTTAATCCACCTAAGTACATTTTAATCTGTCATAATCCACTTTATAGTCCACCTTGCTCTAATTTGTACCAACGTTAATCCATCTTAATCCACATTGCTCTAATTTGTGACAACCTTAATCCACCTTGCTCTAACCGGTACCAACGTTAAACCACCTTACTCAGCCTTGCTCTAATTTGTACCAACCCAAAGCCACTTTAATTAACCTTCATTCACTTCACTTTACTCATCACTTAACTACTTCACTTTACTCAAGTCATCTTACTCTAACTTAGAGTTTTAACTTTAATTCTGTATTACTACTGACGTCATACAAGACGCTGAAGACGTCACTGATAATGATGATCTTTACTACCACTTGTTGAGGACAACGTCGGCTTCACTGCTTTATGGGACATATAATGCTTTCGCATTTATGAAGAAATACGAGTGTCAATAGTGTTACTAGGGAGCAAGACATGCATTCCAATGTATTACGTTTTCGTTACAAGTGGTTTTAGCAAACGATCCCCTATGCTGACCATACTGATAGTCGTTTTGCGTCAAAACATACAGTGTAAGGTTTCAGGCATAATTGCCTTACTTCTGGAGTTGCTATTAAAAGATATAAAGGAATCTCAAAAAATATTATGCGTAAAATTTTACATTAAGGTTGTTTATAATGCAAATCAGGTATGAAGACGACATTTGCAGACTAGCCAGAGCAAGTACGGAGGTTTTTCAAGGTATCGTATGCTAGCAGTCATTATTAGGTGGTTCCATCCAGCGCTGCGATTGGCCACTTATCTATCGGTGTTAGCATGGCAGACATACATGACATAGAGAAAGAGATTCAACAAGAGCGGACACTCCCAGAGAGCCCAACAGTCGAATTGACTGTAGCGCACCAAGCGGATGGGATGCCAGGCACAATTTCATAAAGTAAACGCAAGACGTCTTCTGAAATAATCAAATGTTTATTTTGCTCTGTGTAAATACTCATTCCGTGTAAATACGTATTCATCCAAACTTGTGGCACCAGGTAAGCAGCAGTCGTTGCCATATGAAGCTCCACCGGATGCCATAGGCTGAAAAAAAGTAAATTATATATATGTATCATTCTGGTATCTTGACCTAACAGAAATATTGCCTGTAGAGGCGAAACGTGCCTAAGTGGTGAATGGGCGGCATTACAGATAAATTCCTTTTTACATACATTTCGTAGCAAATAGACTCCTCCCAACCAATGCCATAAAATATGAATAAAACATATGATTTTCAAGCATCCCTCCCTCCCTTCCCGGGCAAAATTTCCTGCACTTTAAGAGCACAAATACATGGGTGACTGCGCGTTTCCACAACTTGGCCTCAGTCGACGCGATGGTACGCCAAGTACACAGAGGTGGCCACAACACAGGCTCTCAGCCAGACCACGTTACACGCTCGCAGAATGCCTTCTAGTCGCACTCGAGACAAATTCGTAGGTGCAAAACCTGTTTTCAGTCGCTCAGAAGACAGAAATGTCAAGTTCTTGAGCTCCTCGGCGTCATCTTTTACGCGTTCTGCCGGCGCAAGCAACACACTCCCGTCTTATCACTCTTGGCAAGCGCGCGTCACGTTTCCGACAAGCGTGAGTACCGAAAGAGCGTATATGTTGTTCTATAGGGCCATAAAAGGCGTCACAAACTTGTCCCACTAAAATTCAGTATACCTAAAACTAACTGTCATCACCGCCGGCTTGCTTTTTTTTTTTTGCTAACTGCTTCACAATTCCCAGGCGTGGCGAGTGTGCCTCAAAAGTATCCCAAGAAGTTACGAAATTAATTAAAATAATTTTGGGGGTCAGAGAATGCGTCACGAACTTGTCCCCGTAAGATTCAGCACGCGCGAAAGTGCGGCACACAGCCGAGCTGCTCTTCGCTACCTGCGGCACAATACGCCAGGCGCGGCGCGCGTATCTCGGAAGTATCCCAAAACTACCGAAACAAGTTACAATAATGTTGGAGCTGACAGAAAACGTCTCAAACATTTCCCAGTACTAGTGATTAACACAAGTTAACTGCGCCAGACCGGCCGAGCTGTTTTTCGCTAACTGCGTCACTATAGTCTCCGTTTTGTGCCGTAAGCCTAAATTTGCTTGAAATGCGTCGTAGACTGTCAAACAAAATTTCTCACGTTGCCGCAGTCCAGTAGTGCAGAGGTGCCGTGCCGATATGCAGAAGGAACGCAAGAAAACGCCGGGAGCCCAACAAGCGGGCTACATGCAAAAGAGACAGACGGTCGGTCGAACAGACGAACTTCACACGCGCAGTCGGCCTCGCTCGCTTCGGTGGCACGTCTGGTGCATGACGCATCATACGACGCGACTGGCGTGCCGCTAGCTTGTTGCTAGGAGACGCAAGAAAAATAGGTGGCGAAGTATAAGTTCATTTATGCTCGAAACTTTTTAGTTGTAGGTGGAAAGAATCAAAAATATAATAAAATTTTGTGTGTAAGTTTATTTCACATTCTTTTTTTCCCATGCTCGTGCCGACTAACGGATGGGATTAACGCAAGGCGTGACGTGTTTCCTGTTGCCGGTTTTCGCCCAGTGTCCCTTTTTGTTGAATTTGTTTCTCTATGCGCGTAACTTGAACCAAGGATTTAAAAGCGTGGTTAGCCGCAGCTTAATGAAACCAACGGGATATGGTTTGCCGTCATGAGGCGCTCCTTAGAGTATATTCATATTCCGCGGAATTAGTTATTTAACTGAGATGGAATTATGCAAAATTTTTCATAGTAACTTTAGGAGCAAGGGCGTTTCGGTGCGTTGTTTAGGTGGTTCAGGAACGACCGATCCAATTTTTTTGTGGCAACGTACGTGATGCATGGCAATTCTTTTTTTTTTTTCGGCTTTTAGAGAAAGCCCGCGAAATATGAAATGAAACCACGTGACTGCTCTCGTGCGCTATCGTATTGCAGCGCTGTCAACCGTGCGTCGAGCCTATCGCTTATCAGGGAAAACGTGTGCCAGCACCAAAGACGCTGACGGACTGTGAAGCCGATACACCTAGAGCCGCGGCCTCTTACTGCGCCAGGGTCCGTGCGCACGGTTCTTTCGCACGAAGCGCGGTTAAAAATTAAATCGTGGGGTTTTACGTGCCAAAACCAGTTTCTGATTATGAGGCACGCCGTAGTGGAGGACTCCGGAAGTTTCGAACACCTGGGGTTCTTTAAGGTGCACCTAAATCTAAGTACACGGGTGTTTTCGCATTTCGCGAAGCGCGGTTGAGTGCGCTGCAATACGATAGCGCATGAACGCAGTCATTGGTAAACAGAAAGAAATGAGACATCCACCCAATTGTAGCAGCTGCCACAAAGGAAACTCACACGGGTTCCTCGAAAGAAAAGCCTCGCGGTTGAAGAAGAATTCGTCCTGGTCCGGGACTGCAACCCTGGACCACCGCCTTTCCGGAGCAGCCGAAGTACCATCTGAGCTAACCAGGCGGCTACAGCAGATGGCAGGGCGAAGTCGAACCCATCGGCAACTCGAAGCAGAGGCAAGAGTTTGACGTAATAGTTCTGCGAAAACCCGTAAGGTGGAGAGAAGTAATTAATAAAGGAAAAGTGAGACATCTACCCAATAGAAGCAATTGCTTCCTTTCTTTAAATTGCTTTAAACAGCTTTCTTTAAACGCCGAAAAAAGAAATCACCGCGTAGCATGTACGTAGCCACAAAAAATTGTATCGGTCGTTTCTGAACCCCCTACAACTCAACAAAACGCACAGGGCCCTCAAGTTAATATTAAATATTTTGCATAATTGATCTGAAATAATTTACTAATTAAGCGTAATATAAAAAATACTGTAAGGAGCGTCACATGGCGACAAACCATACGGCGTTGGGTCCGTTCAGCTGCGGCTAACCACTTTTTCAATATCTTTAGTTCAAGTTACGTGAAACGCCTTGTATAATCATTTCGCATTAATAAAATAACAATATGCGGTCCCACGCACTATAGGAATCGATATAAGTGAAGCCTTCTATGCTGTTTGCTTTGATTGACGATAATTAGCGGTGATGCTGGTGGGGAATGTGTAATTTCTTCAGCGTTTAGTCCGATACGAGAGGGGTGAGTTTACGTGCCAAAAACACGATCAGATTATGAAGCACGCCGTGCTGATGGACTCCAGAAGTTTTGGCCACCTGGGGTTCTTTAACGTGCACCTAAATCTAAGTGCACGGGTGTTTCCGCATTTCGCCCCCATCGAAATGCGACCGCCGTGGCCGGGATTCGATCCTGTGACCTCGTGCCCAGCAACCTGACAACCATATAACCACTGAGCAACCACGGCGGGTAGTGATGAGTTGATGTTGAACGTTACCTTGCGTGCACCACTGCTGTTATTCTGCGTAGTCCACAGAACACGCAGGGAGACATGTTTGCTTGAGGCGTTGTTGTGCTTCATTTTTCATACCCTCTGAAAGGTTTGAGCATTGTCATTGCGTCGCGTGGCACGTCGCATCATAGCAGAAGTGTTAAACTTTAATTCAATTATGGGGCTCTACGTAACTCGGTTAATTATTATAACCGTATGTATACATTGCATACATACATTCATGGTCTGCAGCTCGTTTCGCTGCGTATCGAAGACACTCCTGTTCCACGCGAAACTTCTTTCGGGCCTCGGTGTCCTCGATGCCGAGTGCACGCTTTGGAGCCATTTGGTTGGCGCGTGTTTATGTGCCCCTTCTGCATACGTGGCCAGCACGCTGTTGAGACGCCAGCTCCAGGCGCTGTCTTCAGGCTACGGATGACTGTATAGTTTAGGCCATCACAGCCCCAGCACGCGACCTCCGCAGTCCAGCACCTGCATTTTTGCTACATAGGAAAGCAAGCACAGCACGTGCCATACGCACAAATTGGGAAACGCTGCCGCGGCGGCGCCGGCAGGGATGCGCGGAGGCGAGCGCCACCTGGTTGTGTTGCAAGAAACCCAGCAGCGCGCGAGGAAGACGACGAGCCGAGCGCCATCTCGTGGTGTCGCAAGAAGCAGCAGCGCCCGGACAGTCGGGAGAAGAGGCAAAGGAAGCTTTGCTTCGAAAGGCTAAACGTTGTCAGAAGGCTCGATGGGGCTATTGGTTTGGTGAGGGGAATTTCCCTGCTCGCAGCGGCGTTTCAGGGAAAGTTCCTCTCCTTAGGCGCAAGGAGCTTCGACCGACAGTTTCACGGCCGAAGCTGTCTATGGCTAGTATCCCGGGATTTCTTCGTGGCGTAACGTAGACAAAAAACTATCATCATCTATGGCTCAGGCGCCTCCCCCCTCACCCCCCCCCCCCCCGATGCAATGGCTAATGCATTCGAAGCACGTAGCGCCCCTCGCATACGTTTCTCGGTAAAGATCACAGTTGCGCAAGCAGCCCCGGCGACGACAGCTTGACTGTAGCATACGAAACAGGGAGTGACGTAACTACACTTTCGCAAGGATAAGAAGAACATGCCTCGCAACTGATTTGTGTTGTGACAGCGCTTAGGGAAGGCCACCTATAGAGAGGACTCCTGAAGAGCAGCGTACATACCAGGCGCGGCAAAAGCGTACTTAAGTGTATTTCTTGTTCTCTCTGGTCCGCTCTTTGTAGATGCACGAAGTAGCGGAGCAAGCCAAGTCGCTGGCCATCGAGACATATTAGGTTAATAATTAGGTAAAATGCAGGTGAATGCCGCGCCAGGTAAATTATTTCAACCTACGTCGCAATGGGTAATCGTTACAGTTGTTATTTGCAGCTTCGCTGTACAACCACCTTCACAGCGTTGAGTGGAGGCCATTTTTCTCATTTTCATTTCTTTTCCTTCTTTCTTTTCTTTCCTTTCTCTATTTTGCCTATGAGCCGTTTCCAACCAGTTCTTTAGAACTCGTGATCGCAGTAGATGATCGGAACACAATAGATTGAGAACCAACACGTTCGACGATTTGTGAATGTGGGGGCAGGGAGAGGTAATGACTGCTTTGTTTCGAGAGAAGTGGCTTCAAAATTCGCCTACAATACGTGCAGCGAGACAATACGTACCAGTCGTAAAAACAAGGCATGGCAGACTCTACTTGGTAAATTGTAGATCAGCTTCTACTGTGTAAAAAAGGAAAGGAAAGAAAGAACCGCGCCACAAGCGGAAACACTCATTGCATTTGTTACTGATACTTGTTCTGGAAACAAATAAAGTCATGACGAGCTTTTCAATTTAGTCCGGCAAATCTGCTCAATTTGCGGACTATGCCAACACAGCGGCGTTCGAAACAGTAAAGGGAAGCGAGAAATTGTTAGACGGGCCTCGCAGCTGTGGTAGTGTTGGAACATATAGGTCGCAAGCTCTCTCTTCTCATTCACCATGCTTTTGATTCTCATTGAAGAACCGCGGACTCTTCACCACGCGAGCCGCGAATGTATGCCAAAGACAAATACTTCAGCATGCTTGAGAAGAAGAAAGAAAAAAGAAATATATTTGCGAATGTGTGTTGGCGAAACAAAGAGATGTCAGATAGGCGCACCGTCTTTGTTCCTCGAATTCCAATCGAAAACCTTTGTCTTTGAGGCGCGTGCATTATCGAACCAAAAGTTATCAAAAATAACGCTTACAAATATATGCCACCGCTGCTGCCCCTTCGGGAACAATCGGCCACCTGGCTTCTTAACAATCGCACCTAATTTGCAATCTTTACACGCGAGTCAGATGAAGACAGAGAAATAGGTTAACAAAATTTTAGCGCTTGTCCTGTTCTTGTTTCTCTATCTTCTATCCCGTCTTGGAATTGCGCTTACCAGTATTCAGTTGTGAAGACAGAGAAGGAGCGAAACTTTTTTTTAAACATCTTCTCGTTCGAATCGTCGCCGTCGTACAGTCCGGCTGGGTCCGGAACTATATGGCATTTACTGGAATATGTGCGATGCGGGCTGCCAGGAAAACATGAGGGCACTCTCGGACAAATATCTCTAGCTGGAGCGGTTTGCCTTTACGAAAACGAATTTGCGCAGGTTCGTTCATAGATTTCTTGTAAACCGCTCTGGGGGCCGTCTTTGAAGCTTGTCTTTTCGGCTACGTAAAGTAGGACCCACTGAGTTAAAGTATACAGACCAGACATTCCGCGATAGGGTCGTTTTTCTTCTCTACCTCCGAGTGTAACTTGAAAATGAGGGCTCTAAACTTTGCATTGGAACCTTTCCAGTGCGCTTCTGTTTGCGCGCCCGAATTACGAATAATTTTAGGATTGTTTATTTTCTTTTTCTTTTCGAGGAGCCTGTGAATCTTGTACTTTCGCTCAGGGGTCTGTACATACTGTCAAGAAAAGAAAAAAAAATCGTCGAGAAGTCAGCTTCTTTTGATCTAATACTGGGATCCATTGAATTGCTGAAGCGGTCTTTCCAGAAAGTCTGCAAGCGCTAGTTGACAAAAAAAGTGTAAGCCTATGGTAATCCTATATGGTATCTCCAAGCTGCCTACAAGGCGTCACAGAGAAACTTCGAGAGATCTTCTGTGAGCTATTTAAGCAGCATCTTTTTTTGAAGGTAGGGTCCTTTTTTTATTCCCGTTTCCACCATGTATCAGAGAGCAAATGTGTGGTTGCTCTAGATGAAATCTTGAAGAAGCATGCGGGTTTCGAAAGGGGCGCCAAAGGGACAAGCAAAAGCGTTGGTGGCGGTGCGGGAATGGTAGAGACGGTGGGATTTTCTTTACGTGAGCGGACAAAAGAACGATGGCGCTATAGGCATCAGATGAACGTGTCTGACTGACAAGGGACAGCCGCAGAATCGTCAAGGATGGCGCACGTGTCTCGATGGCCCTGAAGCGAGCCTTTATTGCCCGCCAAGCGCTTCCCTAGGCCGACCAACGAAGTTCTCGTGTTGTGTGGCGTATTTGATCGATAGGTTCATCTGTCCCAAAGCAACCCGTGGGCTACGGGGAACGGCGTCGATCGGAACGGGCTCGGGCCTATATTCGAGGGCCGCCTGACAACGGAAAAGAAAATTCGTCGTGCATCAGAAAGTGTCTCTGGCGGATATCCTCATTGACACGCTGCAGATGGTCGAAGAATCGGAGCTATACTTTTGCTTTCCACATGCGGCGTGGGGCGCCCTTGGGGGAATAAAGAGCCTGTGGCATATCCCTGCAGGGGGAGAGGCATTACAGTTTACGAAATACCGGAATATTGGAGAAGCACACGTGAGCAGCAACGCTGGGGTTGCCATCATGTGACGTTGAGTTCTACCAGAGCGCGCAGAGCTATCATTGTAATTATGACTACGTTCTACTTTACTGTTGGCGTAAAGGCATCAGCAGCCGCGTCATTCTTGTATGGTGACTCATTTCTTTTGACGAGGACAGTAATGGAAAACAAATACTTTTCTAGCGCATTGCATTTATGCAAAGTGCGAGAAGGTGTCGTTGTCATCGCTTGTGTCATCCTTGTGCAAGAGCTTGGTGGCGCAGCCCACCGCCCCGTTCCAAAGGGGACGCTCATAACATCCATCCGTCCATCCTCCCATCCCCTCATCCGGTGGTCTTGCATCCAGGAACCACGTTACATGTACGAACAGCTTTGTTTGCCGCGTAGTGTGACGAGGGACCGGGGTACTTGACGTGCTTTTCATTTTTGTCATTCTTAGATTTAGTGTAACAGTTAACGGCTGGTGCGTTGTAGTGTTTTTCGGCCGTGAGTCATTGTTTTAGTCTCCCTTTTCCCGCATACTTTCAATCGTCTACTCCCTGAATTGCGGGCATCCACAGTGTCCTTTCGGATGTTTCTTGTTCTTTCCTCCTCCCTCCCCGCCACTCCTTACTTATGGCCTTTTTTGTATATTCGCACGAAATGACAATTCCATCGACGTGCTCCGAAATTCCAGTTGTCGAAGGTTTCCGCATTCCTTCTTGAGCGGAATGCGGGCGCCTAGACGGTGAAACGAACTGCGCGCATTTGTACCTCGATTGTACCTGTATTTGTAACATAGTGAAGGATCGACGAAGATCAAGGAAGTACAGAAAGTGACCTTTTTGCTTAGAACGACAGAAAGCTGAGCTATTTGGTAAGGATTCATTGTACAAGGAACGGTGAGGCGTGCAGACACGTGACACAAGAGAAGAGAAGTGAAGGAGTTCGTGTTGTCCAGTTCTCTTGTGTCCTGTCTGCACGCCTCACCTTTTCTTGCATAATGACCTTCTTGCTTTCTCGTAGTTCCTTGCTGTTCGTTAAATTCACCAGCCCGGTGTCAGGCCTATACTTCCCTGTTCCTATCGAGTCACGTCGTTTTACCTCCTGTACCGAACAAGGGAGACTCGCAGTGCAAACACCCGTTGTTATAACGGTACCGTCTAGACACTGAGGCGTGCGTCGAGGTTGGCCATCGCACGTTTCACACTTTCCTTGCAGTGTGAGTAGAAATTCAAGGTATTTAAAGGATAACAATAGGCGCAGCGCTATGAGGCAGGAAGACGGCAGCATAGATTAGTGAGCAAACGGGTGTAGCTGATATTGTAGTGTTCTTTTTAATGTCCCGGTTGGCCGTACGGCGTGTTATTGTTAAAACAATGCCCGTAGATTTTCTTCGTGAAGAAGCTGCCTAAGTGGCCCGTGGCTCTTATCGCCCGTAATTAATTAGCGTTCGTAGCCTTTGGGCTGGTCTGTGTGCATCCCGGAACGTCTAAGCTCTTTCTCTCTTGTAGCCTTTCTCCATAGACATGGCCGCAGCACAGATGTCAGAGTAGCCGCTGCAGACACGGGGCTATAGCTCTTTGAGCACTCCACATGATCTTAAGGGGCTGAACCCCAGGCAGAAGTTGCAGTAGGGGTGAGGGCCGTCCCAGCACGAAGTCTCAGGAGAGAGATTTCCTTCACCCGAGTTAGAATGCAAGGAAGAGAGCAAGCACATGACATAAAAATTGTAACAGCGCAAACACATGCAACCACAAAGTACCAAGGACGAGACACAAGCGCTGTACTTTGTGGTCGCATGTGTTTGCGCTGTTACAATTTTTATGTCAAGTATGCACCAACTCGCCCAGAAAGAAGTTTTAATAGAGCAAGCACATTAGGGGATTGGTAGTGGAGTTCAGCAGCTTACGTAATACGTAGAGAAGACAACCGCTGGTGCATTAGTTTAACAGAACGGGTGCCAAATATACGAAAGCGCATTCGATGACGGCAGGGGATAAGGAAGTGGGTTTAGATTGGGAAACTTGCGGACATAGGGTGGAACCGACTGACGCGAGGCAGGGTCACTTTAGAATCGTTATGGGAGGCCTTTGCCTTAAGATGGAAATAAAATAAACTGACTATGATAATGGTGATGATGGCCCCTTTATGTGACATTGAGTAAGGGGGGCTTAGGACAGGTTTCACACACACAGTTACAAAAAAAAGAAAAAGAACTGAGGGTAAAAATCATATAAAAACGAAAATTGCAACATAACAAAATAAAGTTATTAAATTAAATTTAAGCATAATCAATGTAATACCGGCATGCTCACATATATCAGTGATAGTCAACCAGAAGGTTAGGAAAGAACGTAGAAGCACCATAGAACAGACGGTAGTAAACGTGTTTATTTACTGACGAGCCGCAAAAATAAGTGAGGTTCGAGCACTAAATTTTCACTTTTGTTTTCAATTTTGAATGCAGAAACTTCGAAGTGCAATCAATTTCATTTGACAACGGGAGCCGCCTTCCTGGCGTCTCCATTTCTGCAGTCTCACCCTAAACTCGTTTTGAGCGTCTGCCTCGTGGCAGTAGTCGCCTCAGGGTCTTCCTTCTGTCGCAGGTTGCAAACGGGCTGGTCGGTGAAGACGGGCGCCCTGAGCAGCTTCTCGCGCCAGGAGCAACTCAACGACAGCGAGCAGGAGCTCATCGTGGACGTCATCAAGAGGGCCGACATGCTCGAACAGCTCGAGAAGCGACGGGTCGGGTGAGCGGGCTCCGTTCCTTTTTCTTCTCTTTCTCGTCTGCGGTGTCGGTTTTCGCTCGTCGCTGTTATTTTCCTAGCTTGTCACTGCTTGAAGGCCAACTGCAACGAAATTTATATTTTGCCTAATTTTTGTTCCAAATGAGCAGTAAGTACCACTGAAGAAACCTTGGCAAAGCCGCGGAGTGGGCAGTTGTACGGTTTTCTTGTTTTAGCAGTCTTTAAACGGCACCTAAGCAGACGATGCGTGCACCTAGTATGTGCCGCTAGACGCAAATATCAGCACTCCGCGTCCGACATTTTTCATCCAGGCATTTTGAGCGCGCCGCGGGCGCCAGTCAATCGACCCAGCTGGGTCGCGCCTGCCACGCCTGCAGGACCACTCACACCAATCAGAGCACGTGCTAGTTCCGAGCACCTCAGCAGCAAGAGGTTGGGCTCGTCGAGGCACCCTAGCAAGAGGGGGCCAGTCGCGGCGCCTTGTGGCATCCACGATATCTACGCTGCGCAGAAGCCTGGCGTCCGACATTCTTAAAGGCCATGCCGAAGAGTCGCGCACAAGGCCATGTATCAGTTGGCCCTCTAGCTGCCTGCCCTATAACTCCTTTTAACGCGATAGCGTAAGGAGCTCGTGTCGCAGAAAAGCCGGTGTCGTCGGCGTAGGTGTCGGTGTCGGCGTCGGCGTCCGTGGCGTTGGCCGTGAGCGATAAATCACGGCAGGCACTTCATAAATAAAAAGCAACTTCCAAGATGGGCTGGGTGGGAATCGAACCAGGGTCTCCGGAGTGTGAGACGGAGACGTTACCACTGAGCCACGAGTTTTTTTTTTAATTCCTTTTATTTCCTTTTTTAACAAAGCAGGTACCATGCACGGAAGCGTTCTTTCTTCACAGCTTTTCTAACACACACACACATACACAGAGAATTGCACATCTATATAAGTATTCATCTTTGCTGCAGGCGATTCTGCCACACCTGCCATCGCTTGCTAAACTCATCTTCGCCGCCCAGCAGCGAACTTGTATACGCAAAAGCATCACAAAAGTGCGTCCACGCAGGTTTTGCGTTTTCTAGTGCTAGGACGTAATCAGTTCAGGATCTCCAAATTGCATACAAACCTAGCAATGACAGGGTTTCAACACTGTTATTTCTGTCATCTTCCAGTGTCAGATATTTTACGTTATCCCAATTTGGGTATATCTGCACGTCAAACACAATTCGTATGTTGTGCCAAAATAGTACTGCATTTGTAAAAAACAAAAATACGTGCTGCAACGATTCTGGATAGGGACAGAGCGGGCAGTCCGTTGACCACGGCACGAAGAAACCCTTGTTACGTAGCCATGTTTTTACAGGTAGAACTTCGACATGTAACCTAACAAAGAAATCCTTAATCGCTGTTTTTACAGGATATTTTGGTAGACGCTTGAAAACGTCAGACTCCAGCTGGCTTCCAAGTCGAGACCGATATAGGGGTGGTGGGAATAGCATATCTATAGTGTTCCAGTACAGACTCTTCCGTTTTACATTTTTTAGGTACTCTTGAGAAAAACGCTGCTCGAAGAAGCGAGCTGCCTGCTCCACCTCCCTGTAGAATTTTAGGGCGCGGGCTCGTGGGACTCCTTGGGCACCTTCGATCCACTCGCTTAAGTACCCCCCTCCTAATTGTTTGAAAGAATGACGTATAATATGATGGGTTTGGTTTTTGAAAAAAAGGTACCTGTGAACTTTGAGTTTTACCTCTACGTTTACCAGCCCAAGGCCTCCTTTTGCCTTACTTAAGAATAAATTACTGCGCCTCATGCGCTCAAACCGTGACTCCCAAATATATGGTGCGCAAAATCTAAGCACTCGATTCACCTGAGCCGGCAAACAGGGCATCACTTGCGCTGAGTACCATATAGCTGGAAAGAACACAGTGTTACACACAAAGGCTCTGTTCATAAGCGGGACCGTTCTCCCATGCCACTGTTGCACTTTTTTCGCGAGGGTACCACTTCGAATTGTATTTTGTCCATTCTGTAGGTTGGCAGTATTAAAACACACACCGAGGTAGCTGATGATTTCAGACGTCCACTTCACCTCTAGGAAGGTGGTTGGTTTTAAGTCCCAGGCACCTAGCCATGCACCCGCGCACTTTTCTCGATTCACTTTAGCACCAGAAACTTTACAAAAGTCCATGACATGCTGCACTCCTTGGCGGATTTCCTCTCTGGAGGCACCCACAAGCGTAAGGTCGTCGGCGTAGGCGAGGACTTTCAGAGAAGTATCTGCGAAACTGAAGCCTGTTATGTTGCTGTCGTTCAGAATTGTTCGGCACAAGGGTTCTAAGTACAGAGCAAAAAGGACTGGTGACATGGGGCATCCTTGCCTAACGGATCTGTTGAGCTGTATGGTGGGAGTTGTTTGTCCGTTGATTACCAGTCGTGTCGTCACTTGTCTGTAGCAGACACCAATATATTTTAGAAGTCGGTCCCCAATGTTGCAGGCCTTAAGCAAGTTGAAGAGAAAGTCATGTGTTACTCTATCGAAAGCCTTGCTCAGATCCACTTGCAAAACCGCTGCCCTGGATCCACCAACGGAGGTAGCTTCGCACAGTATCCTCATAGCATGCAGGTTATCACTGATGCGACGTCCTTTGATGCCATAAGATTGATGATTGCCTATAACTGATCCGAGGGCAAAGTCCAGCCGTCTAGCTATAATTTTAGCAAGTATTTTGTAATCAGTCGTTAAAAGACTAATGGGGCGGAAATCGCTCACTGTCGGCACTTGCCTTGAATGCTTCTTTGGCAGTAAGACAGTAAGACCTCGTCGCATAGATGGCGGCAGTAATCCTCGTTTCAAAATGTCATCGTAGACGTCGCGTAATATTGGGACTAATTCTGGTGAAAATTTCTTGTAAAAGGCAGTGCTGAGTCCATCCACTCCTGGCAATTTTCTTGGTTTTAGCTTTTGTATGGCCCATTCTATTTCGCTTTCTGATATACACTCATCCGTTTGCTGTTTTGTCTCGTCATCTATGCAGTTTAACGTTGAGGCAAACTTTTGCAAGAGTTCACGGTCGCATGTGTTACTTCCGTATTCGAAGAGGTCTTTGTATGCTTGAGTGAAGGCAGTCTCGATGTCATTCTGTGATTTGAGAATACTGTCCCCGCTCTGTATTGCTTCTATTCTGTTTTTCATGCCGTGCTGTCTTTCTTTTGTCTTGAAAATCTTGAGCGGTTCCTCATCTCTCTGCTGTGATTCCGTCCTAGACCGGATCATAGCGCCTTTATATTCCTTCTCCAAGATTGACAGCAGCTGGCCTTTGCACTCTTTGATATCTTCTGTGAGGGTACCCGGGTGACAGTTTTCGGCTTCGATTAGATTTTTGAGAGTTCGTATCAAGCTCACCTTTTCGCTCTTCTTCAGTGCTGATTTTTCCTGTCCTTTTGCAAGTAGAAACATCTTACATTCTTCCTTTATCTCTTCCCACAATATCGCGTCTACCTTTCCTCCTTTCGTTTTTTCCTTGATTAGATTCTTAATGCTGCCGAATATTTCTTTGTCATCCAGCAGACTCTCATTCAGCTTCCACAACTGCCACTCTTTGTGCCTCTTTCTTGTTATTTCCTTTTCTTCAAATATGGCTGTGACAAACGCATGATCTGAGAATGCAACAGGTTGCACTTTGTAACGCACGTTGTACGATGAGAGGTCACTAGACACGTAAAACCGATCAAGCCTTGAATGGCAGTCCCCTTGCCAATGTGTAAAACCATCATTATCTCCTGGCGCAAGCTCGGTAACATCTTGCAAGTCATAGTCTCTCAAAAGCTTCCTGAGCTCTGCTAGGCTGGTATCTGGAGATCGCTTTTTCGAACAGTCTGAAGCACGTAAAACACAAAGTCTCCGGCAAATATGGTACGGCATGGTGAGTCAAGATACTGCCTCAGGCCTGCAAAGAATTCTTTTCGTAGCGGTGCGTCATTCGGAGCATGAATGGAAACAAGCTTGTATGGTTCATTCCGGTATATCAAATCCACACTACATACACGGCAGTTTCGGTCCTTGTCCCACTCGGGGTACACTAGTACCGCTGAGTGTTTCTTTACCAAAACTGCCGTCCCTCCACTGTAACCACAAGCAGGCGAAAAATGAAACGAGTTATGGTTGCGAACAAAGTGGTCCATCTCTTCCAACTGCACACTCGATGAAAGTTTTGTCTCCTGAATAAACGCAATGTCAACATTTTCTTGCAGTAGCAGATTTAGAAACCACTGCTTCCTCCTGCGTGCGACCAAGCTCACGCAGTTAAAGGTTGCTAGCTTTAAGTAAGCCATAGTGATGAAACTGCCGATACTCCGGCCAATGATGCATACCTTTGAGGCGTGATCTTTACAGGTCACAAGGAGCGCTTGTGACGTTTTTCCACGGGCGGTATCCGAGGAGCCGTGGTAACACGGTTTTGCACCACGCTTCTCATCTCTGTAATGCTCCCTGATGTGCCTTCATCCTCGTCCGAACCAAGCTCAGGCATCCTTGTAGCCCTATTGCTTGCGTCCTCCGGCTCAGACTCCAGGGAATGGTACGCCTCTGGCGTCTCCGCTTCCATGGGAAGGTACGGGGCTTCAGACGCCGCTGGCGTCTTGGGACGTTCCGCTTCTAAGTCCGCAATCTCTGCTTCTGTCGCAGATATTGCGTCTTCAAACGCCACGGGCGTCTCCGGGCGTTCTGGTTCTGCTGGGTAGCTCACTTTAGACGCCGTCGGCGACTCCACAGGCACTGAAGGGCACGGAACTTGAAACACTACACTGCACTTTTCTTCGGGCTCCCCCGAGATTTTATCCGTTGTTACAGAGACAACAGGTGATACAGCCTTCACTGGAGAGTCGGCCTCAGCTTCTTTTTGCGTGGTTGGTGTTGCAGGCTCAGGCACCCACGAGGAAAGATTAATGTTACGAGGCTGTAAAGTTTCTACAGCTTCATCCTCGTCCATGAGCGCATCTGTGTCGTCGTTCTCGCCTTCTCCCCGTGTCATGGTAGCGTAAGTTTTCCTGCAGTCGTCAGCTTCATGACCAAATTTGCGGCATGCAGAACACCGCGGGATACGACAATCCTTTCTTATATGGCCCGATTTCTTACATCTCAGACACAGGGGTGGTCGTCCAGGCACAATTACAAGAGTGTTGCTGCCCTGAATACGAATCTGATGCGGAAGCGATTCGACAGTAAATCCGTGTTTCAGTCTCAAAATCACCGACCTAGATGAGGTTTGCGCTCCCTTGAATTTTCCAGTCAGCCATGTTTCTCTACTCATTTCTTCGATTTTCCCATATGGTTCCAACGCTTTTCGCACGGCGTCGTCACTGATATGGTAAGGAAGCCAGTGAAGTTTGACTCTCACCTGACTGTCGTTGGGATCGATGACAAGGCATCTTTTACCTTTGATGCGCAGTTCCTTTGCATCTACGAGCACTTGTTTTGCGGCCATGGAATATGTCGTTAGCGCCCAGACATGATTCATCTGGTAGGCACCGATCGACGCTACATCCTTGACTACTTGTAGGCGCTCAATTTCTTCTTCGAAATTGTTGATTCGGTAGGGCCTCGCAGACACATCACAATGAAGAAATACAGTGTTCAGGGAAGCGTTTCCAGTTGGCAGTTGGGGCAGAATAACCTTGTAATCCTCAGCAGATACAGTAGAACCACGGCCTGAAGCCGCTGACACCGCTCGGAGGGAGCACATGATCCCAGCGTCCGACGCGCACGAGAGCCGACGAAGGAATGACCACTGAGCCGCGAGTTCGATGCTTCAAAGCGGTACAAAAGCGCCTCTAGTGAACGCGGTGTTGCCTTAGCAATTAGCTGTTTCTAAGGCTCAGGCGTGCGTCGCTTGCTCAGGCGCACATTTCGTTGTCGCGCCGAACGCTGCGTTGCTCGACGCTCACCGCTTCCGATGCGGGGTGCGTAGTCGCTGCGCCGTAGCCCATTGTCTTACACCCCTTGGCGGGTCGACGGGAACGCTGTCGCGTTCCACTCTTGAAGGCGAAGCTTAAGCGTCCTCTAATTTTTTCATAATCTCCCGTGTACTCCCAAGTGGAGGAAGCCTATAGTTTGTAGCCTGTCACAGTGAACGTAACTCCATTAGAGCGCTTCGAGAAATGTCGAAGCTAAAGCATTCTAGTACAATCGAAGTTAGATATTTGTTACGGTTGTGCAGGATCTACGAGATATTGAGAATACTTAAAGGCCAACTGCAACGAAATTTTGAACCACGCAAGAAAGGTTAGTTTAAAATAACGAGGGTGTAGAGGAGCCACCACGAAAGAATTTGGTGCTTGAAATACGAGCGGAAGCGTAACCAAAAACTATAAAAATACATGTTTTTGATACCCAAACAAACAAACAAACAAACAAGCAAGCAAGCAAACAAACAAACAAACAAGCAAAGTGCCGCCATCACCTCTATCCGGAAGTGACGCATTACTTAGAACAAGCGGCTCCTCGCCATGATCTTCGAGTTAAGGCGCCGCCTGCGGCAGCCAGCTGCGCGCCGAAAAGCATCTCGGAGGCGGCATGCTGGGCCTCGCGTCATAGCGACAACCGCCAGGTGCGCGCGTCTTCTGCTTAGGTGTTGTTTAAAGGCTTCTAACAAAAAAACTATGTAATTACCAGCCATACTGCTTGGCCAAGATTGCCTTAATGGTATTAGGATGCCCCAGCTAACGTTCGTCAAGTTGGCCAACGAAAAAAAAAAGGTATTTAAGGAAACATGGTGCGAGATACGATTTTAAGACCTACGGTTTCAATTTCACTTTCAGTTTATTACTTTTTCAAGATGCATTGCTGGTTGTTAATAGCACACAGGCGAAAGTCCCAAAGTCAAACGACTTCAGCGGGACTCTCGGTTAACAAGCTTGGTACAAAATGTATAATTAGTACAGCAGTGTAAAATTATGCAATGTATAAGTAAATAAAGGTGTTCGGTCATCGCACCTCTGATGACCGAACACTTATAATGAGCCTCTTTTTTTCTCGTGCCCGTCGCAGGCGTCTGGTTGACCGGCTGGAGAACATGAAGCGCAACGCGCTGGGCAACGGCACGAGCCAGTGCGTGCTGTGCGCCAACGAGTTCGGGCTGCTCAGCGGTTCTCCGCTCATGTGCTACGACTGCAGGAAGGTGGGCAGCTGCAGAGTGCGCCGCGGCGTGTTGCGGAAGCGCACGTGGCTCCGTGGGCACGCTGTTCTGTGTCCTATGCCTGCACCAAACTGCCGCTGTCCCCTTTACCACTTGGCGTTACGTGTGGGCATGGCTGTTCGAATAGTTTCCGAACGCAACATGAACACGAATACTCTAGAAAAAACTACTACTTGCTAATATCAAACAGAATGCTGAATACTTCATTATTTATAAGCAAAGAGAAATATGAATTTTGAGCGCAGTCCGTTCCGTCAAAAATCATGATCCATGGCACTCTGTGAAGGTGGAGGACCACTTAGCATACGACACAGAGGTGACAGAATTTTGAACATAGGTAGGGACTCATTTACCGTGAGTTTTGTATACATTCGCGTGGAGGGCGGGACCGCCGCCCCGAGGAGCCGGAAGGAACTAGACACGTGTGACGTTTCGACGGTACCTCCAACACGGAAGAGCGGAAGGAAAGGAAGAGACACGCAAGCGCTTGGAACGCCGACAAAGAGAGGGCGGTGCAAACGTAGACATGGCCGACGCGGGTAAAAGTGTAGTATCTGTTCTTAACAGCTTAATATCTGATACGGGTTGTATTTGAACCAAAGATGTTAAGCTTATTTTTGCAAGCTGGCGGAGTGCTTGAAGCCTGCTTCATCTCCGCCGCGTGTCGCCACGGTATTTCACTATCTTCGGTATCGGCCCACGGTTTTTGACCTACGGACATCGATCCGCTGTCGCTGTAGAAAGCAGGACTCGCATCCCTGATGTCTCGTCGCGCCCACTTAGTGAATGTTAATGTTTTAGTTTCTGTCGGAATAAAAATTTGAAGTGCCGAAATTTCTGGCACCTTTGAAACCTTTAGCACACTGTACAGGTCCTGTAACAGCACAGCGCCGGCGCCAATCTGCTGTTGGTAAAGAGCCCTGGCGCCGGCGCAAGTGAAATTACATTACTTTTAACATGTTCGCCCTTACATCCTTTTGCAATTTTGAATTATCTGAATTTGAAGATTTTAGATAAAAGGCACACGCTGTGAATGAAATGTCAGCGCGCCATATGTAAAACAGAATAAAAAAAGAATGAAAGCTTTGAAGAACGATTCAGTCAAAACCAGAACAACCTGGCGTTTGAATGCAATAGCATCTACCTTGCATACCGAAGCTCGCCCGTCCCCAAAAGCAATCTGCTACGTGGACGCTTCGTTTTCTACGCGAGCTTAATCGTATGTGAAGTATTTCAATGTGTACGTGTGGGAAGCCGGTCAAGTGGTAGAAGTAGAGATGGGCTGGGAAATCTTACAAGAACGTCCGTGTGGGGGGAGGGGGGGAGGGAGAGGCGGGTCAACGACCGCGTTGTTGCGCTTCGCTCCTCGAAGTGGTAGGACGTGTGTCGAGTAAGCTCCTGAACAACACTTTGCAACGTGGTGAACGCGGTTTAAATCATAGATCTGGGACCTCAGAGAGGTGTGACGTGATGCTGAAGCATGTATCTCGCATTTACCGCTAAATCGCCATTGATATCTTTTTTTAGGCGTTCAGCTTTTTTTTGGGAACTAATCGCTATTTCTTGCGAGTTCTAACCGTTTTCGTGGGCCGATCCGAACGATCATCATCATCATCATCACAATCATCAGCCTATTTTTATGTCCACTGCAGTACGAATGTCTCTCCCAGCGATCTCCAACTAACTGTTGTGCGAACTGGTTCCAAGTTGTGTCTGCAAATTTCGTAATTTCTTCACCCCATCTAATAACCTGCTGTCCTCAGCGGGGCTTCTTTTCCCTGGCACCCATTCTGTAACTCTAATGGCCAACCGGTTATCTACACTACGCATTACATGGCCTACCCAGCTGCATGTTTTAGGGCGCAGCCATTAGGTGCCCGTTCACGGGTTGAGCTCTAGTAGACTGTAGTTGAGCGTCGGCGTCCCTCCATTGGCGTAACCAGCGAACTCGGTCGTGCCACTGCTCGCGCGTTCGTCGTCACCTTCTTCCACAGCTTTCACCGATGCCGCTCATCATGCCAGCGTTCATGCCAGCGTTCCGCTCATCATGCCAGCGTACAGAGGCTAGAAAGGTTCTCTAGAACCTTCTAGCCTCTGTACGTTGACTGCACTGGCCTCCTGCACTGACTGCAATGCCCGTCGGCGCGGTGATTTCGGTCTCAGATTGTTTGCCTCAAGATATTGCGAAATGAAAACACGTACCGAGCTGCGCTCAAATTTCGCATCATGGAGTATCGCAATCGTCGGACACTTTTTTTCTCTGAATTTCAACTATAATGTCGGCTGCCTCTGTTTGCTCTATAATCCGCGCCGGTGTCTTGATATCTCTTAGCGTTACGCCTAACATTTTTCCTTCCGTCACTCTTTGCGAGGTCCTTAACATCTTCTCGAGCTTCTTTGTTAACCTCCGAGTTTCCAACCCATATATTAGCACCTGTAGAATGCAGTGACAACGTTAGTCGCACTTTTCTTTTCAACGACAGCGGCAAGCCCCCGGTAATGATTTGGTAATGCCTGCCGTATGCTCCAACTCATTTTTTATTCTTTTGTGTGCATTTCGTTGTCTGTATATATTTGCCTCTGTCGCATCTCTGGTATGCGCATGCACGGTCTTTTTAAGTCTCAGCGCGTGCACGACTGTTCCTGGGGCATGCGCCTTGCAACGCAACTTGTTGCGGCGTCTTGCTGCTGTACGCATTCGGTTCAATCACCGAGTGCGGGACAAATGCGCACTCTCCTGACGTCTGCATAGTGCTAGCGACCAGCCGCACGGCGTGCGGTTGCTTTGCTGAGACGTTTGAATTTTGTTTCTCGTCCTCCTAGAGGGAACGAAAGAGGGGGGGGAGAGGGAGGGGGGGGGGAGTAAGCTCTTTACAATTGGATCGGTTTTTCGAATACCGCTCTCTCTCAAGTATATACCCTGAGCCGCCGAAAACGAGAAAGGTGAAAATAATAAAACACACCGGAGGAAATAAATGAAGAAAGAGTGTTACGATAGTCGTCCGCCGTTCGAGTGAGTCTCCACGCATAAGGTACACCTGCCAGTCGCTCCAACAGGGGAAGCAGCTGCGCGTTTTCGCACCCTAAAAGAAGGCCCTCGCTGGCCGTTTTGCTGTAGCGCAATTCATCGGGACGCCGACGGCGAGCCCACAGGTGCGCGCGTGGGCGGGAAAACGCCTCCTCCCCTTTCGATGTCGGCCCTAGGGGCGTCTCTCTCGGCGTTTCGAGACGAGTCTACAAAGCGGGCTTCGCCTAATAAATGGCGACGGTTGCCTCGAAGGGACGACCACGAGTGAGAGAGGTGCGGTATTGCGAAGTGGGATATTTTCCGCCCGTTGCGCCGGTCTTCGGATGAAGGCGAGCTCTTGCGGTGTGGTCGAGTCCTCGCGTGTGCTTAAGCTTCATGTGTATACGCTTGTGCGAGTGCGTTTGACAGGAGAAGAACAAAAGCTGTAGCGTCGACGATATTCGCTTGCGGAACGATCTGCGCTGCTCTTTTTGAGATCAGTGGTCGCGCGGTCTCCGAGTCTCTGAGCATTCACATTGCAGCGGCTCCCATTTTTTTTCTTGTGTCTGTTTTCCCCGTGCTGAGTGTGTGCATGTTTTAGGGACCATAGTGTGTGTGTGTGTGTGTGTGTGTTGCGCAATAATATCGCTAGGGGTCGGCAGGGTAGTGGATCACAGATGTTGAACGAGATGGTAAGGATATATATGTTTTCTTCGCAACAGAGTAGTTGGCAGTGTCTGCCATTGCTGCCGCGCAGCCTTCAAAATTTATGGCGCGTGACCCCGCCCATTGTAGTTTTCTGAGATCACGGTTACACGAATATGCGGCATAAGCATTGCTTCGTCGCTACGTTGACAGAGGGCACCACTGTTCTCTTCGTCGAGATAAATTACTTCTTTGCGTGCCTCACCGCTGCATAGAACACGCACTTGTGACCAGACATGGGAACCCTCACGAGGGCCTTCCTCACTCTCACCTGCGCTCATCTCACCCTCATCTCTCCCGTCTCTCATCTCACCATCTCATCGCACCCCCCTCACCATCTCATCACATCGTCTCACCCTCATCTGGTGAAATGAGGATCGCCTTCGGGAAGATTGGTGAGGTTGAGTTGAGGGCGAGGGAGGGTGCAGTAACGATGTGAGGGTAAATGAGGAAAATGCCATTCATAATGATGAACTGCATAAAAGTCACTCAGATAATATGCACGGCGGGTTTAAAGCCTAAAGTTTTCAAGCGCGCTGGCAGGAAGTCTCTCTAGCATAGATGTCCACTTGAAGCCCACTTTTAACTTACTAGAGTCATAAATGGCTGAACCTAAACCGAAACACAAAACCTAACAAACCTAAACACAAAGAAAAACATAGCTAAATTCGCGGCGTGGGACGGCAACATGACACTAGATAAATCACACGAGTGCTTAAAAAAAAATGTCGAGCACCGGAATACGCGGCTCTGTGCCACAACTACGATTTCCGCCTCCATCCTCCGTGTTTTATGCTCGCGTTCAGCGCAACTGACAGCAAATCTAGTTGTCAGCAGTGTCACTGCTGGAATTGCACATCTGAAATTATGGTACCTATATAGTGTCAGAGGAAATTACGGTTGATCTCGTGAACCAAAAGGACTTCAGAAATTCTCAGCGCCGGGCGTTATGACCGACGCCCCAAAAGGCATTACAGTGAGCTGGACCTTCTGCGGTTCTGTAGTAAATGATGGACAAGTGACATTACGTACAATCAAGCTTATTTGCGCACAGACGCAGCAGGGATAACTTTTGTTTACGAGGCATGCCTTAGTTTAGTACAGTCCGAGAAAGAAAGTATTGTGATCTATCCCGGACTGCAAAAAAAAGCACATGCGTCACAGTAACAAAAGCTTGTGTGCACAAACAAATAAACAAACAAACAAACAAACGCACACACACAGAGACAGACAGACAGACAGACAAATAAAAATTTGCGTATTGTTTAAAGGTTACTTTTTGCACATGTTATCACTAGGCGAAATAAATCCAGCACTGCTAAATCTAGCTCTTACAACACATCGTGATGAACGGGAAATAAGAAAATTTCTTGTATATTAACGACTCTCGTGATACTCCTTTTTAAATTATTAGCGTTTTTTATGCCTCTGCATCCCCTATATATTAGCCTGGTATGAAGGCATTTTTATCATCGATATGTTCGATTAAAGAGAAAGTCCGAGCTCCTGAGATCTGTAGGCCAAGAAGACTTTTCTGGGTCTGATTGAGCTACTCCGAGCGAACCTGGCTGAGTTTAATACTGGTCAACGTGAGTCTGAGTAAGGCCTCACTTAATGGAATTTTTGTTAGTCTGAGTCCAAATGAGCTTGACTGATTATAGCTCTTGCGAGTCTGAGTCCGAGTGAACCTGGTAGAGTATATAGAATTTCGTTGAGTCTGAGTCTGAGCGAGCTGTAAGCAAAAAAAAATGATTTGTGAATGAGTCTGAGTGAGCTCCGTTTATTTTGCCGATCTATAGTCAAGCGCCTAGAAGCAAAGCAGTGTGGTACGTTTTGACAATAGGAAGGACACTAGACAATCAGTGTTGTAAACGACGCTCGCGGGTAAGCACATGGTCTATTTGAAGTTGTAGAAAACGGAAGGTAAGAGAATAGTAGTAGCCTTTTCAGTATGAGGGCGAGCGAGGGCGGATAGTTTTTCTTATTGGCGAGGACGAGAGTGAGAGAGGGCGGTCAAATGTTTCGACGTGAGGGTTAGGTTAGGACGGTGCTTGCGTCGTAAGGCTGATAGGGGGAAAAGGAAAAAGTAAGGGCATATGCTCACCCTTGCTTTTGACGTTTCTTTGAATGAGAGTGAATTGCCGACGTGGTATTAAACGAAACGCACCCAGAAATTCTACCTCCGTGCGAAATTTGAGCGCGAACTAACCACAGGTGTTGCTAGAAGGGCCACATATACGTGGCCTCCTTTTGTCGAAACATTGGGTGTCCTTTATTTTTTTATCTGGAGAATTTGCCAGCACAAGGCATATATGTAGTAAAGAAAACAACAAAAGATAAACCCATGCATCCCGATGTGATGCACGTACGGAAGCAATGAGTTAGCGCATCTGTTGTCCGTTATACAACCTGCGTAGCGCTTTGGAACATCTAGCTTTACTTTGGCGTCCCTGAACAACTTAATTGCGCTTAATATTCTGAGTGCAATGGCACAGCCTGAAAACGTGTCGAATGCGCACCGCGGATGCCGGTTCCGGGTACTTATAACCATCATGGGATTGTCACGCATTCTCTTCGCCACGCTGCAATGATGATTTCGCTTGTCCTTTCATGCACACGTTCTTCTTTGTGGATTTTGTTGGGTTCATTTCTCGCAGGCTGTGTGCAGCAAGTGCAGCGTGGACACTTACGGTGCCCAGAAGGAACAAATATGGCTATGCAAAATTTGCTCAGAGACCCGAGAGGTGAGTGGTGATAGGCTTTCCTTCCGATCCGACGTTGTGCGGCTTGTCGCAACATCAGTACAGCATCCAACAAGTTTCCGACGGGAATTCCAGCAGCCGGAGCCGACACATGCTCGTCGGAAACACGGCTGCTTGAACCTGTTGGAAACTTGTGCGTTGTTGTTGTTGGTTGGGGCTGAATCGCATCGCTAGTCCAGCTAGCGCTTAGTTCTTACAGACGCACCACCCTCCTCCTCCTCCTCCTCCTCCTTTTTTTTAAAACGCGAACAGATGTGGAAAAAGTCCGGCGCCTGGTTCTACCGGGGCCTGCCCAACTACATCGCGCCTGAGAAGACCGAGACGAGCTGTCGGTACGGGCCCGTGAGGAGCAGCCACAACGGCACCGAGGCCACCTCGGCCGCGCTCGCCGGTCGAGGCTGGCACAGGGGTGAGAGCACTTCGGTTAATCCCGGTTTCCGCTATAGGAATTACGCAACGGAATCCACAAGGAGTAACAGAGCGATGATGTGGCAATTCGCAGACACGTCCACGCTCAAGTGGGAAATAGGCATTCCCCAAAACGTTCCGTGCTGTGTTTTCAAGTTTGTATGGTACTTTCAGCCAGTAACAGGTGTATATGTAAGTTTGGGTGCTGCATGTACATGAAAGCAAAACGTTCTGTGAGATTCTCCCTGTCTGATTATGCGGCAAATCCCGCGAGATCTAGAGCCGTGTTTCTGGTGCTTGCAATGACACTATACTTGCGGTCCCGTTATTTGTTGTTCGTTACTATTCTCATCTTGCTTGCCTTTTTTTCTCTTTTGCTAAAGAATGTATGTGGGATGTTGGAATGGCCTGCTCTTAACAGCAGCAAACAACGCAAACAACGTTGTCTGCGCAAACACAGCGCAAACAACGGCTTTCCACGCGCCGAGCTCTCGCACCCGACGTCGTGCTTTCAGCTCTGAGCGATGGTGTCACTTCTACTCCTTGCAGTTCACAAATTTTTGACAAAATCAAGCAATTTGTACGAGAAGAATGGCACGCCAACTCTCTCTTCTACCAGTCAGTCCAGCCTCAGAGCCGCGGTTGTCTCCCGATCTCCGTCAGGTGATACAACAAGAAGTCGCTAACGCAGTACCACTTGCTCATCAACCGCCTCCTACGCCTGTTCCCCTTACGTACGCTGCCGTTGTCGCGAATCCAAGGCCTCCGTCTGCAGGTGTTCAATCCAGTCTTACCAGTGCCTTTCCCTCGCCTCCGCAAGCAGCTGCAACATATGCGCCTACCACCCCCAAGCAGCTACTGGCCGCCACAGCAGCTCGTGCGCCCACCTCGCCAATATTTCCACCAGTCTCCACCCGCTGTTCTCAATCCATGGCGCACCCATGACAATCGGCCTATCTGTTATTCGTGCGGCCTACCTGGGCATGTAGCACGGCTTTGCCGCCGGCGTGGATGGTATCCTTCGGATTCTCCGAGGGCACAAAGCAACGGTTTCGACTCTCCGTCCCGTTCCGCTACTGCCGCTCACCCCTTCGAAACCTCGCCTCCGCCTTCCCGACCCTTCAATACCCGTCGGTCTCCGTCTCCCCGTCGGCGTTCGCTGTCGCCCCTTATCCGTCGCCCTGAAGCTATCCGAGAGGAAAACTAAGGACCGCAGTTCCGGAGGCAAGAACTGCGATCTCAGCGAACTCCTCAAGACCTCATTTATTTCCTGCGAACATCCTTGAAGCTTATGCAAAGTGCTTACTGCTCAAAGCACTTCGCGACAACAGCTCTACATCGACATAGTGCCATCGTTTTGGTCGGTGTTATAATCATCGTTGTCATCTCTAGTCGTATTGTATCTTATCTTGTTCTCTTCCACTTACAGTTTCTTCCCGCCCCACTTCCCCACACAGACACGTTTTCACAATTCGCTATATCAAGGTCGAATACATGATCTGTCAGGCAGCCTTTCAATGCCTCCGCTCTTAATTATTACATTTCTTTATCCGCACCCGCCGTGGTTGCTCAGTGGCTATGGTGTTGGGTTGCTGAGCACGAGGTCGCGGGATCGAATCCCGGCCACGGCGACCGCTTTTCGATGGGGGCGAAATGCGAAAACAGCCGTGTGCTTAGATTTAGGCGCACGTTAAAGAACCCCAGGTGGTCAAAATTTCCGGAGTCCTTCACTACGGCGTGCCTCATAATCAGAAAGTGGTTTTGGCACGTAAAACCCCAAATATTATATTATTCTTTATCCGCAAGACTTCATCCAAGCTTACTCCGCTCTACATAAGAAAATTAGAATCCCTACTCACCTCTCCTGCCCCCCCCCCCCCGCACACACACACGATTACTCAAGAGAGGAGATGAAATTAGGCAAGATGAAACATGACTTTCGATTAATAAAATCACCGCCCAAGCACTCCGTACAGATGGTTAAACAGCGAAGCTGAAATGTGGAGCCCCGGTCCTGCGTTAATCCCCGATGGTTCGTTAAACGACGGCTTGGCAGGCTGCCGGATCCTCTGTACGCAGTCGCTGCTTGCGCTTGGCTGCCTGAGCCTGTTCTTGTGCGCGGGCTGCAGCATCGGCACGGCTTAGACGAGCTCCTTCCCGGTTCTGCCGCGGCGTTGCTGATTGAAAGCTGCCTGCTCCTCAGGAGTGCGTATGACGCGTGGCCTACCCATTTCAAAGCCGAAGAGAAACAGCTGCGCGTGCTCGGCTGCCACGGAGAGCAACAATGTAACTACTGGCGCAGCCAAAAGCGCGCCTCTCTCTCTCTCTCTCTCTCTCTCTCTTTTTTTTTTTTTTTGCGCATGCACATGGGGTTGCGCCGGAGAAGTTTTCGGCGTGCAGGCGACAGACGCACGGACGCACGCATCGGCTAGCCATTCACAGCTTCGCTTTAAAAAAGAAATATGGGACGCGCTGTTCTACAATCATGCACTCGAGGCACTGCTAAACCGCTTCAACGAAGCCTGCTCCCAAGGTTGGGCAAGTAGTCTAGTGAGGCTTAATTGACCCTGCCTTGGCCAGTTGCATTGCAGAGCGTCATGTTTGTCGCCACCTTCGAGAGCATTAAGCGAAGCCTAGTTTGCGCTTTCGCATTGTTTTTTACTCCATCCGTTCGCTCTGCGGGCAGAGGCTACAGTAGCTATGGCATCGCGTATATACTCTGCAGTGCAATCCCCATCCTTCGTCCCTGCGAAAGACGTGCCTTTCCACGTGCGACGCTGCGTTAACATTGCCCCCGAGCCACAGCTAACGGAGCCGCGCTCTGCAAACAGGACTCGCTAATGGCCCACTCTCGTTTGCATGCGACGCCTGCTTTGACCCGAGCTCGTCTCGACGTCACCGACGGAAAGAACCAGGGCCGCGCATTGAAGATTCACTGCTAGGCGCGGGAGAGCGGAGCGCTAGCCATCCAACACCCGATTCACGTTGCGATGGATGGTAATGGGACCGAGGTTGAGCAACTAAGACTCGCTATGAGAGACTTGGTCTCTCTCTATATATATATACAGAATTTTTTTTTGTCGTGTTAGCGTATAGCGGTGTCGTCCCATTGAAATTGAGAGGCTCGATCTCGCGCGATACTATTTAAGTATTAATTTCATGCGCTTTACGTTCGCGTGGATATATATACATTCCGCGAAGTTACGCTTTGTGTAAGCAGCCGCGTTTATTGACGAAGGCGTGCCGTTCTTACAGACATGCGAGTTATCGTGGCTGTGGCGCGTGCTGTACACAACTGCGTTTCGTGGTAACTAAACAGGTCATCTTAAATAGGACGCAGCTGTATAAAATGACAGTAAACGTAGTGCCCAAGTGAAGGGAGGCTGCTCGTATATAGTGATGCATCGAAGGATAAAAAAAAAAAAAAAGGCACTGCACGTGTTCCAGAGTATTGTGGAAATTGTGGCGTTGTAGTGACGGTAGACTGAATGTCAGAACTGAGTTACGAATTTTACTCTTTATTGGGCGAACCTGCACCCATCAACACAGGCAACGCTCAGCACATGTGATAGCGGCGGCTTCACATTCGTCGACCGTCGAAAAAATCTGGTCTGCGACTCGATCGCGTCGGGTATTCAAACATGACTCGTCGAAGATTCCAGCATAATTGCTGTGGGCTCGCGCGCCTTCCAGAATGTGCAGCACTGTTCGAGTCGTGCATGCAGTCTGATTAGAAAAGAGAGAGAGAGAGAGCAAATGATAAATGAAAGGTAGGGAGGTTAACCAGGACTGAGCCCGGTTGGCTACCCTACACTGGGGAAAGGGAAACGGGGACGGAAAGATTAAAGAAAGAAGAGAAAGTCCACCGGGGATATCATTCAGTCACTCAGTCCGGATCACAGACGCTGACTCAATCCTGTATCTTTCAAATATCGCAGCAGGGAACCGATAGAATCGGCGAGAATGATCGAGAATGTTTCGATGTGTGCAAGTGACGTCATCCGCTGAGCGATAACATTTGCTAGCTGGTGAAGCGCGGTCTCACCGGGAAAAAGTAAACAAGCAGGTTTGCCAAATCATGTACAACAACAACAACAACAACAGCAGCAAGAATTCAGGATTTTGGGATGGCAGGCTTTGAAAGAGGCCTACCTTCGCTCTTTCTGTACATGCGATAAAATACCAAATTGTGAAAACTTTGGCTGCGTTAGTCGCGGTAATGTGTGTTTGACTTGGCACCTTCTTTTCCCGCGTTTTGAACACTTGCTTGAATCGTCAGCAGTGTGGCGCGGTAACATGAGCCGCAGCCAAACCCGGCGCCCGGAAATTTCAAAAATCTGCGAAACTTTTGAACCGGCTCCATTTTTGCCTCGCTACGCGCCGCGGTAACTCTGGGGTTCTGGCGTTGAGCTACTGAGATCGATGTCTCGGGTTCGATACTGGCCTCGGCGGCCGCATTCCGGCTGGGGGAGGAATCCAGACACATTCACGTACCGTGCACGAGTTTGCAAGGATTGACTGACGGGCTAGTTGGTTCATTATCACAGAAAGAGCAGCGTTTCAAGGCGGGACACAAAGAAGAAACCACACACACACTGCGCTTGACTAACAACTGCGTGTTTATTATATTGCTGAGCCTTTTATGCAGATCAATAAAGGCAGTGTCAACAAGACAACGAAAAGAAGGCACACCTCATAAAAAGGCGAAAGACCTCGCGCCAAGCACAGCCTTGTTACAAGGCAATTTTCTGAAAATCGGTTTCTCTCTTGGACAGATTAAGAGACGGGATGCTGACGCAATCAACATTTAAGCGTGTAATCTCAAAAGCTTCCAAGATTTCTATATATTTCCCTGGTGCATTTATCAGGGTGTTTATACAATTCCTCGCTCTGCGACAACACACACACACACACACACACACACACACACATATATATATATATATATATATATATATATATATATATATATATATATATATATATATATATATATATATATATATATATATATATATATATATATCCACACTGCCGACTATGAAAGGCAAGGTTTCCACTGAAACTGTATTGTTGACTGCGTGCAAGAGATAGTGTATTCGGTCCCGTTAAAATGTGGAAAACGATATATCGGCCAGTCAGGCCGTTGTATCAATGATAGGATTAGAGAGCGTTGTAACAGTGTAAAAAATACTGCAATCAGTGGAAACCTTGCCTTTCATTGTCGGCAGTGTGGATGTGTGTATATATGCCTATCGTTGATACAACGGCCTGACTGGCCGATATATCGTTTTCCACATTTTAACGGCACCGAATACACTATCTCTTGCACGCAGTCAACAATAGAATTTTTGTGAATGGTTATCCATGCTCGTTGAGTGCTGGTGTCGGAGTTGACCTTAACACACAAGGTCAATTAATATGCGCGGCGCAGAAAAAATAAAAACGCCGAGGCCTGCAGCCTGACCGATCCTTTTAAGATCGTGTGATATCTGGTGCATGTAAGGCGACACAACCACTTTGTCCGCCCTATTGTGTTGCCCCGTTTCGGCTGGCGTCATTGCGCTTCCTTAGCAAACACCCGGCCACCAAAATTATCACGTGGTCAGGATATCCTGGTGACACAAGGCGACCGACGTGCCCGCAGAAGCTGTCCGATACCATGTGCACACATGATTTATCGATTGCATTACAAAAACAATGCGACACAATACAGATTTTTACCAGTTTACTGTGCACCGATGTGAACGGGAGCAGTGGCTTGTTGTCTATAGGCTCGTATGACCAGCAGACTTGCCAAAGGCAGACATGCCTTTGGCCAAAGAGGAGTTTCAATTCAAGAAATTGGGATTCATTTTCCAACGTATTATGGGTTAATACCAAGGGCTTCAAGCACTCGCGAAAAACAGCAACAATCGTCTGCACATTCGAATCGTAGTCAACATGTTTACAATCTAAAAACACCAAATCGTCTTCGTAGCGAAAGGTCTTGAGCACGGATGAACCAACGAGAGAGGAGAGCAGCATTCTGTCATAATAAGCTAAGTACAGTTCACTTAAGAGTGGCGCTATGCAGGAGCTTATACAGATCCCATTTGTTTGAATGAAAATATCCGCCTTCTTTATCCACAGGAAGGAGACACAATGAATTATTTCGAAGGTAAGCGACAGTTTTAGAAATTTCAAACTCACTACCCCGTTGTCTGGACTCTCTCCCACACGCGCACTCAACGAACGTGTATGACCAAGCAAAAAAAAAAAAAAAAAAACCGTTTTGTTGACTGTGTGCAAGGGATAGTGTATTCGGTGTCATTAAAATGTGGAAAACGATATATCGGCCAGTCAGGCCGTTGTATTAACGATAGGCTTAGAGAGCATGATAACAATGTAAAATATCTACCAATCAATGTTCACTAGCAAGATTTGCAGAATGTCGACAAGTGCTATGCTACAATTATACAGGGTGCTTTTTTTCGGCTTTTTGCGGCACAGCTTGCGAGCAATAACCAACAAAGGCAAGACGAATGTACGCACAATACAAAGTGCACAGGTTCAAGCGCTACGGATCTGTCTAGGCCTTCCTCAGAGTTCATTAACAGCGGCGACTATAGCAATCGCTGGAGACCACCTTGTCAAGACCCACATTGAAATTGAATTTCTCAGGACCCATATATAAGGCATCTAACCAGGACTCCTCGTCACCACTTATAGCCTCTCTACCAGCGGACAGACCGCGCACCTCTTTCAGCCAAATGATAACCGCACATGGTGAATCACTGTCAGCTTGTTTCACTCCTGCTGCGAGAACTTCGATTCCTCCATGGTGCCTCGCTCAGCCAAAAATCAACCTGACAATACCTGGAATCAAGAAAAAAAGCTGATCTATCATCACCAATCTTTAAGCAACTCACGTTATTACTTTTGTACGAGAACTACCGTGACCCTACGCATGTCTACACTGATGGATCTGTCCTGCCAAATAGCTGCGCTGCGGCAGTCGTGATACCAGCGAAAGTTACAGCCATCAAATTTAAGACGGCTCACTCGACAACATCGGCGGTAGCAGAGCTCGCAGCGCTCCTTACAGCCATTCATTACATTGGTGATGAAGCGCCACACAAGTGGATTATCTTCTGCTATTCAAAGGCGGCGGTGCAATATCTACTGTCACCTTAACGCCGCGAACCGCACGAACAGCTAGTATTTCAGATTACAGAGACGATGCAGGCGCAGTGACGCAGGCCATAAGTGACGCAGGCCATGAAATAACTTTCGAATGGCTTCCAAGTCACTGCGGGATTATCGGCAATGAACGGGCCGATCAAGCTGCCCGTTCAGCCCATACTGAGGACTACCACGTATCGATGCCACTTTCTAGAACTGACGCAGCACGGAAGCTCCGCCTGCTTGTGAACCAGTGAACCACGTCGTAATGGAATGAGCCACATTTCAGGAATTCTCGACTGTACTCCCTTGATCCCACACTAAACTTTTCGAGTCCCATCAAAGCTTCGCCGTGGAGACGCCACGCTTTTGTATCGACTGTGGTTGGGCGTTGCTTTTACCAAAGCCTAAGCGTTCCGCATAGGAATGGCCGACACCGTAACCTTTGACCACTGCATGCGGCCATGAAGAATCGATTGGCCATATTTCGTGTGACTGCCCGCAGAGGGAATCCCTTCGCCACGAACTCGACCAGCTGGGTGACTGACCGCTATCAGAAGAAGGAATTCTACACCATCGACAGGACCTAACGTCACAGAAGAAGGCCGTGCAAGCGCTACTGCGCTTCTTGCGATCTACCGGCCTTTGCGAACGTCTCTAACGGTAACGCCCTTCGCGTGTGTGTGTGTCTCTGTGTGTGCATTTTTTCTTAATCCTTTCCTATCTGTCCCCTGTCTAACGCCTATCTCCCAACCCCAGTGTAGGGTAGCAAACCGGAGACTAATATCCGGTTAACCTCCCTGCCTTTCCTATTAATCTCTCTCTCTCTCTCTCTCTCTCTCTCTCTTGTAATCAGTGGAAACCTAGCCTTTCATTTTCGGCAGCTTGGATATAAGCCTCTGTTGTCGCAGAGTGAAGCATTGCGTAAGCACCCTGATAAATGCACCTGGGAAATCTTAGAGGCTTTTGAGATTAACCGCTTAAATGTTGATTGCGTCAGCATCCCGTCTCTTAAGCTGTCCAAAAAGAAATCGATTTTCTGAAAATTGTATTGTAACAAGAATGTGCTGGACGCGAAATGCTTCCCCTTTTTCTTCCTTTCCTTTTGACCAAGGTCTGCTTTCTTTTATTGTTGTTGTTGACACTGCCTTTATTTCTCTGTGTAAAAGGCCCAGCAAGATTAAAAACACGCAGTTGTTAGTCAGCGCAGTGCGTGTGTGGTTCCTCATTTGTGTCCCGTCTTGAAGCGCTGCTCTTTCTGTGCATTGAGCCCGAGGTAGACAAAATGAATCCGGAGCCCCGCAC
The DNA here is from genome assembly GCF_050947875.1 of Dermacentor variabilis. Taxonomy (NCBI): domain Eukaryota; kingdom Metazoa; phylum Arthropoda; class Arachnida; order Ixodida; family Ixodidae; genus Dermacentor; species Dermacentor variabilis. Next base: position 44,689,420 of record NC_134570.1, on the reverse strand, counting down.
AAGAGCTTGTCTCATAATCATTCTTTTTCAACAGCGCAAAAGACAAGGACGAGACGAGTGCGCATACACAGCGCTGACCATACAGACACTGAGCTCACTAACAACTGCGCATTTATTATCTCGTCTCGTCCTTGTCCTTCGCGCTGTTGAAAAAGAACGTTGCACCAACTTGCCGAAGCTTCTACAGTGTCTCATAATAATATCGTGGTTTGGGTGTGCGAAACCGTAAAGTTTAGTTTTAGTTCAATTATTTTACTGCCTGCGTAGTTTTGGTGGCGTTAGTAAGTGCGGTCACGACTGCTGGCATATCTTCACGTCGGCTGCCATCGTGACGCGTCAAATGTGATGTCATGACGTCATTCCCTATAGTTTTGTGGTGCCCTTCTGACCACCCCACTGCACTTGCTGTACGCATCACTGTCCGTGCGCTTTCACTCTCATTCGCTGCAGGTACGCAGAATGAGAAAGACCTGAGCGACAGCTCCGAAGACGAGTCGAAAGCAGTACGCGTCAACAGGAGGGTCATCTCCAGGAAGGCTCTCTACGACTCAAGTGAGTGATGGCCGTGGCTTCGCTATGTATTACAGACTTTAGCCCCTTCAGTCCCAAAAAAATGAGGGGCTGCGGATTGAGTAATTCAGTGTTACTTACGGTATTTTTATTCCGAGGTGCTACAGACTACGCTGAAAAAAAAGAAAAGCCAAGGTGGTAAGACTTGTTCACATTACGGAAAAAATAGTCACCGATTACAATTAAAATTACTTCTTTCGAAAATGTAATTCGCAGCAGTTACCAATTACTACCGCACAAATGTAATTCAGCAATGACTAAAAACAGTAATCGATTACTGTAACGTTACTTGCCTCCCGATTTTTTATTAATGGGACACGCATACAGTATATAAGAGGAGCGGGCCTGGGCCTTTCAATGCACCTTTTGCAGCCCTTCACACGTTGTCTATCTCGACTAAGAACTGCCTTTCAAAAATTTCTTGGGTAATGTCTCCTCGTTTCTTGTGAAGGCATCCGACAGTGACACCGAAAACTCCCCCGACGTGTGCGCTAGACGGAAGGAAGGAAGGAAGGAAGGAAGGAAGGAAGGAAGGAAGGAAACAGTGGAGAAGGAAGGCAGGGAGGTTAACCAGTTTAGCCTAACCGGTTTGCTACTCTACACATGGGAGCGGGATGGGGGGGGATGAAAGATGGGTAGAAGAGATAGATGGATAGCTAGACGGAAGATTTGCGTTGTAATGTACGAACACTCCGCTCGCAAGAATTGTGCTTAATCGATTCCGTGATACTCGGGACTGGATCCTCTGTGAGTAATAGCGCTTCATTGTTTCTGGCGGTAGGGGAAGGCGCTCCCGATAGGGCTGGTGGAAAACTGAAAAACAAAACAATCATCGTTAGGTGATTTGCTGATCTCAATACTGGAAGTGACCATCGCTTTCGAGTGGAAAATAAGCGCGGTTTCAATTTGTCGGCTATCATCTCGTGGGCCTCCTCCCGGCGCCCTTCATTCATTAGCGATTCAGACTTCAACGACTATCGATAACCGACGCCAGCAAACTTTCACGTACCTCGAAAAAGCGGCCACATCTGTAATGCATATGAATATAAAGCTGCACAATGTTCAGCCCCTAAAATTATTGTTTTTGTTACAATCACAAAAATACCTGTATATGAGCGACGTACGTGTCCAATAGGTAGAAATGTGCATATACGTTTAACGGCCAAGGAACTTCTGTCTATGTGAGAGAAGTCTTAGGTCGGACTAAGCGAAGAAGAATTGAGCAGCCGCTCTTACCGCCCATGAAGGCCGCTTAAAAGCGCTTCCACGAGAATGAGATATATAAAAGCTCAGAGGTTGGACTTCCAAGAGAGGTGTGCAAAGCTGAAAGCCCTCCGAGTTGAGGTGATCGAGACGCAGCAGCAGGGCGCTCATTGTGGTATTGTGGGAAGGAAGTAAAAGGTGTACATGTTTTAATCCCTTTGGACACTCCACTTCCCACCAGGTTTGAGTGCTCGAAACTAGCATCCCGTATTATAGCTTGTTTCGTCAAAAAAAAAAAAAAGGAAAGTAACTGGTTACATGCAATTGGTTACTCAAAAACCTAATCGAATAACAGTGAGCGTTACCGAGTAAACATTGTAATCGGTTAATTACAAAATTACTGATATAGGAAATTGATTACAACTAATTATTTACGTGCAATTCGTTATGCACAAGTCTCAAGGTGGTAGCAAGATCCTTTGTGTGCTTTCTAGTGAATCATCGTGATTACGAAGTAATTGAATCTCGATTTAGTGTACATTCAGTCATTCCGCGTTCTTTTTCGCGAGAGGAATTAAACCACCTCAGGAAAAGACGTAGTACGTAATTTATTGTCTGCAGGGTATTTCGAAGGATGAAAAAAAAAATATAGACGTTCTCCTCTGCTGACCGAAAACGGTACGTGGAAACCGTCTGACGTGTTTTTGTAAATTCGTTGTCTTTAGCAAAACTCAGCACATTGATGTGAAATCTAGCCATCTACCCAATGTAGCCATAGCCACAGACGTCATGTGAATACTCCTTATACCGACAGTTCACCCGTGTGCGCCGCCTGTCGGATGGAATTAAGGCTCACGAAGAGATTTAGGAAGACAATTGGGCGTGTCATTCGATTGCAGAGACACGCCAACAATATACCCGATTCTCATTGGCTCGCAGGAGCCGCAGCTTACTTTGCACTGTACGGAATTGGTGAAGTGGCCGAGTAGAGGTCGCGAAGCTCGCCCATATAGGAGGCATTTACGAACACCTGTTGTTTTTCTTTAAGGTGAAAGCCTTAAGTGTCTCCTCCCCCCCCCTCTTTGCGCTATGGCCCTAAAGAAAAAAAAAGAACCGTGGCAACTAGTTGAGTGGTACAAAAATTCTGGCTCTGCCGCAATCAAGATTAGATCTAAGCATGAAATGGCTACCGGCAAAGCGGATTGGTTGCAGTAATTACGACGATTACACACAACCGTCTCAACCATTTCGCGACCATCACAACCTTCTCACAACCATCCGCGGCGCGGCGGACGCCGGCGGCCTGGTCACGCAGCGTGGCGCAAAACGCGCGCCACGGAACTCACGGACCGCTCGCGTGGAAAAGAGCACAGGCAGCCCTATTTTAGCGCCAAAAGATGACAATAAAATGTATGGTGCACTGTATCTGCCTTTTGAACGTCGCTATTGGAAATGACAAACTAAACTTCGGCGTACTAGAAGTCACAGCTTGAGCGATATTGCAAGCAAACCTTAGGAAGAAATCGGAAGGAATCTTTTTTTGTAATTTGTTTGGGCAGTAATTGACGCATGTAATGCGTTCCTGTGAAAGGCGTTGGGGACCAGAGACTGCGTTTTCTTACGTTTTGACTGGTTGCCCGGATAGTCTCATTTTGTTCTCGCAACGCTGCGCGGATGTTCTCGTTTCGTTCTCGCCCCACTCTCGTCTTGAGTGCCCGGATAACGGTTGCCGATTTTGGCTCAAGGTCTCTCGAAGGTCGCCGACAACGGGAGCTTAAAGCATTTCGTGCTTAAAAACAACAACAACACGTGACCTTCTCCGGGAGAGCGGCGGGTGGAGAGGGGAACGAAGGTGATGCGTCGCTCACGTCACGCGGCGAAGGCAGCGGTTGCGGCGACAATCGACTGCGAAGCGAGAGAGACGGCGATCGAGGACGCTCGCCCGGGGCCTAGCGGATTGCGCGGTAGGCCTCGGAAGTACGCTACGGTCGAGGATGCTTGCCACGCGAGAAACAAAGTGTTACGTACGAAGCGGCTGGAGCAAGATATTCGACCGCGAGTGCTGCTTTTCCCTGCTTAGAGGATGCAACGTAACTGTGCGCGGCTTGTGTTACGCATTCGTAACACTTACTGGGGACAAGCATGCTGCGCCTTTAGATCGCGCATTATATGCTGGCATGCGTCGTTGAGGAGGTCGACCTTAAGGGGAAGCTTTAGCTCGGGCCCAACTCCGACGCGGCCTATTCAAATACATGTAAAACGCAAAAACGTTTTTATGAGATGACCCCTGGACCGATTTTGATGAAATTTGTTGCATTTGAAAGAGAAAGTTAAATTCTAGTGACTGTTGGAAGCGGAATTTCGATTTAGGGCTTGAATTTTCTTAAACCGATTTTCAAATATTTGACCGTTTGAAAGAAATAGAAGCACGAAGTTTACAAATTCATAGCTCTGCATCAAGAACTGATATCGCTGTTCTGTAAACGGCATCCATTAGATCATTCAAAGCGGACAAATTCAATATGTCATTTTACATATTACGTGAATTTGTTACGTTGGTTACAACGGTTTTGCAAAAGTTGTATTTCCCTATGATTAAATTTCTTTATATTCATGTGTAACATATCAATTTTGTCCGCTTTAGATGTACTATTAGATTCAATTCACAGAATTGTATTATCGTTTTTAGTGGTTGAGTTACAGAGTTGTAAACTTGATAGTTTCGTTTTCTGAAAATTTTCGATTTTAGCCAATTTGTAATAAAAAATTGACGACATAACTCAAAAATTCGAAACCAACAGTCACTAGATTATAAGTTTGTCTTTTAAATGCAACAAACCTCGTCAAATTTGGTGCAGCGGTTGCCGAGAAAAATGAATTCTCCTTTTACATGTATTTAGATAGGAGCACTCGAACTAAAGCTTCCTCTTAAGCGCCACACGTGTACTTCACACTGCGGCTCGCTGTGTCTTGCAAGAACTCTGACCCCTCCGATCATATAACTTAATGCATTACCACGTGTGCAATCTGGCTTTCGCCTTCACTTGTAACAGGAGTGTAACATGCTGCCGAACTTTTTTGTTACGTCTGTAAAAAAGTATGATCGTGCGTGTGTCTCCGAGAGCTTGCTCTCCATGATGGAAGAAACTGCGATCGTCTGTGATCGGCGTTCAGCGTCTGGGGCAGCACTAAAAAAGTGGGCGTCAACTGGCTTCTTCCTTTCTTTCTTTCTTTCTTTCTTTCTTTCTTTCTTTCTTTCTTTCTTTCTTTCTTTCTTTCTTTCTTTCTTTCTTCCATTAACGGCGCCACTCCCGATTGGAGAAACCAACTTCCAATCTGGTTTTCCGGAGCGCGCTCTCGCCTGCTAAGTCTCGCATAGCCGGCACGCTGCGTCGCGTCTTCTCTCGCTTCGCACGCGCCCCTTCGACTTAACTGTTTGATCTCGGTGGCTATATACCGCGCTCGCGCGACATTCAAATCAGCGACGCGCTCTCTCCCTCGGGACTACAGAGCGTCCCCAGCCCCTGTCATTCGATAATGAACTCGTCAGGAGGTGGCGACGCGTTACTGCGGCATCGACGCCCCTCGGCGGCGAGCTATGCGCGCTTAAATACCCGCTATGGCTGTAGGCGGCGCGCGCAACCCGAAGGTGGTTTAGTTGCCCCCCCCCCCTCTATTGTTCACCCCCCCCTTGCTAGTTCTCCACCTTCACGGCAAGAAGTTCGCGACCCAATCCAAGAGCCTCTACCCTCTGTCTTCTGAAGTGCGACTAGTGTGGACAAAGCTATATGGACCGCGTAAGCCGATCAGGATTGAGAACTTACTGGAGGCTCGATCGTCCGCTGGTCCGTGGCTAATCCTCCCAAGCGTGGTGTATCGATCGCACGGAAGGATCAGCGACGGATTAGCGGCGCACAATGGGGACATTGTAAGATGCCAGTGTTGTTGTTGTTGCTGCTGACGCAGGGCACATGGGCAAACGCGGAAGCAGAGAGCGGTTTGTCCGCGTGTCTGCTGTAATGAGTGCGACCTCCGGTGTTCCTTGTTCCTTTCCTTTTACGTATTTGTTAAGTGTTATACGTTTTCAAATAATAATTATAGATATTTATTAAAGCAACCCAGGAACAGCCGTCAGGCCTTCCTTCTGGCGAACAGTTATGATGCTCTTGTACAGCGGATGGAAAATGGCTATCACAGATATGACACATATTTGAAAATAGAACAAGAGATAGAAGAATAAAATCAAGAAAGGTTTGAGGCTGCAGGCACTCATCTTTCGAGACGCATGTTAGAAGACAATTTACCCGTCTAAAATGTTGCTATCTGTAAATATAAGTTCATAGGATTGCGTAATCTAATTTAATGCCGAGTAAATTCAATAATAGAGAAAAATGGATAGCCCATTCTTTTTTCTCAAAGATAATGTGTCTGGAAGTGCGCTGCATCTCTGACAACAATGGTCGGACAACTATAACCTGTCCGTACATCTCATTAACATGGGACCGAACCTTTACCTGATCCCGGTTCCGCACTGGTCGACGCGGTCCGCAGTAGCTTTTCTACTGTACTGCACGCATTTGTTGGAAGCGAAAGCATGTCGAAGAATTAGGCCGGCTTTAGGTGACTTCACCACCTATTTTCAGCCGCAGAGGAAGTCGGCACGGGATCTCTAGCTGAAGGGCGTCTGGCGGCGTCAGAAGACTTGCCGAGTCCCCCGGCCGTAAGAGGATTAAGTTCGCTGACACGTATATGCGGCCGAGGCCGCCTCCTGGCGCACTAAGTGGACCTCGCCGGGAACTTTTAAAGAAGGGCCCCGGACGACATGAAAGCCGGACAGAACGGGTGGAGTGGTTTGCGCGGTGCGCGTTACACGTGGGAAATGATGCGGCGCAGACGGAACGACACGTGGTTAATTAATCATTTTTTTTTCTACTAAAGCATCCCATGCAGTAGGCCCGAGGAGCGAATCGTAATGTTGTGCAGGCGCGCCGCGAAAATTGATGAATGCGTGTGATCCGTACTGTTGTTGATGCCAAGGCGTAGACTTGGTTGTCGCCGTGCACGCGTTGATTCGCGTTGGCGATATAAGTAGCCTAAACGAACGTGCTGCTGGTATAAGCTGGGTGCTATTAAATGCTGCTGCTATAATGCTATAATGCTATTAATGCTACCACACGAAGCCGCCAGACAAAGAAGCCAAGGAAAACATGTAGGGGAGGTAGGCTTTCCTAATCTTGTCACGGGACCTATTCCCCTGCCTCCGTCAAATGGTGTTTTCGTTACCTTAACACCCCTTCTGTTACTTTAATTCGACCGCCGGGTATTACAACATTACATGAGTATCGATTCCGACCGACTGCTGTCTGGCACATGTCGTTTTCCAGTTCGCTCGGAGTGCTATAAGCTCGGCGTATATCTTCGGTTAGTTCGCACATGTGCACGTACTGCTGTTTACCGGATACTGGACACTTACGCATGACTGGCAGTGCTGATTACCCCAGCTCGCAACAATTAGTTCAACCAAAGCGTACAAAACCATTATTGAAATTGCGTACGGTACACTACTCGGTTGCTGGTGTCTAAATGCTTCGATAACAGCATAGTCCGCAATGCGCAGCGGCTTTCTTTCTTTCCTTCGACAATAACATTAAAAAATGACTCTTACGATTTGCGGTTGGACAACCTGTCACAAGTTGTCGCCACCAGCTCTGCTGTTGTCTTCTGAATATCCGGTGTTCTGGTGATTCGTGAACTGCTAAACTTAATCCGTTCGGTTAAAATTTTCTTTTAACGAACTTTAGATTTTCCTTGTACGTATTATCCTTAAGAGAATACTGAGTCATTCGGGATGTGAGTGGAAGTAGTGGCGCTGATAACGACATCTTGCAACTCTTTGTTCAATATCAACGTGTTTGAAACGTTTTCGTATTGGAGAGACTGCTCTCGCCAGAGGAAAAAGAAACTGAATCGTTGACGATTACGTGGCTACCACGCTTTGCACCGGCAGCTAGGTAGAATGCGATTGATCGCTGAAATAATAACTATTTGATCTCTCTGGTTTGCGCCACGAGATGACGCCACCAGTGCGGCTGCTCACGCCTACGTCACCGGTAACACCGAATTTTGTGAAGTGAATTTTGTGAATTTTGTGAAAGTGTTCCTCTTTCTCCACTCACCTGCGAATGCCGGCGCAGCGGACAGCGACTCGTCGGCCAGTCCACGGATGGGCAGCGGGTTCCCGCTGTCGCCGGACCAGAGCTCGGAGCGGCTCAAGCCCGAGGGCCCTGCGGACTCTGCTGGCACAGAACATGCGTCCGACCGTGAGTCAGCAGCTTTGATCATCCAAAGCAGGGTTCGGATGAACGCTAGTGGCCTCGGCGAGGACAAACATGTTCGATTGCAACGTGAATAACTTTTGTTTGTAGGAAGACAGAAAGGTTGGGCCTTGAGCTAATGCGCTTTATCTTGTTGCTTTGCTCTGGGGAATGGAAAGAGAGAACGAAAGAGAGATAGAGGGTGATGATGGCAAGAAGGAGGGTGCGACAGGAGCGTTTAAGCCCCTGAGATTCTTTGAGGTTGGAGTCGTTGGGGCAGGTATTCGGAGGCCATGGTAGGCAGTGCAGGGTCTCTTCGATTTGTCGTTCCTGACTGCCAAAGACGCCGAGCACGTCAACGTTCATAATCCGCAAACAGCGCCTCGGGCAGTCCTGTGCAATACGGAGCGACGAATTGAAGACACCAGCTGTAGCGCGTGGGGAAAACGTTGCGCAAACCCAAAAGAAGATGCTTTCTATAGAATGGCGGTATGTCCGCTGTGGAGAGTCTGCTGCTGTCGCAGAAAATGTGTTGAGAAACGGAAAAATTGGTGAAGGCTGTCGATCTTTAAAAATTCTTTTGTCACCCTCGTTCACTTTCTTGCTAACTGCGTGTGTGCGCAGTGTCACCAAGTCGCAACTCGCCGACACCCAGCGTGCGCTCCTACCACTCGGACATGGCTCCATGGAGGCAACGGCAACTGCAGAGGGAGAAAGAGGCCGCTGCGGCCGCCGCGGCCGAAGACGAGGACAGCGAAGACGCGGCCAGTGCGCACCGCTTCTCGCCTTATCTCGTCGAGGTGAGAAAGACAGCGGGAATGGCACGCCGCGCTCACTGACTGCACTCGCTCGCCTCACTCACTCACTCACTCACTCACTCACTCACTCACTCACTCACTCACTCACTCACTCACTCACTCACTCACTCACTCACTCACTCACTCACTCACTCACTCACTCACTCACTCACTCACTCACTCACTCGTACTCTCATTCACTCTGTCTGTTATGTCAAGATGCTTATCGTTACTAAGCTTATTCACAGGTTCGCACTTAGTGACAGCTCTTTTCTTTACAATTACCCCATATTTGTAAACATAGGATGTCCCCGTGTCAGTTTTTTATTCCACACTACGGGATCTACTGCAGTAATGTTTCTATCACGTATGGGCACGGAGCAAGAAACATTTAGGAGTAGAAACTCCGCTGTTTGCGGCGACCAGAAAAAGTCACAAGCCCGCGGAGCCGTTATCGTGCTGGCGGCGCCTGGCGGCCTGGAAAGAAATTACCGCCGTTGAGAGCGCGCCGGAGCGGCCTGCCCGGGCGCTGCATTTTTTTTTTTCGCTGCGGCTTCTCCGACGCGCCGCATGGCGCCGCCACTGTATATGGCCCCGTCGGCGCATACAACAATTGTGACCTTATCTGGTCGCCCCTCCTAAGTGTCTTACTCCGTGCGTATGGGTAACCTCACCATACTTTTCGAATTAAACTTGACACCGCGCAAAATAGGTCCCCGACATGACGCTGGATTGCGCGCGCCTGCTTCCTTTTCTGTCGCCACGACGCAGGACCGCTCGGCCGACAGCCTGGGCAGCATCGGCGGTACGGGCCGCTACGTGAGCGCCCACCCGCCGCGATCGTCGCGCCGCGAGCTGCTCGACGTGGAAGGCGACGACGCGAGCAGCAACGGCGGTCGCGCCGACTCAAGTAAGCCCAAGAGCAAGAGTTTCATCCGCAGGCTCAGGCTCACCACCAGGTAGTAGCGACCGAACGTGTGCGCACGCGAGAAGTGACTTTTCTCGGATCTCTCACCACACGCTATGACAGCGGCGACTGTAAAGCACTGTTGTGAATCGAGTGCAACGTTGAGTTTGTTTGCAAAGGCGGGTTCCTCTTGAACGACAGGTTCTGGCAGCGCGACACAAGAGAGCTTGGCTGTGAAATAACTCATTCGTTTCGCGCGAGCAGTCATAACTGTGTAGTTAGTGCGCTGGTCGACCTGATCCCCCGAGTTCATTTTTGAAGACAAGGTCTTCTTAGCTGACTTCGTGAGGTTTGGAGTACCTGGGATCTGAGTACCTTTTAACTACTTCCAGAAAAAAAGAAAACGTCACTTTTGCGCCTCGGGACTGTGCTAGCAAGTCGCAAGAGGTATGAAACTAGAGGTCTCAGTGAGACAGGAAGCAAGAATTATTCGCACAGTAGGTAAAATTAGCGGTAAGGGTGTAATAAGCGCCATACAGTCGAACAATACCTGTATTGCAATATACCCCCTGTAAAGGGTGCACCGCCGTATATATATGCATGTTGGGGCAAAGCTGCCGCACGGCCCGCATTAGGGATCGACTTAGCTTGGAATAAGCAGGGCTCGCGCTAGACAATGGTTTCCGGAAGCCCGCTTCGGCGGTGCCTACAAGAAGCGAGATTTAGTCGTAGAATAGCTAAAACTAGTGGTACGAGCGTAATTAGTGCCAATATATTTGAAAAGTAAACACATTGCACCATAGACTACGGTATCTCTGGCATAAGTGGGGATAGCTATAGGCGCTTGTTGGTACGGCATATCTTATTTTGTTTTAGCGAAAGCTGTATGACAGACAAAAACAACAGAAGGGCACCTTTGACACACACCGCGATGTGTACGTCAAATGTGCCTTTGTGTTCTCCTTGTCGTTCAGCTTGCTCTACAATGAAATAAGCTCTGACACCGGCCTACCTGGCCTCTTGGCCAAAAGAAAAAAAAGAAGAAAGGGGTCAAGCAAGTGTTGATGCTAAAGGAAACAAGGTGGACGGTTGCTTGCTTAACATGTTTATTTTTCCATTTGGATTCGCTCATCCCTTGGTATTAACCATATTGATCAAAAGGAAATGATCTGGGTTGTAAGAATTAGTGAGTAAAGTCGCTCATGCATACACATAGAGGCACGCTTTCGAAGAATATTTCTTGGAAGACAAAGCCAATGTAACTGGGCGTAATATACGATTCAAATAAGATATGAAATGAGTTAATCCCTAACACGAAAAAATACAGATAATAGAAGATATAGTCAACATTTACTCATCGAATCATTTGAACCGCCATGTACGTCGACCTTGTCTTCTTTGGCGTCGACACATGGTTGTACCATTCTTTTCCTTTGGCTGTATAGGTTGAAGCAGAAACATGACATAGCGACTCATCTTTACAGCCACAGCTGTGACTCGTTAAACAGGCGCAGTGACACGCAGGGATTAGGGAACACAGCGGCCGTAGGAGCATTCGCTCTCAGCCAGGATGCTGGACCTGGGTTTCAGATGGGCACAAATGCGAAGAATGCATCGTTGACTGCGAAGAGATTCAGTTGTCATCGCGTCAGCCAGTTTCAGTAATCTTCCGCGCCTGTAGGTGTGCAGCGAGTTCTAAATGTGCACAAGTAATGTGCGCTGTCAATCGCGGGTCCTCTACGGCTAAAGAAATGCAGAGATATATGCGCGTGACGGAGCAGAATTTAACATCGCGCGTACACGCAAGGCTTCGCACCAGTGTCGACAGACCTCCGCAGATGTTGGCAAACGTTGCTCGTTGAAGCAGACAGGAGAGAAGAAAAAGAAGTGGCTCTCTATCTTCACTTCTTGTTGCGAAACTTAGCGCTTTATCGCTTACGGTAGAGAGAAGCAGCGAATACGCGCCGGTGGTCTTTTGCATTGGCTACAGTTATGGCTGCCCACGCAGACGAGAAGTAAAAAAAGGCGCTTGGAGCTCGATTCTGAAAGCGTAACTTTCGCTGACAGTCCTAGGTATTATCGAAAAAAGAAAACAGAGAAAGATAACTGCAAACGACGACTGCAAGACCTTACACTTACTGCAGACCTGAGCAATTATTGAGAAAAAATAACCCCAGCCGACCTCCTTGCCCATAGTCAGCTCAGCGCCTGCGTTTCTGTAGGTTAGCCTAGTACCTTCACGTAGCCAAACCCGCGGATACTTCGGAGGCTACGTCATTTCTTTCACACATCAGTGTCACCTGGCTTCTAGCGTTTTACATGACAGAGTGTCTGCGATCACTTCGACAATAAAAAAAAAACTAGAGGAGCAACGGCGCTAGCCTTAGGAACCTTCCGATGCAAACTTTATACACATTGACACCCCTGCTTTTTTGTGCGGCGACTTATGAACTCGCGGCTGACACTTTCGCAGATTTTCACGGCCGTCAGGATACGGCAGTATTCGCACACTATATCATAGTTCACTGGGCAGGTTTTACCGACGTGTTCTACTCGTTTCGTGTCAGGATGTTCGAGCGCACTCCTGGAAAGAGGCATATGCAGAGGCCTTGTGCTTGTGTCACATCTGACGAACATGTTTGTCGCAGTGACGTATGCAAAATTTGTCGTCGTTGTTTGACGTGTAAAAGCACTGCGTTTGCAGTATGGACCTCATAACATGACGCACGGAATTGTACTTGCATATTTTTGTTCACTTAGTAGAAAGTGATCGTCATCTAGTCGTGAGCGTGCTTTGTGTCGGAGAGCAAGGTAGAAATCGCTGCTTTTTCTGAAGAGACAAACTTCACTCTTCCCCACCAAGGTACATGACCTGCGGAAATGTCTATGAGGAAAGGTGCCCCATTAAAGGGCGGTTTATTACGACTCGCATGACTGCTTCTTGTCGCGTTATGTATTTATGTGATTGTATGGGCACGTGAGAAGCATTCTGCGCAGTCATCGTACCGGCCTCACGTGATTCTGTTCTGACATTTTCCCGATGAATCGCCGAGCAGTTTTGACGTCCACTTGCTTTTTAAGTGGACTGAAGGAACATGTTGAGGAAATTTGAAAGTGAAGCTTACGGTTTTTGTGTCACCGTATAGACAGCGAAAGAAATTTGGCTTCTCGAAGCTCCAGGCGGCTTAGAGATGTGCTGGTAAATGGGTACTTGATATATTGGTAGTTCACGGAACTCGAAGATACGCTTCCTGTACCTAAAAAAAAAAAAAATGGAAATCACAGTTCGCAAATATGAGAAGGTTGGGAAACGATTACGATAGGTTTCAATTTGATGCTACATTTGGTCTCGAAATGCCGGACCTCGCGTCATCGACGTCACTGTAACGTCATGACTAAGAACAAAATTTGCCGACCTCATGTAGCAGCAAGGTTCGTTATGATGGCGTGGCAGGTAAATATAATTAAACGTGCTGTGCGCATTTGTTCTGGCTGCTCTTGCGTGTGGCAGCTGCAGTGATTGCAGCAATGGTGTACGACGACGCCAGTTTCCCTTGACGTCAGTTTCATCTGGGGTTTAAAGTGTTCGAGCCTTGATTTAACACACAAGAAAATTTACACGCCGAAAACGGCGTGCCTAGCGCTCTCTGCGCCACTTGAAATTCGGCGTTATAGGCGGCCCATGGTGCGATGGACTCTGGCTCAAAATGCTTCACCGTGCGTATTGTTTGCTATGGACTCGTGAACAGCTGTCTTATATGGCGTTGCAGGCATGAAGTTGTGCCAAGCCTCTTGTATTTTGCTTTCGTTCGATGCCTGTTGCACGTTTTCGATGCATTAAAGAGCTCTGCCGTGCCTAGTTATTTTGCTGGGTTATGATGGCTGTTTGTTGCTTTGACGAGATTGCTGCTTCCTGGAAGTATTGCATGGTCTTACTCACTTGTTCAGTGACGGTCCCAGAGTTGTGCATTTGTATTGTCTTTTTTTCTGTTGAATACGTGTCGATCGTTACAAGCAACGAAGGAAAATTTCGTGGTGACTCCTGAATTTTTTTTGTAAGGCAAACTGAACGTTGTCCCTACTTTAAATTTCCATTGAGGTTTCTTTTAATGTAAGGTTGGATTTAGTAGCGTACACTCGGAGGTTTTTCTTCCTTGTGTCCTAGCCACTGCAATGTCGTGATTTATACAAATTTTGAGTGCTGTGTTGGACTATAGTAAGAAAAAGCAGCGTGCAAATAGCTACGCTGCTTCCGTATGCTTTCTGTACTCACTGATCATGCGACGACAAAAAAGTATTGAGAAGTCCGCAAACTAAAAGAAAAGTATAAGTACCAATGCGATCTGACAATATAAGACCAAGCGAAAATTCTCCCCTACGTTAACATCAACATTTCACGATGTTTGAGCCGTCAGGTCTCCTGTCCGCGTCTTTACGATCGCACTCAGTTTAGTTGATAGTTGATGCACGTCTTTGTTTAGTATTTAATGTCGACTTTCCGATTAAAAAACCATTGAGCAGTATAGGGAAACAAATTAATTTTTTAGCAACAATTATTCCTCAAACGCCTGCATTCTAACCTGACATGTGAATGTGCACTGAATAGCTTTTCCATCGGATATACAGTCTTGTGGGACACTTTTACATTTTGCACAGATCATGAGCCACTGTGGGCTCTGTAATATATATTTGACTGTACCCCTGCATATACGCGCATGGAGCTACATTTGTAGCCGTGTCATACGCCTTAAATTATAGTGGCACGGATGCTTGAGTTTCTTGGATATCATAACGTTAAAGTATAACAACAAATCAGAACTTCAGCAACGGCTCTTTGTGGCGTTCTCGGCAGCGGACAATCATAAGATTTGTAACAAAGTTTACGAAATAGATGCTAACGGAAATCGAGAAACAGTATGCGAAAAAGCGGCGATTAAAACTATCACTGACTTGAGATATACTGCGGTTATTTTACTGGGACCGGGTGTCGGAATTCTTTGCAACATCTGTTTTCAGCACAGAAAGACAAGAGACCTTATTAACCTATGCAGTGACGTTATGTTGTTCCTAAGTGCTCGGTAAATTTCGTAACACTGACTGCAAATCGCTTTAATCATGGAAAGGACAACGCAGGCGTAATTAACCGCACATATCTTGTGAACGCAACACACACGCTATATCATTCAACCGAAAGACCACTGCTCTATGTAATGCACAACTAGACTAGATTGATCACTTGTCTAAATATCTTTGTCGCCGCCTTTTCGAACAGTCATTGTTGGTCTCACATACGCTGAATGTATAAATTACTTACGCCAAGGGCGTAGTATGGCGCGGCTCATCATAGTACCGTGTTTGCCTTCTTTTGAACCTGCATTTGTTCAGCCTGAATGTAATGCACTGCGAGAACGTGAACTTTATTTATCAAGGTATAGGCTTCCTCAGGGTATGCTGTCCCTGTTACGGGGAAATTCCAGGCAAAGCGCAGAGCTGTTTGACTGACGACACGACGCTGTCGTTCTTGTCTACGCGGCGACAGGTCTGATGACTTGCGTGAAGAAAGCTAGCCCTTGTACGCACAACTAGTAACTTCAGTTGTACAATTCAGTAAATGAGAACTATGTCACTTGTACACAGATCTGTCCCTGCGCCTCATAGCAGACGTGGTTGTAGTTTGCCTTTAGCTAGATACGTGGTTAATATGTAACACATTAACTAAGCCCTGAGCATCCTTCATGTTTAGGTAGCCTTCCTCCAATGCACATGGTCGTTCCTTCGCATCTAAGATATTGCGTTGATTTCCGACTCTCTAGTTCGAACTGGTGTTGTGCCACTTTCAAGAGGTTAAGTGCGTTGTCACAAAGGAGTATTACATCCCCGTAACGTCGTATACGTCGGAGTTTGAGCGCTTAGGTTTTTAGTGCTATGACAGCGTTTCTTTACTTTCGTTTCCGAACACTGTACGCTTTTATGGGATCATATGACGAAGTTAGCGTCCTTGATGACCTTTTCAAGGTGTAGTGCATCACAAGTCAGGCACATTTCGCATGGTTTAATACTACAGGACAATTACCAGTCTTTGACATCAGATAACGACAAAGAGTGTGCCAAATTTTCAGGTCTCATACTTTACGAAACACATTTTGTCGACAACTGGCCTACTCGCTATCTTGCGCTCACTTCTGCTGTTGGCTCAGCTGCTGACGAACACTCGTCGACGCAACTGAGTTGCTCATCTCACACTATCGCGCTTAATCTATGCAAGAATCTATGAAATAAGTTATCTCGACTAACATAATGAGAAGTAACAGGTGCGCTTGACCACTGCGTAAGCTTCAAACAGGGTAAAGGCGCCTCCCAAACGTAATAATGAAAGCAGTGCCAACAATAGCAAGATAGTAACTGTCACTACAACACTGGACACATAACTGCCTTTGAGCAAGGATAATTGTATAAAATAGATTATATTTGTATAGGAAAATCTAACGTTTGATATGCAAGCAGACTGTTATGGGTACATGATGAGAGCGCGTGGCAATCTTTCCTTTCCTTGAACACTGCGCATATTTTTTTTCTTGGATGTCGTGGAGCGAACAATGCTCACTAGTACAGTTTATGACATTTACAAACTGATGCTTGATTGGATTGAATTTTCGTCATGTCGGACTGTTAATCTCCCGAAGCTGGTATTCAGACGAACGCACAAGCAGACACTCTTCAGTGTTCGGTGCTTGCACTCCTTCTGTTGTGAAAGTTGCCAGATTCTTTCATAGCTTTCCTGTGTACGGCATATTGCCACCACTACCTTCGCTTTTCCTCCATGCTATTGCTTGCCATCTACTTTGGATGTGCCCTGGGACAAAGAAAATTCGCGAAAGTGTACTTAAGGGTGCAAAACCGAACAGTGACCAAGCTGAAGACTATGAAATATAGATTATAGACAGCAGATTTTAATAAGTCAATATTGCAGTATCTCTATGAAACTGTCCTACATGCTTATATGTAGTTTCACACTGACGCTATACGGCGTGGGAACCGAAGCGAAAAAAAAAATCGGCGATTCCTTTTGCAACACCATGGCAATGGCCACGGGCGCCGACACTACAACGCGACGATATTGTCACGTTCTCATGCACTCAACAAATCATCCCCCGCGTGCCAAACATTATGCTTGCCAAGTTTTCAATGTAACAAAAACACATTTTCCACATCGTCTGTTTGCTATTACGTCTTTTCATCAATCACGCATGGAAACTCAGCCTTTCTTCTTTGGTTCTTGAACTGAAAGTCATCTAGGTCTGCTGATCGGAAAAGCGGTTTTCATTTAACGCATTAAGCAACGCCTTAATTATCGAGAAGCGACAACAGCCCTGCTTGAAGACGATGAATTTTTTTTCCAGTCTTCATTTTGTCAGCACTTCATCACAAAAAACGCGCCTTTCGTGGCTTTGTGAAGTGACACTTTCACACTTTCACACAGCTTTCTCATCTAGGCTACGACTTTCCCAAGAAGAGAAAGTCTCGAGGGTCTTTTCGTTCCTGCTGCCGGCAGCAATTTTTTTTTCATAGCTAAGCCGCTACGTGGAGCGGGTTAACTATGAATCGTCAATGCTAGCCTTTTGGCCACCTCTCGAGTCGCTCGAAGAGCTTTAAGCGCACTCGTTTCAAATGCTTGGAGAACTGCACGCCTAAACAATACCGAGATACGTACGGAAGCCGGAATTGTCAAGTAACGCATGCTAGTCTGTATATTATGTATTTTTCTCAACAGAGTCACAACATCTAGCCTTACATATATATACATATAGTTCTGTGGCCTCTCATTTTACACTGCGCACAAGTTGCACAACCTATCGTGAACTTATTGTAAGCAACACGTTATAGAAAACACTCTACTCACGCACGTGTCTTCCTAGTAGCACACTTTACTCACAAACGCGCACGGTTAGTTGATCCAGTTCACAGTGAGGACAGAAAAATGCCCCAGTATACGACGAGAATGTGTCTCGTCAGCCGGGTGTCTTGTCGTGGCAACAAAGTTTTTCTGTCTTGGTAGCAAGGTCGTTGAAGTTAAGCTGCAAGCACGTGGTACGGTTATAGCATGCCATCCCACGTACGACTTGTTCCAGTAGCCGTAACACTCTACTGCTGCTGCTACTATTACTTGTTTATTATTACTACTACAACTAGTGTACTGGTCTTCTAGTGCCCGAAACGGCGTGCAACAAGTTGCCGCTAGCTTCCAACAGGTAACATCAGTCTAAGACGCTGTTTCTCCGGCACGTTGCGGATCACATCAGAGTTCTGCTGTGCAGTACGCCTCTTGCCAATTTTCAAGAGCACGGTGAGAGAATAAAGTCGTAAGATATACACATTGCTGAGACGACAAATCTTTCTGTCGTGACGACAACGGAATTAGCCTCGTCGTCGTCGCGACAAAACTTCAGACATTGAACACGGGTTGCTGGGATCACAAGAAAGGTTATTCCTATATGTTACGACAATTCGTGCCGCTACGTTTGGTGATGACAACCGAAGTTATGTCGTGACTACAGAAAACTGCATTCCCGCGACTGTAAGGCAGACTCACCACACGAATATTTGCCCCCATTTTTGTTATATTACTAAGTGTGCACACTAGTCGTGACACCAAAAAACTTTGTTTTCACGGCGATATATTAAACTTACGACTTCATTTCATGACCACACGATGTCGTGGTGTACTACAGGAACTTTCCTTACAGCAAGAGCTTCCTTCGTGAGTTGCTTCGTGAGGACAGCAATATTTCCGAAAATCAAAATGAGAGTGCCTTTCGTGACGGCAGAAAATTTATTTTCAGCTCTTTCAATGCTGAAGTGTCGAGGAAATAGATGCGCAAACATTTCAATGTTTTCATATTTACACGTCAATAAGCAAATGAGAAAGGAGAGTTTTGAACGATACCTTGTCGCGCTGGAGATCTATGTGTCGAAATTATGAAAACTTAGGAGATGACCGCGTGCGCGGTGTGGCCCTTCTTTTTTCTGATGCCACTATTCCGTCAGCAAGCTTTCTCCCTCAGCGCATGCAATAGCCCACCACACTGCGAACCATTCTATAGCTAACGCGTGGGCCGCGTTGCTTTGCGACGTGATCATTACACACTTGGTACTGCACCAAACAATGGGAGCAACATCGCTACAAGAATTGTAAATGACATCGCACTTTAGACATGTCTTAAAATAATTGCGTACAGCAGTAATAAGCAACTATATCAAAAGGATGAACAAAATCGAGTGGTCTTACTGAGCGGCTGTCTATACATCGGGCTTCCGCGTTGACGCTTCCTGAGTGTGATGTTCCTATAGCTGTTCTCTGTAGCTAATTTACACATGATTGCTATAGTTGCGGTTTAAATAAGTCGTAGAGCATCGGTTTCACGCCCGCCTAATTGACCTTGCGCTAGATTTTTTGCGTCATATCTTATGCGCCGTGGTCCTAATAGTAGAGTACTCTATGACGCGTGCAAAGAATCAAAGAAAGGATAGACGCAGTTGAGCAAGTGGAGCAAAGCCCGACGCCGTACTTTATCTGCACTTTCTTTCCCTGAATTCGATTAGACGCTAGTGTCGCAGGACTTCAGCGATTTCATCTAAGCATGTCACTAGGAAATAAACCACCTAGTGCCTCAAGACTGAGCACTTTGACTTGAGCGTATGGCGCCACTTGAAATGTTATTGAGTCGCTCCTTTGTGAGCAGGGCTGCAGTGCACGTCTTTGTGATGTTCAAGCTACGACGTTGAAGCAGACTTGCTTATCAGAATGTTCTTCTCACGTGATTTATCTTAACATATCGTGACCTTCCCACGTGTCTTGAATACGCGTTTGACAAAGTGCAATTCTTGCTGTTCTGTCAATTGTTAGAACTACGCAATTGCCTTTAAATGCCGCGTTTATCTATGTACTGTCATAAGGTAATAACGCTACTATCGCCTGTACTCACGCGCTTGCGTTTGCTTTGCGGAGAGATCTCTCTTAACTTATGCAATGATGATAACGATGATGATTTTTTCAATAAGCTCATTGTTCGGGCTAGACCAAGAACCAGGTGACATTATGATAACATATAAATGAACATGAATTGTACGAGATAATGAGATGCTCTCGCTTCCCGCCTGCTTCATCCCCTGCGGATCACAGCTGTTTTTCACTGACAATGTGTTCCCGATGTACCTTGTTGTGGCTCTTTGTTTACTTTCCTTTGAGATTGCTGCCGCTTTGCAACTTTTTTTTTGTTTTTCTATGTGTTCCTGTGATGTACCCATTTTGCTGTTTCCCCGTTCAACTCGATGCATTAAATTATGCTGCTGAAATGCGACTGAGTTTGTGCTTCTTTTCTTTTGCTTCCTTGGTTGCCTCTCTTTTGTTGAACGGGGCTGGTGCGCATTGTCTACGGTGCGCTTACAGGCTCGACATGCACTGCTGTTACAACCCGTGCAAGTGAGTAGCATGTCACCTGTGCGAGGGAGTGCGACGTAAGTTGCATGCGTATCTAAATGTTGCGGTACGGCTGATCGATCAGCGGGCTTATCAATCAGTCACAATTCATGAGGTATAGTCACTACACGAGAGCTGCATAATAGTCCAATCAATCAATCAATCAATCAATCAATCAATCAATCAATCAATCAATCAATCAATCAATCAATCAATCAATCAATCAATCAATACTTATGGCTGTACAGAGTCCACCGTTGCCAACCATTCGTTTTGGGAAAGCGTCGCTGATTATTACGGCCGGAACAAGTCAACACAATAAGACACGTATTCTAGTGTAGATTTCGAGAATGAAGCCGAATGCGGCCGCTGATAACCGATGTTTTATTAGGGTAACCGAAGCGGTCCCATGAGAAAAGAAATGCAGTCTTAAAAGTGCAAAGCATTAGCTGTTGGGATATGACAGGAAATTCGAAGGCATAGTACAGAGTGGGCTACCGCTTTCGTTCTGCTGTAAACTGGTGGTGACGATGACGTCTAGGAAACGAGATGTCAAGAGAGCACGAAGATGGCGTTCTGGCGGGCTTTTAAGTTCGAATAGCGGCTTCAAATACTTAAGGTCCTCAATCGCGCTGCAGTGACCGGTCCTTATTCTTGAGAGCAAAGAATCAACGTTCGGGCAACGGATCGATGTAGTAGACACTTTATCAAAAGAAAGGAAACCACCGTACAGGCTACCGCAGCTGACTATGGACCTTGAGATAGGCCTCCTTTTGTGTTCACACCGATTGGAAGCTCGGGGGAAGGACGCAAACTGTAACCCTCAACCTCTGTAGATCGTTTTTGTGCTATGGTGTCGGTACCATGACTACGACACACCCAGGACTCAGCAACGGCACTCGGGCACTTCGTGGTTTCGTTTCTTTCGACCAAAGCTGTACATTTTGGTGGAACATCTCGCTCGACAAGAATGTTGTTTACCACGAGAATTCTTCAGTCGCACCAGTTCCGAAAGCATACTTGAAAATTTCGGACGCTCGGAAACGTTCGGAAAAGTGAACAGCCGTTTAGTGCAAGTGCACTTAATCTCAGTCCCAGTCGCCAAGTGTCGGCACTTCTGGTGGAAGCATTGCGGATAGGCAACAGCCAGCTGAAAGTAAGGCCAAGGTGACCGAATGCAGATAGCAAGCATGCAAGATACCTAAACAGTCTGGGTGTTGTCGCGCCTGCTCTTTCTGCCAGTTCCCACAGTTCTCGGCAGAAGTGGCTGCCATCTACGATGGCTGCAGATTCAGGGCCCGTATTCACAGAGCTTGTCGTACGTAAGTTCATTTTGCCTGCCTTTCGGTCGTCGCTTTCCTAATAATACGACCGGCATGATGAGTGGCTGGCATCATTTCTTACGAACAGCAGTTTGGTAGTGTGGTTTTCTGGGCTAGTTGGTGCGTGGTGAACGTATAGGGGCTCCAGCAAGTACGGACGCGAGCACAAGTAAAAGGAACGGACAGGACAGCGCTGGTTCCGTTCCTTTTACTTGTGCTCGCGTCCGCACTTGCTGGAACCCCCTATACGCTCTTAGAAACAGATTTAGCGTAAGATGTTTTTCGTGAGTACAGGTCCTGGTTGGTAGGCAGCGCGCGCGCAAGCTTTCAATACAGACAGCACCGCCAGACCACATAGGAGGAGGCATATATTGTAGGAGGCTTTACGTGTTAGCAATGCTTTGTCGTCATCGTTAATCTCGAGGCGAAAGTATCCATGTTCTATTAACCAGGAGTGCATGCCTCCAGGCAATGGTGGTGAAGGCCCACGAATTATGCGTTCTGACGCTCGTGCGTAGATCGGGTAAGGCCTCGCTTGGTCGTTCATAAGCAAGCCATGAAAAGGGTGCGCGCCTGTTGCTGTTCAAGGAAGTGTCGTTTCGTTTCCGTCGCTGTGCATAGCGGCTGGAGTTAGCAGCTCTTGTAGGGTGCTGAAATAGCCGTAACGCCACCTGGCGGCTGCGCGCTGCCTATTCTTGTCTGTAAATGACGCAGCAATCAGCAGGCGACTAAGCTTTCATCATGCGACGACATTCCGACGTGCCAGATTTTTTTTTTTTATTCGAAAGCTTGCCCTAAGGCATAATACAAAGGATGTTAAAAGTACACAAACCGATTCGACTCGTGCAAGAACATCTAGGCGTGAACGATGATGTGGTCCACGAATTCAACGTTCAAGGTCGGGTGGGCGGCCAGGCCGAAGGCCTGTTGCCCAGAGGTGGCGGAGACGGCTTAGATGAAGTCCTGGGCACGTCTATAGTAGGTGTGTCACTGCCACATTTTGGATTTCTGTGTTACAAAATGGGAAAGAAAAGCCGTAAGGACCATGGTACTTTTGTGGCCAGAGAGCGGTCACAGACGGGGTGAGCGCAACCCCGACACGTAGCCTCCTTAACGTAACCTACTTTCGGCGGTTTATCCTACCAGGGAGGTCTGGCCCACACAAAGGTATGAGAGCTCGTGTGGTACGGCGGAGGTTTTCTTTTTCCCGGATCAGTCGTCCACAGGCGTCTTTAGGAAAATGTGGAAGTGGGTATGTTGTAACCTGTGGGTGGGTTGCCATATCTGCTTCAAGGAGACCCGGCAGGGCTGCTCGAGTCACCCACTCGACGCGTATGAGGATATTCGTAGTGGCAGCAAGGCGGTGAATGCTATCCGAGAGTAGAGTGGACCGAGTGCCAGCTTTATAGACCAGAATTTGCTGCGCATCTAGGGGGAAATCAACTTTTGCCGGGGAACTGGCGGAAGCAACGACAGAACTGGGATGACGCTCAGGCTGTTCTTATCGCTTGTCGCCTGTGTTCGCTCGCCGTAATCTTGTGATCAGCCACCCCGTCGTCAAACTAGCAGCCCAGCGCGCACTGCGCCGAAGGCTGGCGACTGTTGTCGAGATTAAGTGTGGTTCATCTAAACGGATGGATGTTCCGAGAGAGCAACATACTCTGGTCTGTAAGGGGTGCTGGGTGTACGATTGAGCAACTCTCGTTATCACAGCTACGAGAGGACTGCAAGGGTGATTTCGTCGAATAAGAGGCAATCGGCAAGGCTGTCTTCCTGCAACGCAACGCATGCCCTTATTCTCTCTCGTCCAGTATCGGCGGGGACCCTGGAGTTCTCGCTGCTCTTGCTCAATGGTGGCAAGGCGCTCAAGTGCATCATCCATCGCGCAAAGGTGACTGAATTCGGCAGCTTCTGTTTCATTCGAGGCTTTAAATACGCGCTCTTATCGCAGCAACCTTTTCGGCCCAGAAAGCCTTTATGCAATCCTCATAATCCTTACTGTATTCAAAATGGCCATATGCGCTGTGTATCCGATATCTGGAATCGCGTATTATCTCAGGTGATCCTATATTAAGATGTTTTATTCCCGTATGCATGCACCGATATGATCGCATGGAATTATGGTATGAGACATACTGTTCCTTATTAGTACGGTTATAAATGCTAAATCTATGATTGAAGGCCATGTTCCGACCACCTTGATCAAATATAACCCTTATGTAGACGCAAAATCGCGTTTGGTGATGTGGTGCCGTCTACGTCGAGCGAAGTGAACTCATAATTTCCAGGCGCGCGAAGATGTGAAAATGCGCAATTTTAATAAAGGTTGCCGCGATAAATGTGTATGCATGCAGGTTGCGCGTTTATTGTATTTATGCGAATGTGTACGCTTACAGCCTTTGTCAAAAGTATGCGGACTACTCCACACCTTCCCCATACACGTCATTCGACTGTGAGGTGCGGTTCCTGTGGCGCATCCCGACACTCGAAACGCCTGGATGGCAAGCAAGGGTTCTTTGCATTCCCTAAGAAGTCACTACATAGCACAGAAACTCCCTCAAACAACCTGTGGTCAACCTGGCGGTCGCAGACAACGTTGTTCGTATACTTTTGACGAAGCGTGCACGTGTGACATATATTGGGGCACTGAACACGTGGAGGTGGAGAACTTTGGGGCGTCTGTAGCCCTGCAATATTCCCACCAGAGGGCGCGACAACCATAAGGTGGTGAGACACTGGTGTCGGAGCATATTATGTCGACCTGATTGGCCCTATTAGGTTTGACCTGAATTCAGGCATGCTGGGAAAACGAAGGGAGAGGTGACCAGAACGGACAGACGCATGGCTCACCGAATTCGGGGGCCTGTATTCGCGTCAGCTTTCTGTTTCTAAGGTGGCCGGCCACCTTCGCGAATGATACGTCCAGCACCACAGTTGGCTTACGCCTGCTCTTGCTGGCGTAAGAACTATTTGTGACTATGTACCGTCCTTTACTCAGGTGAGTACTCGCTTCGGCATTCTTTCGCCCACCAGAAGCCCTCATAATGTCGATCAGTTTGCGAAAGTATTACAATATGAAAGGCAACCTGTAGCTAGGGCGCCCCAAATAAGGACTTTTCTTTTTGCCTGAGAAATCCACTTCGCGCTTTTCTATAGTGTTGTGCCAGACGTACAATACAGTACAGGTAAGTATGGAACGCCTATAAATAGTATTTGAGCACTGACCGCAAGACGTGAAGACCTGTTTAGTGGATTTTATTTTATAGGTGACTACCGGATATGTAATATTAGTCATCTTTACGCTGTAGTTAGGCTAAAACTAAAGACTGCTCGGCAAGGAGGCTGTCCGGTCATTTCATAAATTTTCGTATTGTTCGCGCCTGTCGTATGCTTGCACTTCTAAAAGGCCACAGAGAAGTCGTTATCCCCGAAAAAGATGAGGGAAGAAGGTGTGCTTCAGCGTTCGATACAGGTTTGGCCCATATTATATGCAGGGCGTTCCAGCTAACGTTAGCCAATCTGTTCGACGAAAAAGTAGATTAAAAATACAAGCATGGTGCAAGGTACGCTCCTTAGACCAGTCGTCGCACCTTTGGCAATCGAGCGCTGTAGGTCTTATAATTGTAACTTACACCGTGTGTTTTTAAATATTCATTTTTCATTGAACAGCTTGGCTGACTGTAGCTGGCACACACGGTATATGATCCTCTAGGATCAGATCGTGTCGTTTGAGAGGGTGGTCGTAGCCAAGACGGCGCATAGATTCGCATGAACATGTTTCGTCTCGCTCCCTATATATAGTGTGAACAATAAGCTCAGAACGATTCTAGGCAGAGGACAGAGAGCTGGCATCACTGAACTGTTCATCAATAGGCACTTTCGCTGTTCCTCACTGCACCTGAGGAACAGCGAGTGTTATCAGCAGGGTATCGAAACAGAACTGATCAAGAAGCCGAAAATAAAACCCTGCTATTCATTACGCGAGTTGTAACTGAACCGGAACATTACCCTTTTTTTCATTCCCAATTGAAATAGAGAAGAAAAAATTGGGGGCCAATCCACTCTGTGAAGATGTAATGGCAGGGAATTCGAAGCTGTCGTTGTGCTCACAAATTCGCCCCCAATCCATGCTGTGAACGTGGTTGGACAACAAAGCCAAATAAGTGCACGAAACGAAACACGATTGACCGGGGTGCAGTCCAAAGGCGTGCACGAAAATGAACACGTTTGTTTATAATTTGCAATTGAGCATACTTCTTGGCTAATCGGCTTAATGAAACATGGCAAGGACTAGAGCTTTATTTTAGCAGAAAAACATGGGGCTGTCCGTATCCCTCCTGTAGAAGCCAATGTATTGACCGCAGACGAGAATTCCACAGCTTTTACAACTTCACTGCGAACTACTTAATTATGAAAAAGGAATGAAACTCGTCGTAATGATACAGTCGCTTTAGCGGCCTATTGTCATATAATTTTAGGGGAAAGTTTTGATAAATTACAGCACCACACTACGCCGACACAGGCACCGCCACGGTCACCGCACCTACCATGCATCTACCGAAACCGGTGCTGCAGCCGCGCCGGCACCTCCGACGCGCGTAACGTTATAACCACAAAGCGCAGGCCACGTGCACAGGCGTCCTAGCCACACCCGTCTCCATTGCTGCAGCGCCGTTGCCACACTCTTTCCCCCTCTGTCCTACCCGTCCCCATTTTAGCAGCGCCGGCACCTCCGACGCGCCTGACGTGGGGGCGACCTCCACCACTGGAAAAGCTGGCGCCACCGTCGGCGTGACGGGGCATGAGGGATCACGTGGACACAGCGGCCGCATCGGCTGCCTCGGAAGCGCCGAAGCGAGCTGAAAACTAAAGTTTAAAGTTCTACTTGCGCCGCGGTGAGGCTTTACCGCCTTAAGTGTCAACTTGACAACATCTGAAACAACTATAATAGGTAGTGGCTGCCTTTGGAGGCGTGCAGCATGGTAGGCTACTGCTCGGTGCCGCAGTGCCGGACGTACGCAACGGAGCCTAGTGTCAGCCTTAGTCGCACGCAGCTGCAGGACAAGATGCTGCTTGAAGCTTGGCCGGTGAAACTTAGAATCGGCAGACAGCCATCGGCTACAACTCGGGTATGCAGCAAGCACAGACACGAGAAAGATTTCTGCTACGGCGCCGGGGCTGCGCGATGTCCCGTGAGTAGCAGAAAACTCGCACTGAGACGCTCGCCCGCGCCCGCTGCCCGGCTATTGTCAGGACGGCTTGGTCTATGACCATGGTGATGCTAGATACTGGCAAGTTCTCTGAAACGGAAAGGGAGCGGTAAGACGCACATTAAAGAAAGGCATGGCATATGGTCATGTTTATGTTATGAGTTAATGCACTGTATTACAGAAAAGAAGCAGAGGCAAATCGCACGCTGAGAAGACCGATAAACATACAGTGCGACGCAACTTGAGAAATTGTATTGAAATGTCCAAGAATTTAGTAGACAAGAAAGAAAGGTTGAATCGTCGCGACGGCACATCAGAGTCGCCGTAGGCGTCGAAGTCTCTACACCGAAATTATTTTTTAACAGTTGTGAAAGCGTCCACGCAACAATGGTTGCTAGTGTACTGTCAAATGCTCATATGGTGCGGCCTGAAGCTCACACCACGGTGCGAAAACGCGCTCACAGCGAAAGCAAGACATTGTGCGCGGACATGCATGCAGACGCGCAGTCGGTCGCTGCGAACCCGTGCGATCGCAGCATTGAGTCTTCATTCTGTTATACCCCGTTTGGTTATACAGACATTCTACTATAAGAACATATTTCACATAGTTTACTTTCAGCGTTTACCTACCTTTCACGCAAGAAACAGGTCCAGGGGACTCCATCGCGGCGTCCGCGCGTAGTGGCGTTCACTGTACATATTCGGTAATGAGATAGCGTCTGTAAATGATTCTGTGCTTTTAGTTTGACCAAGATTACTATATCGACAGTCAAAAACTTCCCTCGTTTTGAGAGTACGTACATAAATGTCCAGGAGGGTTGCCGCGTGGTGTTTTTACTGAGCGCCGTAAGTGAAACCTATGAGGAACGCGCCGCGTGATCCCTCATGCTACTCAAGGGAGGCGCTTCCAACAGACGGCGACTCCGTAACTCCTCGCCCCATGTAGACGTAGATCCTTGCAAAATGCACACGCGCTTGATGTCGTCTTTGGAATTGACTGCACCGTTATAGGTTGGATTGCAGCGCGTCGCTTTTTGAGGCTGGCATGTTAGTAACACCGTACCTGCAAGCTATCCTGAATTTTTTTAGTAATGTTTAAGAATTTGGTCCTGTTCTACGATTTTACGAACGGTGTGCAAAATTTTTCGACAAATTCTTTTCGCGAAAAATTTTCGCTCGCAGGTTTCCGAGATGTATTCTGGAAAATCTTCGGGTGGTCCCAAGACACCGGAAAGGTAGCTCCTTCGAACAGTTTATTCCACCAAGTTCCTGTAACAGACAAAATTGGCAATATGAAAGTGGCTGCAAAATTCGCTGTCATCTCAGAACCAGTGTGCTGCTTGTCAGTGTCGGCTTTTCGAGGTCTGTTGCGGCTTTTGTGCTGTGTCAACAGCATATCATCGTTAATGAAATGCGCATGTATCCCCTGCAATGTGCGTGCTCAAGGAAAAAAAATTGCAGTGACTCCTTACCCTGCCCTTAATGCTTCTGATTCATGTTTCCACAATGAGGTCATTTCAAACTACTTGCGACCTGACAAAGTGCACGCGTACTTTCCTTGGAGTCTTACCGTACAGCTCAGAAGCTCCATGGAGCTTTAGCACAAAATAATATTATACTGTTTTCTTTTAATTACTATTAGTTCATGCACAAGAACAAAAACCCGGTTAAAATTGGTCTTATCCGTTACATTATTTTTTTCACTCCAGAGATGAACCAGGACTGAACGATTTTCTCTGAACCAGAACAATAACCGTAACGAAAAACGTCTCCAGTCCACATTATAGTTATATACGACTTTGGAGTCTCTATCTCGCAAATCAAATTCAGAGTTTGTAGATTGTGTATAGACTCCTTCTAGACCATTTTTTTTAATTTTAGTTCATTTGTCTACGTTATACAATCGATATTTCGTCTGTAGACAAAAGCCGTTAACAAATCTGTTTGCTTGGTCTACTGTCGTGCATAGACTACCGAATAGGTTGTTTGCAGAAAGTATATAAAGACCTTGGTCGAGAAAAAGTGTATCAAGCCGTAGCGCATGGGCCGTCGCAGAAAACCTATAAACTTAATATAGCAGCCCGTCCACAGACTTTTTATGAACTACTTACGTATATTTTTCATCGAGATTGGCACCAGAAAAAATTGTGCAGGAACTCCACTGGAGTTGTCTAAGTATACGTAAGCATTGTGCCACTTGCTAATCTCCACGCATATGACGTGACGTATTTAGTTTACGGGGATTGACGAAGCAGTAGGACGGTTCAACAAACGTGTGCTTTATTGGCTTTGTAAGCTGTTCTGGCTCTTGATCCGACCAGGACAAACCCTTATCAACCCCTTTCTTTCTTTATCAACCTTATTCGAATCGATCCGAACATTAAAAGCCCTTATCGCTCTTTAGCACCTTATCCATCTGCGTCAAACCATTATCAACCGCTTTCAGACCCACATCCCTCATCACTCCTTATCATCCTTATAAACTCATTGTATGAGTGTCTGTGTTATGAAACTACAGAGATAATGCGTTAAAACATATTCATATGGCTCGGATTTATTCGTCTGCTGCAAGGGTGGGTGTTCAGCCCAGGGGGTATGACACTCTGATTCTGATTGTCTGGTCGTAGTTTCGAAACTCACTACTGCCAAAGTTAATCTTGGATTTCTTTTTCCCTTTCGAAGCTATTTTCTGTTCTTCTTTATGGAACGAATCATGTTACACATCACGTCGGAGCGACAGACCGACGGACAGATTTTCTTCGTGAATCGCTTAAGAATGCTTACTCGTTAAAAAGAGAGCCAGCCCTCTACAGACGGAGCGAGATTCGAAGCGCTTAAAGTCTCAGAATGCCGTCCGTCGCTGTGGTTGGCCGGATGTGGCGTTCCGGTGCTAAGCACGAGGTCGCTAGTTCAATTCCCGGGCACAGCGGTCGCATTTCGACTGGGGTGAGATGCCAAAACTATCGTGTACCAGAGCATAACGTGACAGGTGGTCTCCAGGTGGTCACCAGTAATGACAGGTGGTCTCCAAATCCACGGCTCCAGCGACTGCTCCCACCGATCGAGTTACAGAAACTAATCTCGAAGGCTATGCTTTTGGTAACTGCGCGCGCTGGAAGCAACCTTAGAGCCGGATACTCGTCGTGGGCACCATGTTTTGAACAGTACTTATTTCTGTGTCTTTCACTATGCTGAGCCTGTCGAAGCCTCCGTTTTAGTCTAGAATGCCACAAACCGAGCCAAAGAAGTCCCGAAATATTTATAAAAGTCATTAGAGTGCTGCAAAACGCTAGGACTCTAGCTGTAATCAGGTAGTTGGTTGTCTGGCGCTACGTGTTTTTTTCTTTTCTTGTTTCAAATGACAGGGTTTAGGTTCCATATTCTTAGACCCTGGTAGCCAATATCAGGGCTGTCCTGGATCCGTGAGGTAGCAGATTAGCTAGGCGTTGATGAAACATGCTTACTCCCGCACTCTCTTTAAGTTGGCGATAGAAGCTTGGCTCTAAATTGGCTATGCGAAATGTTGTGACGCAGTGCGCAACCAAAATTACACCCTCTTCTGATCGAATACACGCGTTGTGCGCGAGTTGTGAAGTGGATTACAAGTAATCGGCTCACCTCATCCTGAAACCGACGCTCCCTTGCTGAAGCGCATTAAGCTCCTGGACTGTGTTTCAAGTCGTCTATGTGTTGTGGCTTCCGTTCTATGCGCAGAGCACAGCAACTAAGGAAATTGTCCAGCCATCTCATAAGGGTACCTATTGTTCACGCCTGTCGTATGCTTGCACGCCTAAAAGGCTAAGCCGTTTTTCCTCAAGCACCGACGGGTCGGGAAGAATATTTGCTTATACTATAAAGCCTTGTTTAAAAACTGAATGTCGACGCCAAGCGAAAGCTGCGACTTATCGTGCCTTATTAGATTAAAAAAAATTAAATTATGGGGTTTTACGTGCCAAACCCACTTTCTGATTATGAGGCACGCCGTAGTGGAGGACTCCGGAAATTTCGACCACCTGGGGTTCTTTAACGTGCACCTAAATCTAAGTACACGGGTGTTTTCGCATTTCGCCCCCATCGAAATGCGGCCGAAATGCGGATTCGATCCCGCGACCTCGTGCTCAGCAGCCCAATACTATAGCCACTGAGCAACCACGGCGGGTTATTAGATTTTGATACGTGTGTTTCGCGTGGTTTTGGCGGTATGGTATGGTAATAACAACAATAACAACCCGCCCTAGATGTCGTCCACAAGCCCTTGGGTTCTGGCGGCATTCTCGCCCTGCTGGACGGCCAACAGAGTTCAAGAATTTACCGATGTATCACGCCTAACATGTCCCACATTTCCCGAATATATAAACTTCTTGAGTGACGTATCACGTATCACAGTTCCTTTTTAAGCAAGAAGTGTCGGCATGCAAGCATTTCTCTCGAGTGCTATGTTAGCCCCTATGCAAGTGATTTCCTGACGCGCGCAGAGCCAGCAATATAACGCAGTTCTGTGTCAGTGCTGGATGTAAAACGAAGAATAATATTTTAAACTTAAGATATGCAGGCCGGATGTGAGCGCTCCGATAGTGAAAACGGACTACTCACCGTATATTTCCGTGTCTAGTCCGCAAGCTGTACCAATTTGAATGCTGACATTTCGTGGGGTGCGCACAATCTGTTGGTGCGGAGCATGCGTGATTTTATTTCTTGAGATCGGAGGCGCGCTTGAAGATGAGGAGGCAAGTCTGCGCCTGCAAATTGTTTCCGTGCTAAATCACAGCAACATACGCTCTGCAATGATCACTGCAGCAAACGTGTTATATTCCCAAATCATTCGATCTGTCTGCTTATGGTATTGTTAGAGTATAAGAAATATACGTACGCCGTCAAATGTAAAACACATTTTTATGTGAGAGAATGTTCCACCTTGGACGGAATTGTTCGAGCTCAGTGTGGTCGACCGCTTGTAACAACTAAAGATTCTGAAGGCAATAAAGACATGGAGGAGGCCGTTCATCAAATAAGACATGCTTGACTTGATTTTGTTCTGCAAGCCCCGACGACAGTGAGTTTGTCGGCTTTAATATTGACCGGCCTCTTAGCGGTTAACAATAAAATCTTTTGCTTATTACTGTGTAATGGTCGCAGAAAAGCTACGTAAAACAGCTTCATAGTGGTTCGTTACAGCGCAATACAAGACAATGACACAATAAGGTATAAAAACGACGACACGCCGCTGACTCTCAACTTATATTTTATTGAAGATATGTATAACATATATATAGGTGCCAGTTTATAACCATGACATGCACAAGGCACAGAGATGCAGCAAGGCAACTGTGACAATCTGACGCCTAACCAAATTGACATACGTAACACAATTCCTTGTCATGAACAGTGGTAGACGGTTGGCTGATACACGCTTTGTCCCTAATCTTTATATTGTGAGCCTCGGCGATTTTCCTTGTCAATTGGCTTGCGTGTTTCAAAATAACACAAGTTTTTTTTTTTTAAATCGGGGTGACAACTGCACGACTTGCAATGCTCCGGGAGATGAAGTGGCGCAACCACTTGAAGAGATAGCTCATGCTCACGAAGTCGAACATTCACACATCGCTTCGTTTTTCCCACGTACTCTCTACCACAAGATAATGGAATGGTATACACAACCTGTTTAGCACAAGTGATGTACCTGTTCACATGTTTGATTGTGCATTTTTCCTTCACTTGCTTATCCTTCAGCAAATTATCAACGGGCATATGCGACCTATCTTATGTTTCGCAGAAAAACGAACTTGAATGCTGTACCTTGAACCAACGTTCTTGAGCTCATGCGCTAACTTGTGTACATATGGTACTACTGCGTTTTTTTTCTTTTTTATTCTAATTTAGTTTTAATACCTCGGTCATTTATGCTCTTGACGCCGCGAACCATACTTTCACTCACAGATGAAATAATCGCTTCGGAGTAACCAGCGCCCATTAAACGATTTACCTGATCAGAAAACGCAGCCTTCGACATATGAAACCACGATTTCTTTAACGCAGCATTTAGGATTGTCTTTGCTATAGCCCGCTTCACTAATTTAGAACGACCGGATTTATAGCTCAAAATGGGCTTAACCGACCTGGGATCGTATTTCCAGCACACATGATTTCTACCAAAGATTAATCTCAGGTCTGGAAACTGCAGTTAACGATCCTTAGGGACTTCGAAAGTAAAATCAAGGGCCATGCCGTGCTCCCTAAATAACGTTAAAATTTCATCAACACCCTCGGCGTGAATGTCACTGGTAAAAAATATAACGAAATCATCAAGGTAGCGAGAAACGCTATTGGTAAGCTTAGCAAGATGGCCCTCTAGTTGCCTATCAACATAACCTAGAAAAATGTCACTAATGATAGGAGCTACGCACGAGCCGATGCATACCCCCAATTTTTGTATATACAGACCCCCTCTCCATGAAACAAAGGTAGACCTCAAGTAAAAGAAAAGAAGTTCAAAAAAGGCTTCTGCTGAAATACCGCAGCCACTGAGCCACTGTCACACACAATGCAGTCTTTAACACATTTCATAACCTGGGCATGTGGAAGGAAGTAATATAAGTTTTCCACATCTACGCTGAAGGCACACCGAATGTTCAACGAACTGTCTTCCAGGTACTTGCACACATCATCCGAATTGGCCATCCGCAAAGGATCAACTGTTGTTAAGCTCACAAGATGCCTCTGTAGGAATCGCGACGCGCTTAACTGCCAGCTGTCCTTTTCCGAGACTATGGCCCGGAACGGCATGTCATCCTTGTGCGATTTCACAATAAAGAAAACTTGTAGTTCGAGAATTCTTGCTTTCTTTACACTTGCCGCTAAACGTTACAAATTCATTCCTTCCAACAAAGTTAGCGCTTGCTGCTTGACTTTGGCAGCCTTAACCTTTACACCTTTGAAAAATTTTCCCAATTACATCCTCAGACTTTTGTGAATACACATCAGAATCCATGACACGAAGTGCCCTTATTTGTCTGCTACTAACACATGTAAATTCTTTTCACACAGAAAGTTACATAAGGGTCTAAGCACGTCCATGACAAGGAATTGCGTTACCTATGTCAATTTTGATTAGGCGTCAGATTGTCACAGTTGCCTTGATGCATCTCTGTGCCTCGTGCATGTCATGGTTATAAACTGGCACCTATATATATCATGAGAAGCCAACAAACACTGACACCAATAATAATAATAATATTTGGGGTTTTACGTGCCAAAACCACTTTCTGATTATGAGGCACGCCGTAGTGGAGGACTCCGGAAATTTTGACCACCTGGGGTTCTTTAATGTGCACCTAAATCTAAGCACACGGGTGTTTTAGCCTTTCGCCCCCATCGAAATGCGGCCGCCGTGGCCGGGATTCGATCCCGCGACCTCGTGCTCAGCAGCCCAACACCATAGCCACTGAGCAACCACGGCGGGTCCCACTGACACCAAGGACAACATAGGGGAAATTACCTGAACTTAATAAATGAATATAAAGAAACGACAACTTTCGCGAAATGCGAGGGTTGTGGGTTCGGTTCCCACCTGCACCAAGTTGTTTTTTCATCCACTTTAATTTCCATTAATTTATCGTTTCTTTATTTTCATTTATTAAGCACAAGTAATTTCCCCTATGTTATCCTTGGTGTCAGTGTTTGTTGGCTTCTCATGATATGATTAATAAAAATCGGGCCCCTCGGTTAACCCCCTTTCTTCTCGTTCACCTATATATATATATATATATGTGATACATATCTTCAATAAAATATGAGTGGAGAGTCAGCGCCGTGTCGTCGTTTTTATACCTTCTTGTGTCCTTGTCTTGTATTGCGCTGTAACGAACCACTATGAATCCCGACCAACTGGTCCAACTTGCCGTTTTGATGCAGTAAAACAGCTTATTTCTGCCGGAGATAGGCCCTGCGGTCTATACAGCGGGTGCAGTCTATAGTCCGGAAAGTATGGTAATGTCACGTATTAGTGAACAACACAGTATGAAAACTATGAATGAGGAAATTAGCTATTTATTGGGCGAACTTGTGGCCCACAAAAACAGGCCACACTCAAAACGCAGCGATATATAGCCGTGGCGACACAGCCGGCAATCGTCGAAATCTGATCAGCGGGTGAATGGCATCGGATTTTATACATGGATGGATGGATGGAGTAACCTTATAGAAAGGTCCTGCGAGCTACGGGGCGCAAGGTCCCATAGAGCGGGCTACTCCCACGTTGGGACCGGGAGTTGTAACTCCCTGGCCGCATCGTGGGCTCGCTGGACGGCCCAGAGCTGCTCCGCCAGGTCCGTGCTGCGTAATGCGTCTTGTAGCCTGGCGGAGTCTTGATCCTTGTTTGCGTGGGTCCGACCACACGGCCAGAGCAAGTGATGTACGTCTAGTGTTCTATGGCAATTTTCGCAATATGATGTTTTGTATAGGTCAGGCATGTAGTGGTGGAGTCTGTTCTGCGTGGGGTACGTGTTTGTTTGAAGCATTCTGAACGTCAGGGCTTGAGGCCTGGTGAGCTTATTGTGAGGTGTGCTGTATATTCTGCGGTCTAGATAAAAGTGCTTTATGATCTCGTTATATGTGGAGGGAGGGTCCCGATTCTCGCTGGGATGGTCACGACCAGAATAGGGGGCGTCGCGGAAGGTTAGGTCTCGCGCGCTCCTGTGAGCCATCTCATTGAGATTGCGAGGGGCATCCTCGATCTCTCCGAGGTGTGCCGGGAACCAGCAGATGGTGTGATGCTGCAGCGTTGCGGATCTATTGATTATTTGTAGTGCTTGTCTTGCAACTGCTCCTTTCTGAAAGGCTTTGACGGCCGAGCGTGAATCGCTGTAGACGTGGGTGGTAGTCGGGTCTGTGAGCGCGAGTGCAATGGCAACCTGTTCCGCTATCTCGGACTTGTGGGTCTTGACTGTGAGAGCGTTTCTCACTTGACCTTGCTTATTGATCGTGGTGGCAACGAAGGCTTTCCTGGTTGGGTACTGTGCCGCGTCAACGAAACAGGCTAGGATCTTCTTATCACGTATTTCGCGCAGGATGAACGATCCGCGTGCCAGCCTTCTGGGTTGATGGTGCGCCGGGTTCATGTTCCGCGGCAGTGGGCGAACCGTGTAAAAGTTGCGTATGTCCGTCGGAACGCTTTGATATAGATTCTCGATTACTGTGGTGTCATGACCTAGTTTGGCTAGGAAGTCTCTACCCGGTTTGGTTCCAGAGAGTCTTGTCCATTGAGCCTGTTCTTGAGCTTCGGCGATTTCTTCAAGTGTGTTGTGTACCCCCAGTTGCAGCAGGAGCTCTGTCTCGGTGTTCTTGGGGATTCCCAGCGCTAGTTTGGCTAGCTTCCTCAGTTGTACGTTGAGTTTGTCCTTCTCCGCTACCTTCCATCTGTGCATGGCCGCCTCGTAGGTGAAGTGGCATAGCGCAAAGGCGTGTGTTAGCTTAAGAAGATTTTCTTCCTTAAGGCCGTGTTGTCTGTTGGCTACGCGTCGTATGAGGTTCAATGCATTATTCGACTTTGTCACGATCTTCTCCACTGTAGCGGCGTTAGAGCCGTTGCTCTCAATGAACATCCCAAGGACTCTGATTTTGCTGACGTGTGGAATGGTTCCTCCGTCTTTTGTTCTGAGAGTAATGACGTGTGTGTCTCTGATTTCGTTCTTTGGTTTGGGACCGCTCCTCGATGGTTTGTAGACGAGGAGCTCCGACTTCGCAGGCGAACATCGCAGGCCGGTGGGAGCGAGGTATTCCTCGATCACGTCTATCGCTTCCTGCAGAGCGCTTTCAATTGATCCCAGGCTACCTCCGGGGACCCAGAGCGTTACGTCATCGGCGTATATCGTGTATTTGACGTTCTCGATTTGATCCAGTTTCTTGCCTAGGCCAGCTAGCGCAAGGTTAAAAAGCGTCGGAGAGATGACAGAACCTTGCGGGGTGCCCCTGCCTCCGAGTTTGTATTTCTGGGACTTGATTTCCCCTAGACGGAGGGTGGCCGTTCTGTCGCTCAGGAACGATTTTGTATAAGCGTAGAGTCTCGTGCCGAGGTCGAGGTTGGAGATCGTGTCGAGTATGTAGTCGTGTGATAAATTATCGAATGCCTTTTCGAGGTCTAGCCCTAGGATTACTCTCGCGTCTCTCGTGTCTGCGTCAATGATCACTCGTCGAAGATTTCAGTGTAATCGATGATGCCCACGTAGTTTCCAGAAGCTACTTATTACACAATTCGTGTCGCGCATGCAATCTGATTATACAAAGTTCGCGGAAGACATACACGACAGGCAGAATCAACGAAGCATTCACGTAAGTTCTAAATCTATGCAGGCACATCTTGCCCTGAGCGATAACCTTAAGTTGTTAGCGAGTGAAATGTAGTTCCCGAGAAAAGGATAAATAAGTACGTTTGTCAATATAGTCAACATCAAACAAGATTTAAAACAAACGACGCACGTGATCGCCAACATTCGATGGCAGGTGCTCATTTGTTTCCCGGAAATACAACTTACTCGCGACATCCCTATCAATAGAACCTTCCAAACGAGTTCGCGCGCGTCGGTTCACCTGCTATAAAAGCGCTGACAGGCAGATAAGCATGGCATTAACTTATTACAGGTATAAAGGCATCGAAGATCAACTAAAAAGTAAAAAATACAAAATGCTGCACAATAAAACCAAAAATACAAAAATAATCTGTGGCCTGTTCATTTGGTCTTCATGTACAGTAAGCATTAGTTCATAATTCCTACAGCGCAAACAACAAACGTAAAGGCGAGACATGACACGAAAAAGCACCGGCGCGCCACGCTTCTCATCTCGGAGATCAGGCTCGGACTTCTGGGCAATCCCACAAGATGGCGCAGCGTGTCGAGAAAGGGAAACGCGGGAGAGGAGGGTGTGCGAATAGGGATCTTTGAGACCGAATCGAATACGTTCCGATAATAATGTCATAGTCGAATCGTACATCGAATATTTTTCATATATACTTTTCGAATAATGAACAGCCGTTATCACAATTAATATAAAACGATGTTCACACCCTAGTATCGTTAAATATAGCACGCCTGTGCCGCCCAGCGCACCTAGCACGTTATGAAGTGTTGTTCGTTAAAAACACAAATGTAGCGTTAGGTGCAAGCACGTACTTTGTTCTCATGTATAGGACTCATCAGTAAGCGCGAATGATCGCTGTAGAGCCTGTAAAGTACGGCTAAATAAGCGATGTAGCCTGCTCTACTACTCAAGTTTTAAAATTTTATGTCCATACTTTGCCCGCAGGTCTGAAAATTTGCCGCATTTTGCTTCAGTTTTATGCTTACTTGGGTGCAGTTGATGTTTTGAAGAGTTCGAAAAGTAGTCAAAATGTATTCGCATTTACGAATAGTAAATATTCGATTCGAAGACAGAATCGAATCTGATGCTATTAAACTCGTTATTCGAAAGTTTCAAATATTCGCACACCTCTAGACACATTTCTCAGCGCTTGCACGCACCGGTGTGTCATGCATTTCTGAGGACATATGGGCAGGCTTCGCGGCGGCGGCTCTAGATGGCCCCGAGTGTTCTTAAGGAAGCAGCAAAGAGGAGTCCCGTTGCAGTACACGCCTCATACATGACGCGTTTCGAATTGGCAATACATTGTGTCGCTATATTGACTCAATGCTCACGCATTACCGTCGACAGACATCGTCAGTTGGGGTCTGCCGCAATTTTAATGCAGCAGATCTTTCATTACGGACCATCACTCACTTTCCTGACCGCGGCTGCCACTTGCTGCTCATGTGTTATCGCCGAATATCCCACACTCGGAGGTAAGTAGGTGGTGCCATCTTGGAGTGATGGCTCACACTACTTCGCCCGCAGATGTAGAAGGTAGAGGGGGAATCGCAGCATGCGCATGTGGGTCGTTGGCCGCTGGTGGAGAGGGCGACGTGGCCGCGATGAGACGAGAGAGTGGGCTTCAAAGGAGATGGCTTCATGGCTGCGCACGCGTTGTGCCGCCCGGCAACCGCGTGGACGGTCGCATCTACGCCTTCAAGGGGAGGTTGGGTACCCCAAACAAATGGCGCAGAAAGCGAGCTTGCCTCTTTCAACGCCTATAATGCTGGTTGCGTTCAAAGGTGCAATGCATTGCAGAGTTCTTCGTTTGGGACATACTTGAGCCAGATGAGAAGGTGCGCGTGAACACTGCTTCGTAAGCTTCGCTGTGTATACAGACTGCAACAGGGCACGTTGGATCTGCTGTCATTTCTTCATTGGAAATGGCTGTTTGATAGAGACTCCAGGCTTATCGTGCATGCTTGCCAGAATTAGACGCCTTCAGATCACTAGCCAACAAAAGACACCGATATCAATGTAACCTAACAGTCAGATATATAAAGAAGCAAGTTAATTGTCTAAAAGGGCTAGTGATGGCTCGCTTACGAACACGCTACCGCTTTTTTTTTATGTACAGTGCCTCCATTAATTCTCTCGTTATGACATCTTTGTGACGGAACATTACTGTTCTATTTAAATGCGCTTGGCACGTGTAGCTTTTACAGAGCGCGGCCAGATGCGAGCAGTTGTCCGATTTCGCGTCTACTACGCTGTAGTAAATATGAAGCTATGCCAGCTGGTTAATTCACCGTTCTCCAAAGCATAAGTTGCTTTGCACGAGGTAGCTTTTACGGCAAAGCTGTTTATGCGGACCCTGTGCCGTCGTTCGTCGTTGTCAGAGTTCGCTAAAACTAACATTAACGCGCTCGTGCCATTGCTCCCGCGTTCGTCGTCGTCATCGTCTTCTTCTAGAACTGGCTCTGTCGCCACTCGACATTCCACCGTAGAATTTCACTTATGTCGTCGTAATGGGGAGGCCGCGTTTATGAGCCATTGCGTAAGGGGATATGAGCCATTCATTGCCTTACATGACGGACATATCTAATTTTGAAGCAATTTAATTTGGAAGCATCGCAAGCGGCAATGCCTGGCGGATGCTGCTAACCACACCACCGAGCAAACTCGAGAGCGACAACGGAAGACTACGGGCTCTGACGTCGTTCTCTTCGTCGCAGCCTAACGCGTGTGTTTCCTCATTAAGAAACACAAAGACGTCAATCGTCCAACCAATCCAAACAACCGTCAAAACGATTGCAGCGCCCGCGTCTGCAATGATGGTCCTTGCGCCCAATATACGGAGCTTTGAATTAGTGGTTCCGCACATTCCATCCCAGCTACAACTATGGGAAGACCACGAGTAGTGCGTACTCCTGATGAAGACGCTGCCTATGGCGAGCGTCAGCGAGACTTCGCTCGTAAACTGGCTCGTCGTCGTAGGACCTGGTTCACGCAAAAAAAGAAAAGAAAAAACACTGGGAGAACTCCAAAAGAAAGCACTCCTAAAGCATGCTCCCCACACAAAGCAAGCAAAAAGCGAAAATGAGGTGAACGAATGGTGAAACAAAAGATTTACAATATAGACTGCTTGCGAAGTTTGACTTGCATGGTGTAACACTCGCTGTAACTAATACAACTTCGCTGTTCGATCATCTTCACGGACTGGAAGGGGCGGTAATTTTTACGCTCCAGGCGCATTTCTGCTATGGCCGTCACCGTGATGTTCCGCATAGAGTCCAAGGGCGATTACACCGTCGCCGCGCGCCCTACGCTGTATGTGGGAGTGAAAGCGTGCGAGAGGGGTCAACGATCGCGTCTCAATCTCGACCGCGCGAATAGGAGGAGAGCGGGGAGGATGCGCGCCGTCTTCCGTCGCGCGCCAGGCACCCAACGTTGCGAGGCAACGGAGGAGGAGGGGAACGGGGGGCGCCGTTCTTCACTTCCCTCATTGCCGAAAGTGTTTTAATTAAACACTTCAGGAATAATGATTTTAATATACGGTATACACCAGCCCGTTCCCTAAGACCGAAAGAACTGTACGTGACCCCAAGACGGCAAGAAAGTACGGGAGAAGAACGCGGCAATATTATGTTCCAGCCACATTTAATAAATTGCCAACGCCTGTGTTAGAAGCAAGCACAAGACGTGGAATCCAGAAATTGCTCAGGATTTTCGAGGAGGAGGAGGAGGAGGAAAAACTTAGGATTTTCGAAGTTTAAAAGAACGTTTTGTATAACTTGAACATTTTGTTCCGACCCGCTAGCAGGTAACTGCGCTAATAATCACGTGCAATTTTCTGTGACCTGGCTGTCAGACACTGCTAGTCAAGCCCTCTGAGGCTTTGGCAGGCCTGCTATCTGTATATTGTTTTCCTTTATGCAGAACAAAGCCTGTATTTTATTGTTCTACTCCGGCTGCAACTGCGTATGTGGCGGCTGTACGCGGCCGCGGGGCCGTATCTTTAAAGCGATCTGTGTTTGGAGAAGAGTGTAGGTGCGTCGACGACTCGTACCTTTGTGCGTGCTATGTGTTCTCGGCGCTCATCGGGCGTTGAAGCGATAGGCAATACTAAGGTCACTTCGCTCGCTGCTGCTGCCGCGCTTGCTCATGCTAGCGTTTCGACAGCGAGCATCCGCGGTCATCGAGTGTGATGAGTTCATGTTTGCTTTGCTCGTTCACACCATGCTTGTTAATTTATTTAGCAAACAAGTGTTCACAATTTGATACGGCTGATAATAGTGCTATCCTTACTTCGTATCGCCGTCTGCGAACTTGTTATCGCAACCTATGCTTCGCCTTTCTGGCGAAACTGCGGCGACTTTTTTACGTGTTACTTCGCAGGCTTATCTGAAACATTCTTCACTTTCAATTTCAATTTTATTTTCATAAATCTGAAGTTTGCATTTCAAAGATGACATAAATACAAAAAGAGGTCTCATAGTCAATAGACAACTCGAGGCATCCTGTTAACGCGTAGTTCAAACAAAAAT
This sequence comes from Dermacentor variabilis, assembly GCF_050947875.1. NCBI lineage: Eukaryota > Metazoa > Arthropoda > Arachnida > Ixodida > Ixodidae > Dermacentor > Dermacentor variabilis. Next base: position 44,647,735 of record NC_134570.1, on the reverse strand, counting down.
ACATGTACAATGAACAGCATCAGGTTATTCAGAACATCTAACATCCTACATTGTAGAACAACTTTCCGTGAATACAACATGGCAAACAAATAGAATTACGAAAAATGCATTATCTGTTTTAGAAATACAGACGTTAGATAAACACAACATTCTAAGCAAACACAGCTATGAAAGATTAACTATCTATTCAACAAATATAAACGCAAATGGGGAGCACCGTTGCAACTTCCTCCACGTCAATACAGCAGGGGACACCACGCGCGGACGGAGCAGCTAGGTGCATCGTGTCTGTCCCCCCTCCCCGTCTTCTCAATAATTTTTTTTTTTTTTTTGCCTTGTAGGTTGGCTGGAACATCTGTACCAGCTTTCGTTACGGCGAGTTTACGTGCTGGCCGGTCAGCTTCAATACTTATTCAACTTTTCTTGTTTTTCCAGAGCGAAAGAATAGGAACAGCCGGGACTGAGGACTTCATGAATTTGTCAGGTGCCGTACACTTGAACTGCGCACACAAACCTTAAGGAGGGGGGGGGGGGGCAGTGGTCAGGACATCCAGACATCCTGAACTGAGTCCACTCATGGCTCCAACACCAACACGCCGTCGTTGTCATGTGGTGGTCGTCACTTAATCGTCATCATTTCATCGCTTTCATCACATTGTCATCATTCCTTCCAACGCGTTACGGTCGTTTGGCTTCACTTTTGGAAGGTCATTCCGAGAACCCTCCAATTCTAGGTCACTCTAGTACGATATCTTGAAAAGCCGCCGTACTTGTTCTGGCTAGTCTGAAGATGTCGTCTTGTTATCTCATTCGCGTTATAAGCAGCATTCATGTAAAAATTTATTGAAAATAACTTTTTAAGATTAAACATATCTTCTAAAATAATACTTCCACATACAAGGCAATTATGCCTGAAACTATGTGTCAACGCAAGACGTCTATAAGTATGGTCAGCATAGGAGGTCACTTGCTCAAAGAGCATGTGACAAATACGGTCGCGAGATCGGGCTATAGGTGGCAGCACCCTCTCCGCTTTAGTGTGGATGCATGGATGTGTGGTTGGGTGGTCGGACGAGACGTTCATTTGAGGAATCGTCAGCCGTTTGTGCACAGGCGCGAGAGAAAATTTGGGCGCTTTTGCTTCTTGAATATATGACCCAGCCTAGGCACTACGCAGGAGGTTTCTTAGCGCGTGTTGTACGCGTTTGTCCCTAGGCGTGCCGGAATTGCGGAGTGGCGTCGATTTTGTTTACGCTCGGACGCTGGCTGCCCGCGCGGTAAAATAGGTGAAGCAGCGGGCACTGACGCCCGATTTGGCGACCGCTTTGTCGGACACACTGTCTCGCAAGTGCGGCGCTCGTGCTGAGTCGTGGCGGATCATAACTGTCTCGCGCTTTACGGTGATGTACCTTGTAAATAACATCACAGATGTTTTTGTGGAAGGAGTAGCGGCCGTAGAGCCCGGGACGCATTTACTGAAAATGTAGAAGGCAGAGCGCCTTAGCAAACGCGGTTGAACGCAAGTGGCTGATAGACCGCCGGTGATGATGACTGACTCAGCACCAGCGTCGCAAGCGCGGCGAAGTCTGTCCGACGTACCTTCAGAGGCAAAGTTCTGGCTGGTGTTGCAGAAGTCACGGGCCGAGGTACTGATGAACTTAGCTTTACAAGTTGGCGGCTGGACGAAATTATACTTATTCAATCGTGTTTTTTACTAATTGAAACAATGTGCCATTATTTCGCATTATTGGCGGCTCCTCCAGGACACCAAAGTTGCAACGGGGACACGTACCAAAGCTAGAACCCGGACTGGTCTGTGGGTTGGGGCTCGCTGAGGCTTGCGTGTGTCAGAGGTGCACAAGATCGGCTGTCAACTATCGCGGACAGCCAATGTTTTATGCAGACACCCCCTGGCACGCTACCGCCTCCGCGGCTCCTACTCACGGACCGCCCCGCTTCCAGCTTTGATCTCCCGCTACACTTTGCCTTGGAGATCGTGCGCAGCCTGCTTTACTATAACGTCATGTGCTCTCCTGAGGCCTCCGTTTGCCAGTCACATGTGCCCTCCTGGAGGAGGCTTATAAAAAATCTATTCTATCGCCGCGACGAAGAAAGCAACCCGCGACTTATACAACACCAGTCAGAACCTGGCCCCTTCACGCACAGCGATCACCAAATGGGGCGTCCGTGCCCACTGCCTCACCGCGCGTACAGCCAGCTGCGGAGCGTAAACAAAGTCGACCGCACTCTGCAATGCCGGCATGTCTAGGGGACAAGCGCCTACACACGCGCTAAGAAACCTCCTCCATAATGCCTAGGCAGAGTCAATATGGGGGCGAGGACTTACGGAGTCGCCATCTGTAGGAAGCGCCTCCCTTGCGTAGTATGAGGGATAACGCGGCGCGCGCCTCGTAGGTTTGGCTTACGGCGCCCAATAAAAACACCACGCGGCAGCCCTCCTGGAGATTTCTGTGAGAAATCTCAAAACGAGGGAAGTTTTTATTGTCAAAGTAATAATCTTGGGCAAACTGAAAGCACAGAATCGTTTACAGACGCTATCGCTTTACCGAATATGTACAGTGAGCGCCACTGCGCGCGATCGCCGCGATGGAGTCTCCCGAACCGGCTTCTTGCGTGAAAGGCAGGCAATTAAACGCTGAGAGTAAACTATGCGAAATATGTTTTTATTGTGGGCTGTGTGTATAATCGAATGGAGCATAACAGAATGAAGCCTCAATGGAGCGATCGCACAAGTTCGCAGCGACCGACTGCGCGTCTGCATGTATGTCCGCGCATAATGTTTTACTTTAGCTGCGAGCGCGTTTTCGCGCCGTGCCGTGAGCTTTAGGCCGCATAATATGAGCGTTTGACAGTACACAACCAACCATTGTTGCGTGGACGCGATCAGAGGTGTTCAAAAATAATTTCATGATGTGCCATCGCGATGATTAAATCTCTGTTTTTCTTCTAAATTCTTATATGTGTCGATATCATTTATCATGTTGCGCCCATGTTTATCAGACTTCTCAGCGTGCGATTTCCCGCTGATTCTTCTTCGTAATCCAGCATATTAGTTCATTACACAAAGATGCCATGCCATGCCTTCTTTAAATGTGCTTCTTACTACTCCCTTTCCATTCCAGTGAACTTGGGAGTGTCTAGCATAACCAAGTTCATGCACCAAATAAAGCGTCATGACACAAGCCGGGCAGCGGGCGCGTGCGAGCGTCTCACGCGCATTTTCTGCTACTCACCGAACATCGCAGTCCCGACGTCGTATCAGAAATCTTCCTCGCGACTGTGCTTGCTGCATACCCGAGTTGTAGCTCATGGCTGTTTGCCGGTTCTAAGTTTCGCGAGCCAAGCTTCAAGCAGCTTCTTGTCCTGCGGCTACGTGTGAATAAGGCTGACCCCGGGCTCCGTTGCCTACGTCCGGCACTGCGGCACCGAGCAGTAGCCTGCCATTTTTGCAGGCCTCCAAAAGCAGCCACTACCTATTATACTGCTTTCAAATGCTGTCACGCAAATACCCAAGGCGGGAAAACCTCGCCACTTAGTCAGAACCGCAGCGCAGGTGGGACTCTAAACTTTCGTTTTCAGTTCGCTTCGGCGCTGCCGAAGCAGCCGACGTGGCCGCTGTGTCCACGTGATCCCTCATGGCACGTCACGCCGACGGTGGCGCCAGCTTTTCCAGTGGTGGAGCTCGCCCCCTCATATTCAAGGAGAAAAAGCCCCCAGATTTTCTCTCTCTCTCACCTGCTCTTACTCGCGCCTGCGCACAAACGGCTGGCGATCCCTCAAATGAACGTCTCGTGATGGTCGGCGTAGAGCTTTGGAATCTGCACGGCGGCGCTTCACTGTGAGCGATTTTGGCTGGCTGTTATATAATTAAGAGCATTGACGTCAGTGTAATAATGATAGATTGCTCTCCAATGTCACATTTTTACAGGAAACGCACTGAACGTTCACACTGTACGCGAAAGGAGCGCAAAGCGTAGTTTCTGTTGCGGTACATGCATGGTGTTTTTTGTTGTCCTTTGGCGTTTAGTCTATTCTATCGGCAGTGTTGGGCCGCTCAACTCTCTGCTAGTCTTGTACTGGTAATAAAAATGCCTGTTCTCTTCTATAGTGAATCTAAAGTAGCTAGTTATTGTGACTCCACTTCACCGCTTGCCCGCATACATTAGTACATTTTACTTCTTCATCGATCGTCTGTCGAATAGAAGAAAGTTGATAAGTTCAGTTAAACAAGTTTCGGGCTGCTAAGCACGAGGTGGCGTGATCGAATCCCGGCCACGGCGGCCGCATTTTGATGGGGACGAAATGCGAAAACACCCGGGTACTTAGATTTAGGTGCACGTTAAAGAAGCCCAGGTGGTCCAAGTTTCCGGAGACCCACACTACGGCGTGTCTCATAATCAGAAAGTAGTTTTGGCACGTAAAACCGCATAATCTTTTAAACAAATTACGCCGCTATGACTGGTAGCACAGTGTAGGATCGCCATGCGGCAGCACAGACGTTTTTGTGCGTTTGATTGCTTCATTGTTTTTTTTTCTTTTTTGCGATAATACTAAATACGTAGCACCTTATCACAATAATATTTCTGCACGAATACGTGCACGACAATCGCGCCAATAGTTTTTGATAATTTTCGGAGCGAACCTTATTACATTGTGTTATCTATTTGTGAAAATAATGGCCGCTACCTTCCTTCAAGCTGACAACACCACGCTAAAGAGAGCGTTATATTAGATGCAAGCAAGTCAGCTTTGCGACGTCCTGCGCCTAGCGACTGAAATGTTGCACGCGATTCTCTCGTAGCTCTCTATTTCCGCTTTAATCACCGTACGAAAACGCGAAGTTTTTTTCCTCTTGGAATACCCACATAACGGGACGACACCTCAGGAACAGCTAAGGATGGTGGCGTTACCACTAACCGAAAGCCATGCAATTATGCGCGAGATATCAATTGTATCATATGACATTACATGAGCGCTTAATATTCTATTCCCTTACTTCTCAGTGATATCGCGCCACCTCGTTCATATTTCGTGTTGTCACATGCATTGCGAAATAATCCAACACATCGTTACGAGGAATTGCAAAAGTGTGGCGTTCAAGTTTCGCAGCGACCACTTCATTTGTTTAAAACGGCGTCAAGTGATTTTTTTTTGTGTGTGTGAAGTGCTTGTATCACCGAGCAGCAAGAAAATTTTGATGACTGTGACGAACTGAGGGCGCGACAATCACACATCGCGTGCTCGACACTTGCAGTCCCTGATTTTATTGTTGCGCAACTGCTACAGCAGAAAGCCAAATAAGTATTTACATCGTCCAAAAACGCTGAGATGCAAAAAGAAGAAGAAATGCTTCGTGGCGAAGTGGGCGACCGCGGCCCTAGACAGCGGCTGCACAGTGCGCCACCATCTTTGACTGTGCCAAACGGGAAGGGAGCACAGCCGTCACCTCATATATATATATATATATATATATATATATATATATATATATATATATATATATATATATATATTCGTGTTCGTGACAATAAGCCCCAGTTGCTACTCAGCGCTCTCTTTCTCGCCCCTTGTTTATCGCGCTGCTTTTCGTCAGTTACGAAATATCAACTCCTCCACCATTCAGTGCTTCTGTGCCAGTGTTATTGGCGGTGTAAGACAACGGCGGTTTGACCCGGTTCTCTGTGCTTTGACACGTCTTTTTTGTTTCACTCACGGACCTGATTTCGCAGGAACTGTACGGCACAGACTACAGCGGCTTCTCGGATCCCTTCGTCAGGGTGCAACTCCTGCCCAGCTTCAAAAAGGTGAACAATGGCGTCCTGGCCATTGACTTTGCGACGAAGCTGAAATATACGCGCAGAAAATATAGTAGCGTTGTATTTCTTTTGTTGCTTTCCAGGGTGATACAAAGCAGACGAAGACTCTGCACAAGACCGTGAATCCCGAGTTCAACGAGACCCTTGTGTTCCACGCGGACAGCACCATCGACGAACGAAAGCTCAAGTATATAATCTAGTTATCTCTATTTACACTTGACCTAAATCGCCACAAGGAATTCAAGGGTGGGAGGGGGCATGTAGCGTGGATCATAACATAGCACAAATAACAATACACTGCTATGCGATACAGAAAAGAAGTTGTGAAATTGATACAATATAAAGAATTACACAAAAATAGGCTCTCAACAAGAAGTACACATCGGGAAAAATAATTTTATCGATATCAACATTGTGACAGGGAAGAGAAGAAAATAACATTACCGGTTATGTCGACAACATTGCTGAAAGCAGGTTTCATTCCTGTATTGTTCTCCAAGAAGAAAAAGAAAGAGAAAGAGGTACAGCAAACAATGTGTGTTTTGTACGGGTGTTCTGTAGTACTTTCTGTTGATTATCTCCGCGAAGCGAGAAGTATGTCACGCCGCTGAGCCCCTGTAAGTAAGTGCTGCGGGAGCATTTTGCGCAACACTGTGGGACGTGCATTATGCTATGCGCTCTCCACAGCCTCTTTTTACTCTTACCTGAGACGTGTTGATAGCCTGATGGATTGTTGCTGTTTAAGCAGTTTCAGGGCTTATCGAAAGAATGCCGTAGTGGAGCGCGGCCGCATGATTGCGAACTCTTACCGAGTTGGCATACGGCTTGGTTTTTCAAGTTCAAAGAGAATGTTGGAAAATTATCTGTGCCAGATGGTGTAATTGCAGTCTTTGAGCCGGATTCCTCGAAACGGCGGATATTACTGGCATGAGAAATCGAAATGCATAATCGACTAATTGAGATAATAGACAATAATTAACTTCTTCGTTAAATGATTTGCGGCTCCAGTAGCAATTTACGAATTGACACGAGTAAGTTTCCATTAAATTGTTTGGAACGAACTGTAAGGACCGCGCGGGTTTCGATATATGCGCTACTTGCGGCAAAAATTCTTTCTAAGAAACCGCAGTTTTATGCATCGACGCACAAAAACAACTGGAACTCCCATGTATTTCGTTGCACACTCTGTGAATGAAAATCTCGAAACTGGTGTCATCCTGAAAATTCGCTATCATCCTCAAAAGTGGTAGCAGCGTCGCACGCGTAATGACGTGGCAAAACGTCCACTTTCATTTCCATTTTTTATGCGGAACTGTCAAATCGCCCACTGAGCGAAAAAGTCGGCGGTGTCTGTAGCAACAAAACGGTACCTAAATTCCCATTGGCTGCGAACGCGAACGAAACGGAGCACCTGGCGTGCTGTTGCGGCAGCAGATAGTCCGTTAAGCCCGCTCCGAGAGAATAAAGCTTAAAATAGAGAAAAATTAAAAAAAACATTATATATATATATATATATATATATATATATATATATATATATATATATATATATATATATATATAGAGAGAGAGAGAGAGAGAGAGAGAGAGAGAGAGAGAAGGTGTTTGGCGTCACCGCCACACACCTTCTCGGTGAAGGCGTCACCGGCGTTCGTTCATTGCATTTTTCTCCTGAGAAAAAAAACGGGATGCTGGCGACGTTGGCTGGTGCTCTTAACGCTGGCGCAGCGTCAAGCGAAACCGGCGAGGAAGCGCTCTCTCCTGAAAGAGCCCGACGCCATGACGGCGACTGTACATGGTGGATAATAGTCGTGTAGTCGTGGAAGTCAGGCCTGCCTTCGAGTCTGTTAGAGGTCGGTGTCGGAGGAACGATTGCGACTTGCGCGAGGTGCGTGGTCTCGGTAAGTGTAACAGGAAGCATCGGGGTCCGTCGCAGGCTGACCGTGTTGGACGACTACCGGTTCGGGAGCTGCGCCCTGGGCTCGACCACGGTGCCACTCTCGCTGCTCACGCCCAATCAGATGTGCTGGCTCAACGCAGCCCTGGACAGGAGCCGACAGGTGAGGCTTGGTGAACACCTCCGAACGAGGGCTTCCGAATCGGTCGGCTGATGTCTCGAACATATCCCCAGGTCCATTGACTACCGACTTGGAAATGTGTCCCCGCTGCGTTGCTAACACATTTCTTGCATTCAGTACCAGCGTCCACACTCTTGCGTAGACTCTCCCGAGCAATGCGCTGCGAAGAAAATAAAGAGCAATAAGTCAGCCACTATAGGCTCAGGATATCGCGCTGAAACTTTGTGAATTAGTGTACAGCTGACTATCGTCATCACACGAGCGTAGTTTTTCAACGCAAGCCACAGCGCAAGAATACCGTTTTATTGCGCTCTAGGCAACAGTCGAGACGTGTGTACATCAGCTCTGTATGGACAAGAATGAATGGAATGACGTTTGTATTCGTCTACAAACGATAAAGTGCGCAGTAAATATGAAGAGAGAGAGAAAACAAGAGGAGGAAAGCTAGGCAGGCCTGCCAGACTAACGTTCCCTTTGCTAAGCCACGCCAGGAGTAAGGGAAAGGTTGAATAAAAAGAGGAAAAAAAGGAAAAGGTGAGCACTGCACGAACGACGCAAGACGTTGTAGTTCTGCAGAACTGTAAGCCGCCACTGAGGCCAGTGCACCTTAAGCACCGCTGTAGCGCAAGAATATCCTCCTGCGAAAGTGATGGATGTGGCCACGTTCAAAAAAATTTCGGGTCTATAAGCCTCTAAAGTTCTCAAACGGTCGGCGCTGGAAGACCAGCTCTGAGCCGTACGGCAAGCCGAAGATGCCGCCCGAGTCAACGGCCCGAGTCCACGGAACGAGGAACGTCGCCAGAGTCAAAATTTCGAGAAGAAAATGTTGTCATCGTCAGTGCAGCAGATTGAGCTGCCCTGAAGAGGACAGGCCCCCTTGCTGAAACGTTACTTTCCCATTGTTATTCACTTCAAGCCGCCACCTTCATGCGAAATTCTATGAGGTGTGCGAAAATCCTTAGGTGACGATTATTGTTCAAAACGACGAATAACGTCGAATAAAAACTATAGCTGAACTGTCAGCTTAGTCTCCCTTTTTTTTGGTCTTCCTTGTGCGCCGTCTTGATTGCAGATTTACAAGCATGCAGCTTACCTTACAAACGCGCACACTTTAGAACGGTGACCCAAGGATCACTTTTTGTACTTCACGCCTCTTCGCGAGGCAGCAAAGGCAGTGCCAATTTGGCGGTAAATTCGAGAAAATTGCGTTAGCATTGCGTCGTATCTCTTTGAGGTCTCGGATCCATGATTTAAACCCAGTTCACCCCATTGCATTGCGTTGTTGAGGAGCCCACTTGACACGTCCCACGTCCTGCCTCATCAAGGAGAAGTAAAATACAAAACCACAGTCAATTGCTATGTATATATAACATGCTCTTCTGTATAAGCTCTCCCATCGCCTGTATACCAGTGCCACGTGACCAGCTTCCCACACCTCACACACATACACCTTTGTCAGCTTCGACACTCCCAGCTAACACAATAGCAAATACACGTTGTCGCGCATTTTTTTCGATTCTCTTTTTTTGACAGGCTCGTGACGAGGCGTCGTGCTCGCTGAGCCCCGATCGGCCCCGGGTGCTGGTGTCGCTGATGCACGCCAGCGGGCGCAACCAGCTCATCGTGGGACTCGTGCGATGCGTGCGGCTCATGCGCAGGGACCGGACGCCAACCGCGCCCTTCGTGCGACTGTGAGGACACAAGCACCTACACAACGGGCCTTTTGTTAACCGCTTTGCCAGTCAATGTTCACTCAGTACTTGTCTTGTTATTTTAAAGAAATCAACGAAAGAACCTTAAAGGCCAACTGTCACAAACTTTGGCTAGGTTGGTGATATAAATTAGTGTAGTATATTCTATGGATGCCCGCCATCTACATACTTTGGAAGTGCCTTGCGGCAAGGACAGTCCGCGAAATGACAATTAGAGATGTAAAGGCAAGAAGCGACCAACCTGAAGACTATGAAAGATGGATCACGGACAACGCATTCTATAAGTGACTTTTCTTGTGTCTGCATAAAACTAGTCTTCATGCTTACATTTAATTTCATCCCGAAGTTACGCCCGAACTTTGCTGGACTTTGCTGGGTTCAGCAAAGTTCTATTCGTTGGTAGAGGTTAATTATCCGCTATATGAACGCAACCGGGCCGATAGATTTGAAGGATAACTGCAATAATATTTCGGGCCGCGTAAACGGCATTTACATTTACAAGCATGCAGCATTTACAACAAATGTAGTTTGTAAATGCTGCGCCTAGATGGGTTACAATGGAGAGCAGCCCCTGTGAAAATTTTTAAGTTTGAAATACGAGTGGATGTGCCACAAAAAGCTTTCAAAATCAGACGTTCTTGATATCAAAACGAAGAAAGAAAAAAAAGAACGCCATTTATGCTGCCCCGAAATGGCGCATGGCGCAGTACTGATGACTTTCAGAAATCAGATGTTCTGCTCTCGGTGCGTTAAAATATCTCGGAGGCGAATTCCTTGGACTTTTTTCATACCTTCCAGGTGTAGAAACCACACGGTACGTGCGTGGTCAGGTTTATCTGCTACTTAAAGGCCCCTAATAAGAAAAGTAGACAACTGACAAATTAGGCAGCTTGGATTGTCGCGCGGCGTAACTTCGGGATGAAATTAAATGTAAGCATGAAGACTAGTTTTATGCAGACACAGGAAAATCCACTTATAGAATGTGTTGTCCGTGGTCCATCTTTCATAGTCTTCAGGTTGGTCGCTTCTTGCCTTTACATCTCTAATTGTTATTTCGCGGACTGTCCTTGTCTCAAGGCACTTCCAAAGTATGTAGATGGCGGGCATCCATAGAATATACTACATTAATTTATATCACCAACCTAGCCAAAGTTTGTGACAGTTGGCCTTTAAGGTTCTTTGGTTGAGTTCTTTAAAATAACAAGGCAAGTACTGAGTTAACATTGACTGGTACCTTTAAGATCTCCTTGTGACATATCAGGTTTTGCAGTGTGCACGGACTACCTTTTAACATAAGTGTGGAACTATCTTATAACCGAAAGAATTCATTACCGTTAGCCCTGGCCAATAGTTAAATCTGTTCAAATCGTAGCTTTCACTCCAAGAGAACGTTCCTAGCGGATTATAGTAAAGCAAGATTAGATTGTTATCGAATGAAGGTTTCTTTGATCACTTTTGGACGGTGTCGTCAGCCGTGTCACTCTGGCATACACTGAAGCAGTTTGTGTTCTTGTCACTCGCCAACATGGCTTAGTTGTGCGTGACAACATTTTCATTTCTTGCGTCTACATTAACAAAGGTGAACTTCATCATTCCACTTGCCTGCTTCTATTGAAATGACTTTGTGATTTTTGTAGGAATACTGAGCATAACAATCACTCTAGTGGAGTGTACCACAAGAGGACTTTTTGTCGGGGTAGCTGTTTTGTCATGAACATTGAAATTAACAAGGCTAGCGTGGGTATCTACGACACTGGAATCACGTGTATGGTCATCTCTACACTTGGTCTATGCCCCTGCAGAAACTCCAAGGACAGCACTTCTCAGTTAGTTTTCCTGCTCCATGTATACTTCATACCATCATTGACGACGTGCATTATTTCCGTCTGCATTACTTTAGTTATCCTGCATCTCAATTCCCGGCGCATATGTTTTCTCCCCCAAACGCACATCACCGATGTTGGGGACGTTCACTCAACGCAAGGTATAGCGCGTACTCAAGACGCATATATCGAGAGGCTTAAGAGCCGTATGCCGTATAATAGGCGAAGCGTTCATGATTGGTTTCACGAAGTGTACACTGTTCGCGACTCATTCATGGGTACCCGGAACATTGAGGATTAGAGCGCATTCCGGGCCGTTTACCCGGGCGCTCACTTTCGGAGATGGTCTCACTTTCAAGAGGGGCACGGCACTGGACGCGTCGAAGTATGCGGCCGACAGCGCTCTTGGCACTGTGCAAAGATGGCGAGCTTGGCACAGCGCCCCAAAACGCCATGGGTAGTATGCGCGGACGCTTACAGGGCCGAGACTCTCATGATAGTGAAATCTTCTCTGAAAGTGAACGCCCGAAAATGCCGTGCCTCTTCTCCTACGGTTAAACGGACCGACGCGCGCTTATTCAGGTATTAAAAGACCATCAAACCGTCTGTAATTTTTTTATTCATCTCGAGCCACACTCATTCGCTAATACAAGATAACGTGATTGGTTACGCGTCACCCCGTGTGTCTTTGCACGCAGCTTCAGGTAAAATTATGCACAGCAGGTCTAGGCGGAGAAGTGGGCTGAAAGAATGAGAAACTTGACGAAAGGAATTAGACGCTTAGTGGGGAAAAACTTGTGACGTCACCCAGAAATATCTGTTTGGGCAAAATTATACGGAGATTGTCGAAAATTATCGGCTACGCAGGAGGCTGGTGCCACCACCGGATAAAAGTCTAAACAATAGAGAGGCAGTCGCATGGCGGCGCCTGCAAGCTGGGAACTTCGTAAACCCGGTCTGGGCATACCATGCTATAGATAGAGATAGATACCATATAGATATATAGATATAGATATAGATGTAGATATATAGATATAGATATAGATATATAGATATAGATACCATGCATGATAGAGAAAACGATGAGTGCCAACACTGTGGGGTGAGAGGGATCCTCGATCACATAATCTGGGAATGCGCTAGCTCACCAGGGGCTAAAGCAAACATAAATTGTAGAGAGGCCTGGGAAGCCCTGCTGCGGAGCGAGGACCCTACTCCACAGCAACACGCCATCCGCCTGGCGGAAGAAGCCGCGAAGATTCAAGACCTATTTGTTTGCTTCTAATCGCGCAGCTTCCGGCCCCCGTCCCCAAGGCCTCTGTGCCGGGTACGGGGAGTAGGGGCCTCCTTATCCGGCGGTAAAATAAAGTTGCTATCATCATCATAATCTATTCGGGACTCTCTTTTAAAAGGGCCGTAATATGTCTCAAGTAAAGATGAGCCGAATACCGCCTTCACGGCGTGCTGATTTGTTCAGGCTAGGTCTTGCAGAAGGCAACATTCGTAAAGGTAATTTCTTTACTGGTTTAAGATCGTTGCAAATGCGCTACAATGAGTCATATAATTATCGATGTCATCATCTCTTCTCGCGCGACAGAAACCTCAAGCCGGATGCTGGCCATCCCGGCTGGAAGACGACCGCGAAGAAGAAGACTGCGGATCCCGAGTACAACGAGGTGAGGGGAGCTCGATGGTATGCTGTGGACCCCTGTCACTTACAGACTCAGCAATTGCAGCACTGTGAGCGTTCGTGGCGTTATAACACGAGCAAATATATAGCAAGTTTTAAGCACGCAACGTGAAGGCTGCGCGTTGAACTCGCGAGAGTGTTCTGTGAGCAACAAGCTGCTTTTCGCGTGATTTACGTGGCTCTTCTACTAACCACATTAAACTTACCCACCAATGATGTCAAGGATGCTGTGGGACGAACAGGGGTCCACATCTCAAAACGTCGGCCCCTTTGTCTCCGGGACTGCACCTGGGTTCATCCCCTTTTGTCCCTGGCATGTGAAGAAGTTATCCGGCCTACATTTCACTAGAGATAATTCTCAATGCGCAGGAGCTTGCCTTAAGCCTGCAGTCGAACGGTGACCTCGCCAAGCACTTTCTGCAAATCACGGCCTGGGACAAGGACAGCGGGAAACCCGACGAATATCTGGGTAAGGCACGGTTTAAGAATACGTCTTCACTTTATAACGGTGATGGGCTGGTGTTGGTAGCGATGCGGATGGATGAGGGGCTATTTGCTAGTGCGTGTTTATCACTTTGGCGCCTTAAAATGAGAAAAAGAGATAGTAAAGAAAAAAATACAGGTAGCACAATTATGCAAAAAAGGTGAGGCGTGCAGACAGGACACAAGAAAAGAGAAGTGAACAACACGAACGGCGTTTGTGTTGTCCACTTCTCTTGTTTCCTGTCAGCACGCCTCACCTTTTTTGCATAATGAATCCTTACCAACTAGCTCAGCTTTCGGTGGTTCTAAGGTAGCACAAGGCGCCCAACCTTCCTTCCGAATGTATTCTGGAACACTGAACCCTTACTGCGCAATAGTAAGAAGTGCAGGGGATCTACATGGTGTGCCTCAAATCGACCAGTGGCGCAACCATGCACACGCACGTGCACACGCAAACACAACGTAGGCTAACACAGAGAGAGAGAGAGAGAGAGAGAGAGAGAGAGAGACAGAGAGAGAGAGAGAAAGGAAAGCTCAATGTAATTGACCACCAGACGAATCAAGACCAGACAAACTGTTCTTACGAACGTAAATTGAAACGCAGATAGGGAAAAAAGCAGGTGCAGCTCTTACATGCTCTTATATAGCAATGCAATATGTCGTTGACGCACTCCTAGCTAATAACCACGCTGTGATACCATAAGCGTCACACGGAAGCCGGTGTCACGCTGACTTCCGCAGCATTAGCAAAACGTATAAAAAGTACGTCCCATAATTTGTATCGACATGCTTGTTCAATATGTGTTGATGGCTTGGTACAGCGTTACACACCAGACGTTATTACGCCGCATTCAATAGTGACAGCGATGAGTATGCGTTCAACTAAAGAGGGAACGCGCGTCTTGGTTGAGATCTCTCGCAGCCCCGTTGTACGGTGTGAAAGAGGGTGTCGCATCAAAAAAAAAAAGAAAAGAAAAAAAAGGGGGCAGTCGAGTATTGTCGTACTGTGGCAGATAGATAGATACTGATGATGAATATCTACATTTGTGCTGCTCACGCGGGAAGCACTATATACAGCCGCAGCGGGAAAACATATGTGCACGGATGATGGGGATTTTTAACGATGCCATTGTTATCAACCTCTTGTTTACATGAGGAAAACTTAGTGGGTAACACGTTCGTAACTCAGGTCGCCGCCGTTTTGTCTGTGTACACTTCGGCATGTTGACTTATTTTCATGAATCAGTTTCGTCTGTCATTTTGTAAAACGTGGATTCTGCGAGCGTTAATCCTAGTTCGAACGATCAAAAATTTTAATGTATATCTGCTTGTAAATGGTGGTACGCTATAAAAAACACAACGAAATTCATATTTAGCAAACGGGTGTGCACCGACTTGGCAGTGTGTCTTCCTGGAAATGTCCGTACGTAAAAAAAAAAAGAAACATGACATAATTCATGCAAGCAGCTGCACGTTCACTTGGTACCTAATGTACAGGTTCTTTAGGCAATATGATGATTGATCTTTGCTTTGCTCCATTTGTCTTGCTTTTGCTATTCTGCGTTGAACGCATAATTTTCTTTATTCGGGCCACACACACGTTTCCGCAGAAAGAACCCTGCAGAAATAACTAACCGTAAGTGCAGAGCAAATAAGGCGAACGCGATAAATCGAATATCGAAACGTCGCGTCGTCGAAAAATCAGGGAGATGACGGCTTTGCAGTAAACTACGTGGACTCGAGCTCACTCTTACTCCGTTAATTTATAGAAGCTTAATGCACATAAGCTACCCGCCGTGGTTGCTTAGTGGCTATGGTGTTGGGCTGCTAAGCACGAGGTCACGGGCTCGAATCCCGGCCACGATTGCCGCATTTCGATGGGAACGAAATGCGAAAACATCCGTGTACTTAGATTTAGGTGCACGTTAAAGAACCCCAGGTGGTCGAAAATATTCCGGAGTTCCCCACTACGGCGTGCCTCATAATCAGATCGGGGTTTTGGCACGTAAAATCCCACAATTAAATTTTATTGATCGAATGCTGAGAACCAATTCAGGGTTCTACACTTCCGCTTGTGACCTGAAAGCACGAAAAAATAAGCCACGTACATTGCAGCCTACGTTGCTGCAGTAACGAGATCCGAGCAGTTTAGTTGGGGAAAATGAATCTCCGGCTCTTAACTTTGTTTGGTGGATTTGTGGGAAAATTGCACTTTGAACTTCTAATCCAAGGGTCCCGGTGCAGTCTCTGACTTTGGGATCCTTGTCTGTATACCATATTTTGTAACAAATTGCTACGCACGAATAATAAATTGAAACTGAAACTGAAACAGAATGTGCCAGTGATTCTTCATAGTAGCAGAGATTTCGTGTCTCTTGATATTACGTCTCGAGGAACAGTAAAAAATGCATAACGAGCCTCGAAATTTGAAGCTTTGGCAGGTGTTGACCATTTTCTTTTCAAGTCTAATCCACTTTTCGGTCGGTCGGTCGGTCGGTCGGTCGGTCGGTCGGTCACTCACTCACTCACTCACTCACTCACTCACTCACTCACTCACTCACTCACTCACTCACTCACTCACTCACTCACTCACTCACTCACTCACTCACTCACTCACTCACTCACTCACTCACTCACTCACTCACTCACTCACTCACTCACTCACTCACTCACTCACTCACTCAGCTCAGTTCGCTCACTGTTACTCAACCTTACTCGTGCATGCCGCAGGTGGCATCGAGCTGGGTCTGCACTGCAAGCGGGACCAGCTGCAGCACTGGGTGGACGTGGCGCGCTTTCCCGACCAGCGTTTCGAGCGCTGGCACCCGCTGGTTGATGTGCCACTGGTGCCTTGACGAGCGCAGCAACCTCGCTCCTGCCTCTACGCCCTGCGAAAGCTGGCCTGTCCCTTCGTTCCAGGCCAAGCTTCAACGCAGCGATGAGAGCTTCTGACATCGACCAAAACTTCTTGCAGCGATGATGTCCCCGTGGGGGTACCACGGCTTTAACTTTCTCGTCTTGAGATCTTGTGAGAAGGTATCCCTCTCAACACGACACGGAAAGCAGCAGCCGTGTCGCACGGTATTGCCGTTGACCTTGTAGGTCTGCATCGCGACGAAAGAACGTGCAATTCGCTGTGTCCGACCAACACAACACAGGAGTTTGCATTGTAAGCTGTGACTGCGAGTCGCTTGCATCGACATTTATTTGTACCTTATCGGAAGGTCTGAAAGCGTCTTGCAATTGCGAGAAAAATGTTATACATACATTACATCAGTGTCCGTCGTACACGGAGTGCGCGCTTAGCACGCCTCAGTGCTACTTCACTTCAAACTTGCTAGATGACAGGCAGGATGACAGAATGCCAGGAAGAAAAATTGGACCACGGGCCCCGTTTGACATTTACGCGTAAAGGTTATGGAACTCTTCTCTTTTATTGTTGTTGTTAATTTGATTTTAAAACGAAGTTTTAATCGTACTAGATTAGCAACAGTGCGGAGAGGTTGAAATTAACCGAAAAATGCGAATACCGATGCGAATGCCTACACAATACGCCGAAATGAACGTCATTTGGCTTCCTGAATGTTACCGGACTTTGTGACTGTCTGTACTACCTAATGATTGCTCATGTGCCTGCACGGTGCATGCGTTTAACTCTCGCCTTTCTCAGTATCTTTCTGCCCCCATCTCCCAATAGCCATTGTGGAGTAGTCAGTGGATTACCTTTCTTGCTCTACTTCCCCCTCTCCCTTTCCCTCTTTTTTCTCACCATTTGTGAATGGATGGTATCGCTACAGCCCTTAAAACATCTCAAAGGCGAGCATTTTATGCCTCAATGCAGTTTGCACTCGCGTAGAGCGCGAGCAAAAAGCAGCAAGTTACACGATGATAGCTATCGGGGAGAGGGGGAGGCGTTGATCGCTGCAAATGTTGCCATGGTTCATAGAAGAAAGGAGGCAAAAGGCCACTTCGTGACTCCATGTGTCGAGACTGTGGGGCAGGTTGCAAGCAAGACCAGTAGCCCGGCTGACGTCAGAGTGTGTGAGTTGTGAACGATAGAGTTCCCGAAGCTTACGTTATTGCTAGATATGGTGGCGCTGGTGCCTATGCGCGTACATCCAGCGTCGCTTAAATAAGATTGAGAATAACTCGAAGCAGCAGTATCCGCTCGCTTCGAATCACGGGCAAGTGCGGTAGGCGGCTACGGCTATTTCGCCAATTTTCACAGCAGAAAACAGCTCTGAAACCATGCCGGCTTGAGACAACTCTTCAAACCACGGGCATGCTTTGAGTACCCAGTTGTCAGTAAAATTAAACTTCACTCGTATGTTTAGTCGCCTATTATCTGCTGAAAACGAATTCCACAATGTTGTAGAATTTGACAGTGCCCCAGAAGAGCAGTGCGTGCCATATCACTTAACTCTAAACGCATATCCGAAACTGGCACAATCTGATTAGCCGAATCTGTGTGTACTGGGCTACCTCATATCCAGTTGTTGCTCCAGCAGGTTAAGTTTGTGTGAGCGTGGCCTTCGAGATTGACGCCCGTGCAATGTCAAAGGCCACAGCGTGAAACTCTATGGTCACGCGCTTTCCAGGAGCTACGAGCATCGAGGTCTTTTCTTCCTCTGGCGGGAAAAACTAAAGAAAAAGAAACAAGGAAACGTCGTCATGGCAGTTCAGCTAAGCTGGCCAAAGCAAAACTGATGTAGATAACGATGACGTCACCATCTGGTTCACGTAATACGTGAGCTTCCTGCTTGTCTGCCATGTCGCTCATGTGATTTTGGACTGCCTACTTCCGAGACCCTTGCGTAATTTAGTTTCGTTTTCTTGGTCCTTGAGGTGAGCCGAGAGATCTACTCTTACTGCTACATTGTTTTATACCACTGCGCTGCGCTTACGGTAAACATTTGGAAGAGCTTACTGTTAATATTTGCGTTGATCTAACAGTTTAGTTTTCATGCACTGGAGTCTGCAATTTCCTCTCGTAAAATTTTTAGCGCGGCTCCGTGTCGTGTAATAAGAAGTGCGTTGCGTCTTCCGACAGTGGCTTTAGAACGTCCTGCGTTCCCACCCGGCATGATGGAAACACATTTCATGCATTAATCATCAGCTCTAACTCGGCGCCGAGGCCAAAAATTAAAGATTGAATGGCAGCAGGCGTGAGGTAAGCGGGAATGGGTCAGCCCACCTGTCTTGTCACCTTTTCTATTGTCATTGTGCTTGTAAAGTTGTAGACACGAGATATGTAGAGAATCGTCCGAAATTACTCTTCAGATGAGGACACCCTGCCCTCCGCTTCCCCTCCCCCTCTTCAAGAAAGGAAGGAGGGAAATATGTGCCACGTAGCCTCCATATTCAATAATCGTGCATGATATTTTGGAGAACCATTGGATACGGACGTTATGCGGCACGTTCGGTTTTTCTTTCCCTGTTTTCCTTTATTTTTAATCTCGCTACGACTTCGTTACTTGCGCACAAACAGCATCTGCTTTCCACACCGCATCTGCTTTCCATCATATTCATTGTCTCATTTTTCATGTCATCTGCATATCGCCCCTCCCCGCGTTCTGAAGAAAGAAAAGCAAAGCTAACTGTGTGTGCTCAACGATGCGGATGGCGTGATAAGCGAGCACAGCTGCCATTTTGCGCTGCACTAACGTATAGGAATGTAAGACCGTCGTGTGTGCTGCCATAATTCTGACGTCATCCAATTGTGTCACGTCCTCCAGTTGAGATAAAGAAAAACTCGGGGGAAATGTCGGGAGAAAAACGGGTATAAAAACTGCACAATATGCAGTCGAATATGTCTGGGGTCCATACCAGCATGTGAAAAGGAGTCCGAGAAACTTGTCGGGGTTGTGACTGTGATGCAAGGCAGACCTAGCACACTACGCCGTGCACAGTGGTTTTGCTGACTTACATCTGCATTTCGTTTTGCAAGATTACCTTTTTTGTGATGCAGCTATTGGCGACGTGCGCTTCAAATAATTAGTTCGCTCAAGCGTTCGGTTTAGTAATCAATTGCACAGATCAGTCCAGTGTTTGATGGAAGCCCGTCTGACGAGGAACGAACACAAGTGAAACAAGATGCAGACGTGCCTAACCAAGAAAAGAAACAAACAATACAGACGTTCTGACGCTTCGGGGTATGTACGGGTACCTTGTTCGGAAGTGGTAGGGGCACCAAAACGTCATAGTTTTTCTTCCTCGAAGCGCCAGAATCTGTCTTTTATGATCTTCATTCAGCGGATTAGGTGGTTTTAGTAACACAGCCTACAGTACTTCGGCTTTTCAGGATGACAGCGCTTCGTACAAGGCCAGAAATAATCACGTTGTTAGGAGCGTATGTGTAAAGTAGCATAATGGTTGTGTTTATGGCTCGTAAGGAACATACCTTACTTCACAAGAAGTACGGAATTCAACGTTGTTTGTAAGGTGCGAACATTTACTTGAAAGTCTGTGGCTGGCGGTAGTAAAGACGTGAGCAAATTACAGTGCAGCTTGTAAGTTGTGTATATCCACATGTTTAATGGCTCCATGTCCATAGATTTACGGTAAAGAACAATTCATTTTTAGATGTGTACAAACTTTTCGATGTTTCAGTGTGCCCTATCCGCACACTGGCGTTAACCTTAACACCTTTGAGCCTTTTGCACCGAACAAAGTTGTGTTGAAGACGACGAACCCTAACAAGTGTCCGGGCTCTTCATCCGTTCAGTGGTTTTAGTCGCACTACAGTTTCTCCAGATGTTTCCATGTTATCTGTTACGATAAGCCGTGATTGCTTTGTCAAGAATATTTAAGCACACAAAACGCGTAGCTGCATCAGCTCCGTATCAGCACGACCGCCCTAGCAGTGGCCGCCGGCAAGAGAAAAAAAAAACTATGGCGTTTTACGTGCCAAAACCACGATTTGATTATGAGGTACGCCGTAATGGCAGACTCTGGTTCACTCGGAGTTCTTTAATGTGCACCTAAATCAAAGTACACGGGTGTTTCGGCATTTCGCTCCCATCGAAACGTGGCGGCCGTGATTCGATCCCGCGACCTCGTGCTTGGCAGTGCAACATCACAGCCGCTAAGCCACTGCGGCGGATTAGTGTTACTTCTCGAAGGACACCTGTCGCGGTGGTTTAAGTAAAACTCTTGGGCTAGTTGGTTCATGCTTAAATGAGTAAAGGGCAAGGCGCAAAAGACCACAGGACCGGCAAGGCGCCGGTGCTGTCGTTTGTGTTCTTCTTCAGTCCTGGTCTTTTGCGCCTTGCCCTTTACTCATTCAAGCGGTGGCTTAGCGGCTTGATGTTGCGCTGCTAAGGTCCAGGTCGCGGGATCTAATCCCGGCCGCGGCGGCCGCATTTCAATGGGGGGGGCGATATGCAAAAAGCGCCAGTGTCCCGTGCACTGGGGCACGTTAAATGAGCCCCTGGTGGTCGGAGAATTCAGTCGGAGAACCCTCTACGGCGTGCCTCATTATCAAATCGTGGTTTTGGCACATAAAATTCTATGATTCAATTAAGTTCTTGAAGGAAACATTTTTACCACATATTTCTCATACTACCGGGCAGTTGCTGTTCTGACGAAGGCAGTAACATTGTCGAAGTGTCGATACCACCGTTACGAAAATAACTACAGTGATACCGTTGTTTTTCCATTCACCTTTTTGTTGCATTTATTACAATGTCTGTTGAGATGCAATGGAATATCACGGATTATTTATGTAAAGGCGGGTGGAGGCTTCGTTCGTTCGCCCCACAGTTGATCACTTCAAGTCTCCATCTTACTGTGAACTCCTTTTTGTTGTTTGAAATACTACATATCATTGAGTCCGTAATTGACGCCATTCGATTTGTTTTAGAATATCACGCAGACGAATCTTCGCATATAGAATGCCGAACATAATTCGTTGATCGCGATTGTTGCGTGTCAAAATGCTACCTCGGCTAACCGGCACACGTTCAGCGTGAGTGTAGCGGCGAAAAAGTGAGCACTTTGTCCCACGCTCTGTTTTGCAGCCGCCGAGGTATGAACTGCCAGAAGCGAGGTCCTGTACTACATGCTGGCGCTACGGACAGTTTCAGCCGCCTGATTTCTGACTCGCGCCACTTGCGTATAGGGTTTCTGTCAAATCCATGAAAGGAATTCCTAGTTCATGATCAACACAATGTAGCATAAATAATCTTGCGCATCTAAAAAACGACGTAAGAAACTGTTTTCTTTTTCATAAATCAATACGTGGCAATCTTTCACGTTCTGTAGTACTTTTCTAGTTTTTGTTTGTTTTTCTGTATTAGTTGCTTGTTTCTCACAAGTTGGAGCCATGCTACGCTATGGGCGTCTAAAGCTTACTCCGTGCAGGGTCTGCGAAAAAATAATTAAGCATGTTTTCGGGAAGCTTCGGCAGGTACCTCGGAAAGGATTAACTGGAGGTCGATGAGAAGGGCCTTGCAGCAGTGGGCCCAAGTATGATGATGATGATAGCTCGCATTTCAGCTTGGTGAACGCTAACACAGTGCGGCATTCATTTAAAAGCTGAGTAAACAATCGAAGTAAACTTGAATATCTTTCGTCCAACTCGAGCTCCACAAAGTTCTGACGCCCGTAGTATAAATAAAGCCCTCGACAGGCCAAGCTTATCGTCGAATGATGAGATGCAAGGCTTAGACAAATCCTGTGTGACTCAGTCGCACAGGTTTTTGCTGTTCTTATGGTGGTGACTACCGAAAATCGGGCCTCTCGTTTCCACTTCTCCTTAATTCGCCTGTGAGCAGCAAGCAAGAAGCGAGGAAAAAAAAACACCCTACGGTTTCTTTTGTACTTCACATGCTTTATCGGCAAGTGACAATTCTTACATTTTATTAAACTCTAGCTCTCCACCTTGTAGATTTCTGCAGAACTGATTTGTTTAGGCGTTGACAATTTCATCGAAGATTTCGCACGCGTTTACTCTGAGGGGTTTGACGGTTACGGATATCCTTGGCACACTGTTTCTGAAGCACGCGTCCACCACCGCGCGCGCTGCTTACACAACTTTGAACTTGCTCTCACGCTCACTGCCGTAAGGTTGTACATGCTGTAAGCAGCGGCGGCAGTTTGCGGGATTCCCGTCGATAACTTGCCTCTGAAAGTTTGACTGTGCTGCGCATTATCTGAGAAACATTGATTAGTGCGTGACAACGTGTTGGAGACAACGCAGCTTTTGCGCCTATACGTTTAGGAACCTTTTTCTGAATTTTGACCGCGTGTCGACGTATCCCAACACAACAGGGTATACTTTACGTACTTATGCTGCCCTCGCAAGTGAAACAAAAAATTTAAAGGACGTGTTGCGACGGTGTCGCTTTGCGTGTGTTGCAGCTTTGCTCATTTCGTAGCCTTACCGTGTATCGTGTACATACCTAAG
The DNA here is from genome assembly GCF_050947875.1 of Dermacentor variabilis. NCBI lineage: Eukaryota > Metazoa > Arthropoda > Arachnida > Ixodida > Ixodidae > Dermacentor > Dermacentor variabilis. Next base: position 44,624,706 of record NC_134570.1, on the reverse strand, counting down.
AGTGCCGTGAACACCAGGGGACGCAGTCACAGAACTTCTTTTGCGCAAAAGCCGGACAAAAAAATAAAACGATGTTATCCTCTGTATACGGTCAATTAATTCCACATGTTTTCAGTGAGATTCTTAAGGAAGATACGCAGAAATATTATCGAATTCATTTTGGCTCCGTACTTCATTATTAACACTGATATCACCCGGAAAATATATGGCGGTATCGGTCTACGAATGAAACCATTTTAATGAGGACGTGCGAGCGTTTTCACATTACCCGTTTCCCGGGCGTGCGCCACTCATGATATAATCATCGGAGCGATAGTGATGCGACCGCGGCGGGCACTTGCGTAAACAGAGTTCTGTGAACACAGGCCCTATTTTCTATAGTGCGTGGGACCGCAAGTATTTGTTTCTTTCGGCATGCTCTGACGCTGGCAGAACTGCCAGAAGCTTGGAAGACTTATTTTTATTTGATTTACTGGCACTAGAGGAAGGCTGGCTGTATGGGTCCCCGCACTTGGTATTTATTGTTGAACAACCTGATATCCCAGCATCTCTACCTCGTATCACACACCTCAAATCTCTAAAGCAGGCTTCCTACTGCTTATGTCACCAACGCCAGCCAAATGTCTAAGTCTACACGACCACTGACATTGAAAAGTAGTGTTTCCCGCATCACGTGGTTCAGCCATAAAGCAACAGAACGCGTCGCAGCTTCTAGAAAAGACAAGAGCCTTATTTTTTATTATATGAAGACAATGAGACACTTCGACGGCGAAATTTCCCTGCGCAGTAAGCCATGATTAAGCGCGAAGGTTTACCAGGTCTTGAGAAACATTCCACGAAATGTGTGACCAAAGAACGAGGAACGCAGTTTGCCGTCTTCGCACTCAGCCATTGAAATTTTGCTAGGTCCAAAAGGTACCACAGTAGATATAGAAAATTTATATTCCTCGCCAACTGCAGACTACTTTTGTTTGCGTGGACGGCGAGCAAAAGTAAAAGAATGACAATCTCGTGTTTATACAGGTGAAAGACGTTTCAGTCTTTCACGTCAAGCATTTGCTCGAGTATGTACAAAGTTTAGCCGCAATTAGCTTATTTACAACTTAGGCGCTCGAACGTGAATGCTTTGGCGCGGGTCTGGTGAAAGCTTGGAATGTGTCTTTATTTTGTGATGCGAGTGCACGGTATCAGTACGAAATGCTGAAATGTTTATGTGTGCGCGAACAGTAGCGACGGTCTCGGGAACGCTTGCCTTCCTGTAATGACCGGCCCATATCCGCATGAACCACGTGATTTTTTCTCCTATTGTGTAAATGCTGTCTATGCACTCAAACTGCACTGCAAAGTGTGCCAAAGACTGCATTGATGTATCAACTGACGACTACCATGATTGTGTATACTGCCACGTCTCAAAGAAATGTAACGTTATGGAATAAACACTGTTCTGTACAGTCCCTCTTCCCTGTGGTGCAAAAAGCTTTGCCATATCAAAAGAATTAAGCGTTGAGGCCTTCATATTTCTTCGAGCATGAGCAGTTCGTCAAACGACAGTGACAGTGGACACAAATTTTGCGCATTGTGCTGTTCGAGCACGCTACTCGGCTCTACAATTCTTAACTTCCCATTCTCTCTTATCAGATGTTGAAGTGAACTTGGAAATCACAGACCCTGCAACCAGTTAGTGCCGGAGATATGGGAGATACTATATGTATGGGACACTGATTTCCAGTGACGTGCCAGGTTCTCTGCTGCGACGCCGTTGACAGCGTAGCACGGACCACCCGCGATAGCCGGACAGTTTGAATGTCTTTGTAGTCGATAATCTTTGCTGCTAGTCGTTCCGGATCTCCGGAGAGCAACCGTGGGTAAGTTCCCATTTTCCGTGAAACGAAGCAGTTTTCTTTGGCCCAGTCGACAGTCACGTAAATAAACGGACACACTAAGTTCGGTAGTGTTCGAGTGAGCGCGCAACGTGTAGCAGGCAGAAGTTTGTGCATTCCTGCTTATTCAATGGAAAGCGAATTTCACGTACCGTACTTTGCTGTAAACCTTGTCTATCTGAGGCATGCACCGTGTCAAGGGTGTTGTTCGGTAAAAGGAATGGCAGGTGTACTGAATAAAAGCTTCGGACCAGTAGCAAAAACCGGAAACGCACGGGCTTAAACGAAGAACCAGAACATTCTACCTAGCGGGCGGAGCAGTCGTTTTAACTCTCCTGAATATAAAACGTAAGTCTTGCACGATTGGCCGGCACCAGCGAATCGTGCAAGACTTACGGTGGACTTCGAAATGGAGATTGATGTTGATGATTGCACGGATGCGTACGATTATTAATACTAATAGTAATATCCGTAGTAATAATAATTTATTCGCGTGTCAGTGGCGCATTCCTTCTATTTAAATGAAGCGTTGGCATTCAAGCATATCGCTTTACTTCTAATGAAAGGGAGAGAGACAAAACTTTATTTAAAGTCCTTGCGGGGGTCCAGGGAGGAGGGGTGCCGGGAGACTAGCCCCATCGGAGCCTCCCGTCCTCAGGCGGCGGCCAGACCTTGAGTCTTGGTGGCGTCGTCGGCAAGCCGGACAACCCAGATTCGATCCTTCGGGCATTCACTGAGCAGCATGGCCTCGCACCGCTTGGGCGTGGTGATTCTGAATGTAGGATTGGTGCTGCGTATGATGGTGTGTGGTGCAGCGGGGCATGGCCAGGTAATGCGGTCGAGATCTGTGCATGGCGCGCGGAATGTTTTACAGCTCGGTGTGAAGGCATCAGGTATAGATATGATGATACAGGGATGGTGTAGGGAAGGTTCGTGTCTGTAAGAGCCGCCACGTGGTCGAGTGATGCTTGTTGTGAGATTTGTCGTGAGACATGAGGCGCGCTTTACGGTACTACGTAAGGATCTCGTCATAGGTTGTAATACGTTCTCGCGAGTGGCTGCACCAGGAAGCTATGGCCTCGTGATCAGGCGCCTGCGGAAACTGGGGTCGTCCGGAAAGAAGAGGAGTGACGTGCCCGGTGGACGCTTGCTCGGGCGGCGTCGTGCGCGGCTTTATTTCCGGTAAGACCTGCGTAGCTCAGGGCCCAGATCAGGTGGACGCTGCGCCGACGGTAGGGGTGTGTGCCTGTAAGAATGCGGTGCGCTTGGGACGAGATGAGTCCTCTGCTTAGTATAACACCTCCCGTGGGGAGATGTCTACGTCTAGATCGGTGTTTTCCGGGCGTATGTAAGCTGGGAGGGGAGGGCGATGGGTGTAGTGGTGAGGTATTGTTCTTTAAGGTTATGCAAGAGGACGTCGTCGGAGGTGTCCAGCTTGTGAAGTGGCCGGGTAACACTGCGAGTTTGGTCCGTTTTGGTGTGTTCCGGGTCCAGCAGGCATCGCAGGAAGGACCAGGTAGGTGTGTTTGAGTACGAGGTTCGCATTCGTGCCGTCTCACATCTGGCCCCACTGCTGTCGGGCCAAGTGATTTACATGTTGTTCGATCTCTTTGACTAAAGCAGCAATGCGCTGTATCAGCGGGCGATTGTGTTTGTTCCTCAACCAGTGCTTTTGCAGGCACGCCTGAGCCTCCCACATGTGTAGGAGGCGGCTGTCCGCGATGTCGGCATCTGGCGTGTTGGGGACTACGGAGGTGGCTGAATCGGTATCCTGTGTGAGTTGGCGGACCCAGTGTCGTTTAGATCGGCCAACGTCTCCAAGGCCATAGCTCGGAAGCAGCGGAAGCGATCCCAGTCTGTGATGTGTTGCTCTTTGCGACTGCTAAGAGAGATTAGATTGGGAGTAGCGGAACTGCTATGATGAGAACGAAGTGATCGCTGCCAAGGGATATTTGTGTGTTCGTACATTGGCATGTGGGGATGTTTTTGGTCAGGGTCAGATCCGGGCTTGTGTTTTTCTGTGCGCTATTCCCTGTCCAGGTTGGGTGATGGAGATCGTTGATTAGGGGAAAAGCCTTCGTTCTGGATGAAGGTCCAGAGGGATGTACTCTTCCTGCAATTTTTTGGTAGCCCCAGCTGGTGTGATTGGCGTTGAAATCGCCAACCAGCAGCGGGTGTTTGTCGGTAGCTTTCTGTCGGTAGCTGTCGGTAGCTTTCTGTAGGGAGGCAGTGAGTTGGGCTGCTGAGCTCTTGAGAAAGCTATAAATGTTAATAATGAAGAGGCTTCGCATTTGGCGCTCTTTGGGGAGTAGTTATATCAGATGCCCGTCGAAATTATCTACTTCGAGTGGGTGATCGGTAGCTGTGAATGATCTATGGAAGATTGTCGCGACGCGCGGGGGGGGGGGGGGGGGGCAGAATTAGTGGACTGATGAGGGGTGTAGTTTCCAAGTTTGACGAACTTTTGTGTCTTTTGTAGGGCGATTACTGCAGGGGCCTCTTCTCTGACGAAGGTGTTAAGTGTAACTGTAAGGGGCCTCGCTTGGAGTGGAAGCTACGGCAGTTCCACTGCCGCACTCGTATCCTGTTACATTGTGCAGCCATGTTGGGCTGTGGGGGGTTGGTTGGAAGATACCTGTGTTTTAGGGCCTTCAGGAGGTGATCTAGGTATGGAGTTGGGCCACGGTGGCCACCTGCGCGCCCAGACGCTGATCGAACGAGCTTAGGAGTGTGGCAACATTAGTCATCCAAGCCGACGTATTCTGTTGGTGGATTGACAGCGCCGATCAAGGGCCTGGATTTCCGCAGTTATAGTAGTGAGGGGGTCTGTATCCATGGAGGTAGGAAAATCCAGGCCACTGGTGGCCTTACGCTTGGGGGCTGCTCCTCTGGATGGGAAGCACGCTCTCGAGGAGGAAGTAGAGGGTGTGCAAGAAGTGGGATTAGGGGTCGGTGTTTTGGGAAGAGGAGTTTGCAGTTGTTGCACCTTTTTCTGCGGAGCTACCGAGGGTCTAAATAGTTTGAGCTGTTGTTTGAGTTCCGCAATTTCGCGGCTTTGAGTTTGCAATTGTTTTCACGGAACAAGGAGGGAGATCGCAGTCGTCAGCCCACCTGTTTAACCGTAATGGTCTGCTTCTGCCTGGGTAGTGGCGGGAACGATGCCGATCGGCTGCGGTGCCTGGGAGTCCTGGAGTTTGAACGGGGACGCCAGGGGAGGGATTTCGACCGGGAGCTGGAGCCGGCCCTCTTGTAGGATGTTGAACGTTGTCAGCTGCGAGAGGCTCGAAGGCTGGGTTGGAGTAGTGCTGGGTCCTTTCGTGGGGGCCCACTGGTGGAAGACTTGGGTTAGGGCTTGGAGTTTCCGGGTCTGTCAAAGCGGACTTTAAGTTTCTTGGAGGGTAAAATGTTCGGTGGCACAGAGGATGCAGGTAGGTTTGCAAGTGGGGGGCTTTTCCTGCGAGTGATTTTCACCGCATCGATGGCACCTGGTGAAGAGCGGGAGCGGGAAAACATCCGCGCCGAGGCCGGCCTTCCAGCAGTTAAAGCAAGCTTAAACTTTTGCTTGAAAGGGATGTCAGTTGTAGACCCCCCCGTAGAAGCAAAGATATGTCGGGATGGTCTTGGTGCTAATAAAAGTCACTAGGATTGACTTGGTCTTCCCTAGCGGTCCGGCGTCGGTGATTGTGAAGTGGCGGCTTTGGTTGCGAGCCTGTAGATCTTCAAATATCTCCTCAGCCGTCTGGTTGTATATGGTGTTATAAATAACGTCTCCGACCGCATGGTCGGGCGTTATGTTGGTCTGTCTGTATGTTGGTCTGTCTGTGTGTGCGTGTGCGTGCGTGCGTGCGTGCGTGTGCGTGCGTGCGTGTGTGTGTGCGTGTGTGTGTGTGTGTGTGTGTGTGTGTGTGTGTGTGTGTGTGTGTGTGTGTGTGTGTGTGTGTGCGCGCGTGCGTGCGCGTGTGTGTGTGTGTGTGTGTGCGTGCGTGCGCGCGCGCGTGTGTGTGTGTGTGTGTGTGTGTGTGTGTGTGTGTGTGTGTGTGTGTGTGTGTGTGTGTGTGTGTGTGTGTGTGTGTGTGTGTGTGTGTGTGTGTGTGTGTGTGTGTGTGTGTGTGTGTGTGTGTGTGTGTGTGTGTGTGTGTGTGTGTGTGTGTGTGTGTGTGTTATCTGACCGTTCCCCCGCCTACCTGCGTCACCGGCTAGTCAGTGATCGAATGGGTAAGTGTATCGCGTTGCTGTGCTGAGAAAGCATGGTTTGAAACCAACCACAGGACCAAATTGGGCCACTGAGTAGGTGGCAATGTGCGCATACGTGCCGCTCTTCAGCGGACCTGTTTCCCACCCACATAGTTTACTGCAGACTACGGATTGGGTAGGTAGCGCTGTTCGAAGAAACTCTTGACGCCGACTTCTGAGTATGTGCCACTCACAAAGAGCCTCACTGATGCCGACATGAGTCACCTGAGCATGCGTCAGTCAGCGTGTGCCGAGCTGCGATGAACGTCTTTGACGCCAACTTGCGTATTTGCCACTGGAAATGTGCCGCTCTACAATCACGAAAAAGGTCCCTTAAATTTCTCCGATGCCGAGCGGGAAAAAGCCCACGTCGTAAGGGCTTCTCAAGGATAGCCACCCGACTCATTAGAAGGCAACGTCACAAATGCGTTGGGTAAGTGCCACTTTTCAGTGAACGCCTTTCACGCCAACGCTTTAGGGAGCTGCGCCATGAATGCACTGGGTATGTGCCACTCTCTTCAATAAACCTCTTGCCTACTTTGATCATTGAGTATGTGCCACTGATTGTGTGACGAAGCGAAGGAACAATTCTCATCGTTCGGAAGCACCGGCGCGCCACGCTTCTCGTCTCGGAGGTCACGCTCGGGCTTCTTGGCAATCACACCAGAAGGCGCGGCGTGTCGAGAAAGAGAAACGCGAGAGAGGAGGGTGTGCGAATAGGAATCTTTGAGACCGAATCGAATACGTTCCGATAATAATGCCAGAGTCGAATCGTATATCGAATACTTTTCGTATACTTTTCGAACAATGAACAGCCGTTATCACAATTAATATAAAATCATGTTCACACCCTTGTATTCTTAAATATAGAGCGCCTCTGTCATTACCTGGTACGTTATGAACTGCTGTTTATTAAAAGCACAAATGGAGCATTAGGCGGAAACAAGTAATTTGTTCAAATGTACTGGACTATTCAGTAAGCGCGAATGGTCGCCATATAGCCTGCAAGATACGGCTACCTAGGTGAAGCAGCCTGCTTCTATTGCCCAAATTCTCATGTTTTATGATTGTACTATGCCCGCGGGGCTGAAAATCCACCGTGCTTTTGCGCCTACTTTATGCGTGCAATTGATGTTTCGAAGTATTAGAAAAATATTCGCACTTACGAATAGTAAAAATGATGCAGATCCTACGCACTATGGGAATCGATGTAAGCGAAGCTTTCTGGACTGTTTCCTTTGATTAATGATAATGAACAGCGACGTTGACGGTGAAAGTTGTGACTGTTAGCGCGCGCGCGCACGCGCACACGCACACACACACACACACACACACACACGCACGCACGCACGCACGCACGCACACACACACACGCGCACACACACACACACACACACACACACACGCACGCACGCACGCACACACACACACACACACGTAACGCACAGGTGGTACTTCGCTATGTGCCGAGAATGTGCTCAAGCGCCAATTTCGAGTCCCGTTGAAGGTGCCGTGACGACTTCAGAGACTCTCTCTCTCTGACGCGTAGTGGTAGCAGTCGCACAGAACGGTTGCCGGTCTTTAGGGACATTATATTCAGATGAAATTGGCGAGTCCGTGAGCTGAATGTTACACGTGAAATAGTTTGTGAGGGCCACGTTAAGTCTTAAGCAGTGAAGGCATGCTTGGTCTTTTCTGTTGAGGCCTCGCGGCATGTAAATGTCGCACGATGGATCTATTTTACATAGAGGTCCGTACTGGTAGCTGACATGTGTTCAGAGGGATCTCTGGAGACGCCAAGCGTGTGCAGACACCAGTGTTGCCGCGTCTTTACTCGAGAAAGGTAACTGGACCATTTCTTTCGAAGTGTCGTATCCAGCTTTGGCAGCAAGATCAGCGTTGCCTTGTGACCTGGTAACCTTGGCTGGTAACCACTGCAGCAGAACGCTGTGATGCAGTTCGCAGGCTTTATTGCATAGACGTCTGATGTCCATTACGATTTGTTCCTGCATGCGTGGAGACTTCAGGGACTGCAGAGCCGCTCTTGAGTCGGTGAAGATGACGCAAGACTCAGCTGACTGCTCTATGATGTAAGTTAATATTGCCAGCAGTGCAGCTAGTTCAGTAGCTGTAGTTGAAGTGCGCTGACTGAGAGTAGCAGGGATGGTAACACTCGCAGACGGAATCCACACACCAATGGCAGTTGATGTGGGCGTAACGGAGTCATCAGCTTATATATGTCGGTGAGCCCTGTAGCTGGTGTTACCATGCTCTAGAGAAAAAACATGTCAACGCTGGACCAGGAGTATTTCTCTTGCTCTTGAGCCCAGGCAGGAAGGTGACAATGGACCACGAAGGAATTTTCCACGGTGGTTCCGTCGCCATACAAGGGCATTGATAATTTAGCGGTAGCAGGCTCCGCACCCCAGGATAGCCGTCTGAAGCAAGCAGACGACCCGATATGCCGGAAAAGCGCATGTGTACTCGACTAAACTCCTGTTGCAGAAGCACTGGAACCGATAGACGTCTGCTTTATGAATGGGTTCCTACACTTGATGTGTTTTTTCAGTAGTCGGAGGCACACCCTCAAGACTTTTGCTTAGCTTATGTGAGTGCTTTTGTGTCGGTTTGGCAAATACCCTGTAGTGCAGGAAGGCTATATCGTAGGAGACCTTCACGGAGAGCCGTATACACGCGTATCTCGGATTGACGTCACATTTCTCAGGCAGGTTCCTGTAAACAAAGTAAACTAATGCCTTTGAAAACGATGCTTGTTAATTTCGATATGGGCGGGAATCGAGCCCGGACCTCCGGGGTGCGAGTCAAGCATGGTACTCCGACGCCACGAGGGCTCCGTGGTTCTGGTTGACTAAAGGTGGGCCTAGTGCGTGCGTCACTGCACACGTCACGTCGCCGCCATCTGACTGAGTAAACGTGTGGCCAAGTGCGTGCGTCGTTGGGCGCTTGAGGGCGCCACCAGTGGGAAGGAGGTGACGTCATCAGCGCTTTGTATGACTTCAGTAGTAATACAGAATACAGTAAATGGTATAACAACGTTGATTAGTAGCAATTATGGGTAAATAATGCAAATTAAAGTGAATTACAAAGACGTAAAGTGAGACAATGTTAGAACAAGTTAAAGTTACTTAAGATGGCGTAAAGTTAATTAACCTAAAGTGAATGAATGTGAAATGAGGTGGATTAAGGGCCATTAAGGCTGGTACAAATTCAGGCAAGGTAGTTTACCCTGGATTATGGTAAAGTTGTGAAGTTATAGTGAGGTGGCTTAAGGTGAAATAAAGAGAATCAAGTTGAAGCAAAGTAAGTGAAGGTGAATTAGAGTGGGTTATGGCTGGTTAAGGTTGATATGAGCGCTTTTAAACAACGCAAGAATATTTAATAAGTAACTGTCAATTTTTCTAAGAGTGTCTGGCAGTAGCGCACCAAACTACACAAACCGACCAGCGATGACTTAGGGAAGGCGCTTCACGCGTGAGTAGGCCGAAATCGAAAGAAGAGGAATGCCAATGATTCCTTGATGGTTTCAGTTATGACGGGTCTTTTTGAAAAATTTCAAAAGCTGTTTTCAAAGAGCTACTTGAGCACATGTATGAGTCAACCACTGAGTCGAACCACTTTGGGCGCCTTGTGAAGTTCGTAATCGCATCGTTCAACAAGATTATAATGCATCGCACTCCTAAGGCCGGCGGGGGGGGGGGGGGGGGGGGGAGGAGCGACTGGCAAAAATTTGCCACAGACATTCGCTAGCAGTTGACGAACTAGTTCTTTCTTGCCATCAGTGAAAAAAATTGATGCGTATTGACCTAGCGTGGCTAATACGTAAATAAATGCGCTATTCTGTTCTGTAATGTTCTTCGGTTTCATGCGCAGGTTTAGCACACGTGTATAGCTTTTTTTTATATTGGCATGATATAATAGTAGTAGCCAATGCCTGTGGTTGGCACTGGCTACCCCTCGTCGCTTCGCCAACAAATATATCGCCTCAAAATGTGTAACAAAACGCCGTATCAAAGAATCGCAAGAAGAGTCAGTCAGCAATGTAAAGAAGTTCTCTACGGGAGCCCAGGCACCCACAGAAGGTGAACATGTATACAGTAAACACATGTGCTTCGTGTTGTTCGAGAAGACAAAGAAGATCGGTTTCACAGATGAAGTTCAACCTCAGAGATGAGTGCACAGACTGCAAGTATAATGGCTTAACATATACAGGACTTACGACCAGCAGAAATTGAACAGTAATTACTGTCGGAAAGTGAGGCGGCTTGTTCTGAGGTGTAAGCAAATTTGGGACTCAGGTTCCAGTTTAGCCACTATTAGTGATCACCAATTCGACAACTTACTTTTCCAATTCTATTTTAGTCAATGCTGTGGGTTACCATAACTCGAGATATCTTTATCAGTCGTCATCATAATATATAACTCAAAGTCTAGGCATTTTCTTTATTGCTTAGTTTACTGTAAATTGCCCTCGTCCGACGTACGCTATTCTAGTCCAAAGCGTATTGTACATTGCATGACATTGGGGCGATGGGAAGGGTCAGGACATCCGGACCTCCAGCAATGGATGCACGCATACCTCCAAAACCAACCCGACATGGTTGTCGTGCCGTTGCCTTCATTGCGTCGTCATCATTTCATCGCCTTCATGACATCGTCACCATTCCTTCGTTGTTTTTTAAACTTCTCGTTTTCTTATATCTTCTGCCTTTATCCCACCCCCCTGTGCAGAGTAGCCAACTGGAGAGCTAATCTGCTTAACATACCTGCCTTTCATCTCTTATTTTCCCTCCGTCCTCCTTCCTTCGTTGTCATGTCATCGTAATCCTTCCGCCGTTCTGACTATGCCACCGCGTTGTTATATCCTCATCGTCAGGCTGCCATCTTCCAGCCGTCATCATTGCTCCTTCGTCAAAATCGCCTTCATTTTGTGGTAGTGGTTCCATGGCCACCATTTTGTCGTAAAGATTCAATTGCAGTCATGTCTTCGTCGTGACGCTGTCATCGTCATTCCGTACTGGTCACTGCGTCGCTGTCCTTGCAGCTTCACATAATTGGGCATGATGACGGCAGGACGATGACGGTGGGATGCCGACTGTGCAGGTGTAGGGCTCGACGGTGGTGAAACTTCGCGCCGTGCCACGCAGCTTCTGTGGGAGCTGTCACTAAGAGCTGGCTCTACAACGCAATTATTAAATGTTATAAAATAAAATTTACCTTACATATACCTCACTGTAATGAACAATGACTTCTTTGCAGGTTTTCTTTTGTTTTTTGGCCAGTGATCCGTAATTATTGTTTCTGCCGTCGCATTTTACCGCCTCCACTTGGAGGTCATCTAGGAGATTGCATGGTCGCGGCAGCGAAAGCTGGCGGTGTTGTTCAGCAACGACGATGGCGTGGGAGCCCGAAGCGACAAGGGTCGCTTATATGACCTTATATCGTATGACCTTATGACCTTATGACCTTACAGTCGGTGATAACGCGCAGGCGGCGTCAGGTGTTGAATCGTCATAAGAACTGCTATCTACAGACTCTTAATATACATTTCAAAAAGCCCGCGTACTTGCTCCGGTTAGCTTGGAAATTTCCTCGTAATATTTAATTTGCATTATAAACAACATAAAATGAAAATTTTGAGATTCCTTCATATCCTTTAAATTAACAAATCACAATACTAGGCAAATATACTTGAAGCTATATGGCTCAACGCAAAACGTCTGTCAGTGTGGTCAGCATAGAGATTCGCTCGCTAAAACCGCATGTTACTGTAACCTGATACTTAGGAAGGCTATACGTGCATGTCTTCCTTATACAAGAATATTTTATTTTTATCCAGTGACCGCATTTACCGGCTAACGAATGTTAAAACGTTATCGCTCAGCGGAAGACGCGCCTTTCGGACACGGAAGTTTTTCGAATGTTATCGATCGTTATCTCCGTTGTCTGTGTTGTCTCGAGTAATCATATACTTTGCACGACGGGAATACTGGCGCACAGTCGACCGATGCTTTAACAGTACCGCGCGAACACGCCGTGGTTGCTCAGTGGCTATGGTGTTGGGCGGCTGAGCACGAGGTCGCGGGATCGAATCCCGGCCATGGCGGCCGCATTTCGATGGGGGCGACATGCGAAAACACCTGTGTACTTAGATTTAGGTGCACCTTAATTTAACAGTACCGCGCGAACCCGCCGTGGTTGCTCAGTGGCTATGGTGTTGGGCGGCTGAGCACGAGGTCGCGGAATCGAATTCCGGCCATGGCGGCCGCATTTCGATGGGGGCGAAATGCGAAAACACCCGTGTACTTAGATTTAGGTGCACCTTAAAGTACCCCAGGTGGTCAAAATTTCCGGAGTCCTCCACTACGGCGTGCCTCATAATCAGAAAGTGGTTTTGGCACGTAAAACCCAATAATTAAGTTTAATTTAGTACCGCTGGAGCGGTGATTTGCCGAACCGTCAGCGCTTTCTAACATCGCGAAGCGCCGAGATCAGCAAGAGTAGCGCATGCGCACCAAGTTCACTGGAAGCCGTTTTCTTGGGCTGGCTTAGCGGCTATGGTTATGCGCTGCTCAGCGCGAGGTTGCGGGATCAAATGCCGGCCGCGGTGGCGCAATTTCGATGGGAGCGAAATGCAAAAAACGCCCGTGTTCCGTGCATTTGGGGCAGGTTAAAGGGATCCCCTGGTGGGGAAAATTATTTCGGAGTCCCCCAACTATGGCGTGCCCCATAATCAAATCGTGGTTTTGGCACGCAAAACTCCAGAATACAGTTGAGTGCAGGAAAAATAACATTTAGGAGCTGAACGACGCACTTAGGTAGTATTCTGTACTTTCCAGTCTAAACATGCCTACGAAGCTGAAATGGACAAGCTTCAACCCTCTATAGCCGTGCACATGAACTTTTAGCTAATGTTGATGCTGTTCAGCGAAGGTTAAGCCTGGCGCCGTCGAGTTCATGAACCCGCTGATGCGGCGGACGTGAACAGAAATGTAAGCAGTTAGAACAAAGCAAACTGCTTTTGCAGTTCTGTTATGACCTTTGCGATTTGAAATCAACTACTTTTCACTTCGCACGGCGCGTATACAACACTCGACAAGAGGGGACACAGCAGTGTCCCAATGTCTATACGTCACCGTACCCGTAGGCTGCGGGTCGCATTCGCTACGTAGATAGGTTAATCTGTACATGTTGTTAGGCCGACACATTTCTCAATTTCAGAGATGCACTGTTTACCTCTGCGTCAAGCGGGAAGAAAGAGAAGGTGCATTCGATACCGCAGCATAAACAACCGTCTCGCTCAGTTATACCAATGGTGTCAGCGATGGCTTCCGTGTTTGCGCGAGAGAACAACATGGCCTATATATATGAGCCCTTAGGTGAGCACAGTTTCCTCTAATAATGCTTATAGCACGCGCCAACTGATGAAGTATGATGAAGTTGATGAAAAGCGAGAATCACTAATGAATTAACAGCCCGTAATATGTGTAACTGGACCACTGCAGTAGCCGTGGTTTAAATGGTTCAGCCGCTTATATGGACTCTTCTAAGGGCAGCATTCAAAAATGAAAAAGGCAGATTGGTAAGAGCACCGAACACGTAATGCGAATACGTGGGTTCGTATTCCACCTACGTCCAGTTGTTCCGTCATCCGCTTTCATTTCCTTTTGTTTGTCATTTCTTTAATTCGATTAAGAACTACAAATAATTTCCCCTATGCCGTCCTTCGCGTCATTTTTTGTTGGCTTATTATGATCTAACAAAAAAGAATGGGCCCTGTAGGAGTTGGAGTCGTAGGGAGGAACTTGGGAGGAACTAGGCGTACAGGGTTCATTTACATATTTACATTAAAACAAGAGATACATTCGACAGTCTAGCGTGACTCTCAAAAGGAGCAGGCAAGAAGAAGCATACAGCATACGAGCACGAAGCTACAAACACGCAACACAGAGCACGAGCACCCCAAGAAGCCGCACAACAGCTGCTTATAAGCACTCTGTCCTCCCTAGATCCCTAGGTGAGGGAAAAACGGCAGTTCACCGCCGATTCGTGGCGTCCAACGTCATCGTAGTCGACCCGCCTCTTTAGAGGAGGAGGGCTCACACGCGAACGTACGCACTTTGGGTTCCCAGAACCCGAGTTGAGCGGGTTCTCGCTGACACGTGTCTTGCCCCGAGCAGACGCCTCTTAATCCCCGAGCGGACCTCGCACGGTGGCCGCCGCCGCTCTCTGGCGTCTTGAAAGGCGCGTGGGATGGTGCCGCCAAATACATTCCCTCGGGAACTCCCTCGCTCACGGCAGACCAGGTTGGCGGCGGCGAGTTCAGTAACAAAGCCTGGTTCGTCGACCTCATCTCGGCATTCCCGCGACGGAGAGTCGCTGACGCGGCGTATTGTCCTCCTCACACAGTAGATTTAGTGGCGCCGTTCGGCTAGAGGATGACAGTGGCTTCCCAGAAAACATCAACGCCGCTGCCGCAGCTGGCTGGCAAAACTTTGCATGTCGGCAACTCAGCAGGCCGTTCCTAACAGCACCTAAATTTTGTTTCCTCTCATTTATTACATAGCGAGGGCCTTGAATCCGGCAGCATTGATGCCTTCAGGTAGCACGTGTGAGTTTTGACCAATTGCCTTCAGCTGAAGAGTTAACCGCTACGTAACGCCTACTGTAGATAGGATGTGATACACCCACCGCTACGGCCGTGAGTGGTGGCGCTGGCTAACACTCCCAGGCTTAGTTGTAATAGACAGTCATAAATACTCCAGAAATTTGATGGGGAAAGGGCGTCGCGATAGCTCAAGTGGTAAGAGCACCGCACGCGTAATGCGAAGATGACGGTTCATGTCCCGCTTACGGTCAGTTGTTTTACAGCGATGCTGTTAGCCTCTAGTTGGTCGGGATCTTGCGGGACTTGCTCACCCAAAAAATGGCGGCTGAAAAGGGGTTCGCCTTTGATTTCCCGCGTAACAGAATTATGTTTTCTCGTATATTCGAATTACAATGCGATGCCATCATGTCTATAGGTGGTGCGTAAGTCGTACTTTACGAATTTTGTGAGAGAGTTTACTCTGAGAAATTCAATTAGTTAAATAACGCACTTGCACCAAGCAGAGGGCCTACAAGAATGAGTATGTGTGCTGTACTTCCACACGTGCGTGCGCGCATGACGAATACGTGCACACAATGTATCTGTCCTTGATGCGTGGGCGCTCTGCACTTTGCAACTGTGGCGCGGCGTGTGTTGCTACCGTAATGGACATTATGGCAAACATTAGACAGAATTATGTGTTCTCGTAGTCACACTTTACGAGTTTTCTGACGCATTTTTCTTTCACCAATTCAGTTAGTTCAATAATGCACTTGCGCCAGGCGCAGTGACCACAAGAATGAGGACGGACTTCATACGACGGATGGAAGCCTTGTCTTTCAGTTCCTGCGTAACAGGATTGTTTTCTCGTATATTCGTATAACAATCCGAAGATCTCATGTCTGCAGCTTGTGTGTGAGTCGTACTTTACGAATTTTATGAGGCAATTTACTCTTAAACATTAATTTAGTTCCATAAGGCAGCTGGCTTGCCGGATGGCCTGAAAGAATGAGGATGTATGCTGCACTGCTGCACACGTGCGGGCACGTGTGACGTAGAACGTCGCTTGTTGTGGTGGTGTTTTTAAAACGTGGTCACCACGTTCACTGCGCATCCACTTTTGCAGAGAGGAATGGAGGCGTTTTTTTTTTCATCCAAGAAACCAGAAAGGTTGTTTTCGATGGCCGTAAGCACGTTCAAGGCGCCATGTGCCTCCAAGAATTACAGCAATGCAACTGTTGAGGCAATGCAAATATTTTTGCGATAGTTATTATACGATATCTTGCTTTATTGTCCCATATAGAAATCGAAGTTTGAATAGAGTTTGAAGAAGAAAAAAAAGAATAAACAGCGTGTGAAAAAGTTATTAATCTACTACCTCAGTGATAACTATAACTTTGGAAAATGTAAGTGTTAGGCGCATGTGCTAACCGACCGAGCTATATTGCGTCAGGAATTCGACAAACACGTAGACCACGCACACAAAGAAAAGTACTCAAGTTCTTTGCGCACTTCATTTGTTCTGCACTACTTTGCCAAAGTGGCAAAAGAAAGGAAAACTGCCTATCCTTTATAGTTCAGAGGCACGGCTCTTAACAGTTGGGTATTGCTGTCTTGCAGGTGTTTTTTGTGGGGTGCAGGGTATCGTCGAAATGCCGGTATATAGCTTCAGAAACAAAACAACCCAAAGCATATAATGGCAAAGGCAAACCTCCTTTGGCGAGGTAGCAGAGACTGTTCGACAGTGGTGTGTGAGCTTGACTTTTCGGGGCCTGTTATTCCAGACGGGAATGAGAGAGATAACATGAAGGCTAACAGTGAAAAAAAGGAAAAAAAGAGAAAGCGTACCTAAAATAAAAGCAAAGTCCAATAAGAATGAACAGCAGTCAGTCTCCGGAAAAAAATTCAGATAGCACAAGTGAATGACGGGGGCGTCCACTCTCATATCTCGCAATGCATTCGGCGCGACTTAATAACGTCCCGTTGTCACAGGCTCCCTGAGTTCCTTGACAGTGTTCTGATCCTCCGCTCGCGTCCTCGATTGCTCATCTCTCACACAACCCTTGGTCCGCTGCCCGATCTGACCTCCTCAACCCTACACTCCACAACCTGGGTGGCTGACCGGCTGTCAACGGCACCTCAGAACCACGAATGCTTCTTGGCTTTCGTGCAAACCACACTGCAGTTTGCGTAAGGAGGGAAGAAAAGAGATGGTGACTTTGATGAGAAGCTGGAGGTGCTACGCTGGCGGATGGTGCGGCAGGCTGCCCAACGTGGTGGGTGAGAATTATGGTATACGTCTTTAGCTCGGGCACTCCCGTCTAAATACATGTAAAACGAGAACTCTATTTTCTCGGCAACCACTGCACCAAATTTGACGAGGTCCGTTGCATTTAAAAGCAAAACTTAAATTCTAGTGACTGTTTGTTTCGAATTTTCGATTTATGTCGTGAATTTCTAATAAAAATTTGCAAAAATCAGAAATTTTCACAAAACGAAACTATCAAGCTTATAACTCTCCAACTCAACAAGAAAAAACCATATCACAATTCTGTGGATTGCATCTGATAATACATCTAAAGCGGGTAGAATTGATATGTCACACGTGATTCTAAAGAGTAAGCAATATTGAAATACAGATTTTGTAGAACCATTGTAAACAACGCAATAAATTAACGTAAGATATAAATTGACATATCGAATATGTCCGCTTCGAATGATCTCATGGATGCCGTTTGAAGAACCGTGATATCTGTTCTTCATGCACAGCTAATAATTTACAAACTTCGTGCGTCTAATTTTTCGAACTTTCAAATTCTTAAAAATTCTTTCCACGAAATTCAGGCCTTAAATCGTATTTCCGCTTCCAACAGTCACTATAATTTAACTTTCTCTCTCAAATGCAACAAATTTAATTAAAATGGATGCAGGGGTTATCTCAGAAAAACGTTTTTGTGTTTTACATGTATTTGAATAGGCGGCGTCGGAGCTAAAGCTTCCTCTTAACGAAACTTGTGAGCGGAAAAAGAAGGCATGGACTGAAATTGTCTTTTCATAAATATATGCATCCCTCCAGTTATGCGTATAAGTATTACCGGTGGGATGTTCAGTAATCCCTTCTGCTTAATTCTTCAGATTCTGGCTGTGGTTCTCGAGTCAGATAACACAGCCTAATTGACTGCCTCCTTGGAATCCAGCAAGTAGACCAGTCATGCAGATTTGCGCCTGAGCCATCGCCTCGGGCCATTTATGTTATCAACACTGCAACAGAAATGCCTGGTATGACGGCATGGTCACTGCGATCATTTTCGGTCACGTCACATCACGTGTCCTTCGTGGATGGTACAAAAGGGCGAGAACCGACGAGCCCCTTCAGTGGGCCTGGCAGCAGCATGACCGGAGGGATGCTCAGTAATCCTTTCTGCTTCGTTCTTCAGGTTGGTGATAAGCGGCCTTCGCATTGTTTTCGTAGTGATAACTCTTATTTGTTTCTGCTGCCTTGCCCTTTACGTGTACAAAATGTTGTGTCTTATATTGTTTCCAAAGTAAAACGTTTATTACATTGTGGTGATACAGAAACAAACCCTGGTCCTACTCAAAACGAAATATTCTTAGACCTACTTTCGGGACAACAAAAATATAATGGCAAATATGGTATTCATGCAGTCTTCACAGGAAAGGATTGAAAAGAAACTGTCTGAAGTAAGCGATAGAATGGACGCAATGGAAAAGCAACTATCTGCGCTTTCCACTTCGGGCGACAAGATTAAAGAAACTAAGAAGGCAAGACGTTCTGGTTTGATAAAAACTTTTTGGGTGTTCAAAGACAAAGTAGACTACTTAGAAATTAGGAGCCACAATAATAACCTGATTCTTTATGGTTCAGATGAGCCTACAGATGAGACGCACGAAGAACTGGAAAAGAAATTTAGTGAAGACATTGTAGGAAAAAGATTGGTATTTAAAGCGGTCAGCATTGAGCGAATTCACGGGGTAGGCCGCAATGTTGAGAATGAGTCACGTCCAATTGTAATTGAGTTTCTGGATTATCGAGAGAAAATGGCCACCTTAAAATTCTCTTATAGACTTAAAGGCACTTCACTGTCTGTTGCCGAGGATTTTTGATGACATGTTCATGAGCAGCGACGAATGCTTTGGAAAAGTGCTCAAGAAGAAAAGGAAAAGAGGCTCAAGTAAAACTTGTCTACTGTAAGTTAAGTGTATATGGCGTTATGTATGGCAGCGATGAAGACAAAAAGTGTCGTTTTAAACTGAAAAGTGCTCGACGAAATTGGCAAGCGAGCAGTGGGCATCGATCCAAGAAACTTTTAAATATTAACTGTAGGATCGTGGTCAACAAAAGCACTGACATAGAGGGACTGGTTATTGTTAACGATCCTGACATTTTCATTTTGACAGAGACATGGTGGAGTGATGAAGTCTGCGACGGTGAATTTGTTCCTGCAGGATACCGTGCTTATAGGAAGGACCGTAGTAGCAGGGGTGGTGGGGTCTGTACAATCTACAAAAGTGTTCTTAATCTATTCCTCATGCCTGATGAGCCCGACATTGAGTGTATATTACAAGGGTTATGTATAGGCCCCCTAACTCTACTGTCATTTCTATGAATCTATTGAAGAGTTATTCATGCAAATAGGTTAAACCTGATGATTGGATAATGCTGTCTGGATATTTTAATTTGCCTAATGTGGACTGGTTAACAATGTCCTTAGAGAATCGCAATCATAAGGTAGGTGAGGCAATACTGGATATTGCTTTCACGTTTGACCTCGCCCAAGTTGTTGAAGGATTCACGAGAATTCAAGAAAATAGTCACTGGCAGAAACTGTGGGATCAGCAAGGACAGAACAAGCTTCAGTGCATAAAACCCATTTTACGAGAGTGGCGCAGCTGTCGCCACAGACAAAGATTTTACGAGGTAATCTTATGTCGCTGAAGAATTGGCCCTACGCAAGGCTGACCCATAGTTACCTAATAAATAACAAACCACAACCAACGTGCCAACACTGCGGTTAATTTTTCCACGTGCTACACATTTTAATAACATGTCCCATCTTGGAAAAATGAAGACAAGGATATTGCAAAATTTTTTTGTGAAAGAAGAATGCCTTTCCATACCATGCTCTTATTGAGCGATAAATCATTCGTGCAATATGAAGATACCTTTAACTATTTAAAAGCCACGGGAACCCTACAAGAACTGTAGCCCTCTCATGTCCTTATATCTTTACTTGGCCATCTACACCATCTTACCGCATTCGAAAAACATGAGCTTGGCGCATTGTAGCCTGCACGGATGCTGCGCCATAAAAATCCCAAATGATCATCGTCACCAAGAACATAGTAAATCTCTTGATCTTTTTTTCGTAAGCGGAAGTATTACTGACATGATTTCATGTCAGATTATTCCTTGAATTTCAGATCATCAGGTCGTTTTCCCTAGCCTCAATAATCGCCTTAAAGCAGCGCCAGAGAACACAAGGGACCAGGCGAAGAAGAACGACAGGTACACAGGGCGCCCTGTTTAAGTGCCGTTCTTCTTCGTCTCGTACCTTGTGTTCTCTGGCGCTCTTTTATCACAGATATGAACCAACTAGCCCAAAAAGTACGTCTTGACTAGCCTCAATAATCTTCATGTTACCAAAAATAAGCAAACCACATTTTCCTAAATTTTCACGTGCCCATTACGAAGCCATTAATGATGTGCTTTGATGTCATCTGCACGATTTCTCTTGCACTACAGCTAATGTTCGCGATCTTTCAGATTCATTCACGAAACTTGTACATGAATGCGTTGATCGATTTGTGCCCCTGATACGCAAGAAAAAAAATTTAAAAGATTAAAGAAAAAACGACGCTAGGTAGCCGACTTCATGGGCATATATAGCAAAACATTTCTTCTTCGTCTTTTCAAATTAATACTCATGCAGCACGTGATAAAGACAAATATTTTGGAATTTTGTTGCCTAGTTTTATTACAAATTCATCGTGCACATAAATTTTGGCGAACGATTTCCCCAACTTCAACTGATGTAGACGCTTTTATGATGGCTGGCGTTCAGGTTTCAGATGGCACAAGGATCGCGAATGCATTCAACATACAATTTCAGTCCTTTGTTACTAACGGCGATGCTAAGTTGCGCAATTGTGTCTCAACAGTACCACCGACATCTCACATTTTCGTAAGCGAGCAGCGAATCTGCCAAGATGTTCTTGAACCTTTATGTAAAAAAATTACCGACGATTACGTTACTTCCTAATGCGAAATTTGAGCGCAGCAAATAAGCTGTTTCACCTTTTCGATAGATTGAGGCAAAGAAATCGAGCAACACATGTATGCGCTATCACAGAATTTTTTTTTATATTTCCCGTACTCCTGGATCATCTCGACGGCGGCGACGGTAAGCTTCTGCTTCGGCGGCACGCACCTCTGGATTCTGACGGCGACGGCGCTGGGCCTCTGCTCTGGCAGCTCGTTTAGCAGCAGCAGCAGCAGCAGCAGACGGAGGACTTCCATCGGTCGTCTCGCTCATGGCTCAGAAAGAACTGGCAGATAATTTCGCAGTGGCGAACGGCAGCGGCAATTTCGGCTCGGGCGGTGCACATATACAGATCCGCCGCCACCGATCTGGCTCTCTGATTGCCACCGCACAGGGCGAACGGCAGCAGCAATTTCGGCTCGGGCGGTGCACATATACAGATCCGCCGCCACCGATCTGGCTCTCTGATTGCCACCGCACAGGGGTTGCATTGGAGGAGGAGCGAAGAAAGGAATTAAGTTCGAGCCGGCGCTTTGACAACCGGAGACTCGCAGGAAGAGGGGGGAGGGGGGCGGCGTGTACACCCAGCGGCAAATGATGGGGGCAGAAGCGCGCGCAGCAAGCGGACAACACGATAAAGGGAGGAGGGAAGAGATAGCAGCGACTGACTGATGCCGCTGACGCCGATACGGGGGGGGGACCCTTTCCTCCTCTTTCTGCATGGCGGCGACGGTGTTCTATGCAGTCACGTTATCTTGACTCTCTAGCGGCGTCAGCGGCATCCAGCGGTATCAGTCAGTCGCTGCTAGCGCTGGGGGGATGAAAGGGGGGCGGAGCTGGTTACGAGGCCGACGACGACGCGAAACCCAGGAACGGACGCCAAAGAGCTGCGCTCTAAAAAAATCTGGTGGCGCTGATGAAATACCCAATACCTTTCTCAAAAGATATGCTGAATGGATTTCTAAATACTTGCACATTCTATTTTTCAAATAGTTAAATGAAGGACAAGTGTCGACTGATTGGAGGTCCGCCAGAGTAAAACCTCTAGAGAAAAAAGGGGAAGAAAGGTGCAATAAATAATTATCGGTCAATATCACTCACTTCAACGGTTCGTAAACTTCTTCAGCATTTAATTCATAATCATATTTATGAATTTTTAATTCGCCATAATGCACTATATGAGTGTCAACACGGATTCGCATAAGGCTATTCGACTTGTGCACAATTAGTAGAGGCTGCTCACAATTTTGCATTGTCAGTTAACAGTGGTGTCCAGACAGCTGGAATTTTTCGTGGATTCTTCTAAATCATTCGATAAGGTGTCGCACAAAAGATTAATTTTCGAATGAGAAAACATGTTTAAACACTCAGTTAACTAATTGGATCTCAGCTTACCTCAGTAACCGGCAGCAATTTGTTATATTTAAAGATAAATGCTCTGAAAAGGTTTTCATAGAATCTGGCGTCCCCAAGGGATTGGTGTTCGGGCCGATTTTTTCCCCTTTGTTTATAAATGGCATTGTCAGTGACACATATGTTAACATAAGACTGTATGCAGATGACCGTGTTATTTATTCTGAGGTAAAAAGCTCTAATGATCAAATAACGTTCAACGCCACATTTCAAAAGGTAATCGTTGATTCGACACTTGGCAGATGCCTATAAACTATGACAAAACCATACTAATGCGCATTTCACAGAAAAGGGAGCCCCTTATGTGCAATATCATTCAAACAATACATTTATCAGTGAGGTGCAGCACTACGAGCATCCGTGGGTCTGGATTACTGGTAATCCCTCCTGGAATAAACAAATCGATTATGTTGTAGCCTATGCTAACACTAGACTAGACTAGCCCGCGCCACCTGGTGGAGCGTAGCCGCCTGGCGAGTGGCGCCGGAAGCGCACCTTAGGCGCCCCTTTCCGGTGCTGACGTCAGAGCGTGTAACGAGTGCACGCGCGCAGCTGTTGTGACTAAGCGAGCGAGCGAGCGAGGAGGGGCGCGCTGGGAGAGGAGCGCGAGAGAGGAAGGAGTGACGTCACTTCCCCTCAGCTAGGCAGTAGTTCTGTCTATGCCAGGCAACTGCTTACCCATTAATTGGCCGCTTAAATATCACACCAACTTCTTGTGTGGGATGTCACTTTGACGTCGTTACTTCCGCTTTCTACTTCCGAGTTTCCAGGAACTTCGCCGAAGTCGTGCTCACGTGGCGGGTTTCTAAAGTCTGCAATTTTGTGCTTTGGTGTGCGGTAATCAGTGATTTCTAATTAATTGTAATTATTCCATACCCTTCAGTAACTAAACTTGTGACTGAGCTTATCCTCTGATATATCTTTACTGAAGCCCATGAATATTGTAATGTACTATTTCTTTCAATTTTTTCCTGATTTCCTTTGAATTTCGTCCCCGGTCGTCTCAGGAGGTGAACCGAAAGTGCTGCGCAAGAAACAAGAGTGTGATTTGATGCTCGTGCCACTAATATTAACGTCTTAGACCCACGCTGGGGCGGCGAGGTATACGCCGCAGTAGTTGGCTATGCATTGATTTTGACCACGATGTGTTCCCTAACGCGCATCCAAATCTAAGCACGCGAGCGTCTTTGCATTTCGCCCACCAATAAACGTGGCCGCAAGGGCAGGGAATCGAACCGGGGACCTCGGGCTCCCCAGTAGAGTGTCATAGCCTCTCTGTCAGCGGGCCAGGTAAGTAAACAACATCGACGGCAGAGTACAGCATGTGCCTGCTGACTTTGACAAAACAGTGAAACCACTTTCCTCAATTAAATGAAAAAGGAAATGACTTTCGGTGAAGCGAGTGATTTGTTGCGCCGTCAAGGAATGGCGAAACAGCAATTTGTCGTACCCGTGGTAAGGCTAGCTGTCCTTAATATTTACGTGTTTCTATACATGTCATGTTCTCCAGCTTCGCGTTTCGCGACATCATTTCAGTACACCTTTTTGTATTCGCGGAAACGTACGACTCGAAACAGGATGTTGCCACAACACGAGGAAGCAGCCAGGGAAGCGCATGGCTGACAGTTAAGCAGGTGTATGCCAGCGCGTGCATCACAGCTGTTTTTTACTACTGCAGAAAATCAAATAAATTATTTCTGAAGTAAGCATTCTACACATGCCCCCGAACCCAGGCACAGCCGAGCCTGTAGCTGTAGTTAATGGTGAGTCATTGAAGCGGATTTTGTCAGCACGGTGACCAATTCGCCACATTCAGCTCACTGATCGACGCATCAGTTGATTGACCGACTGAGTGATTTGATGTTATCAACTTATCCTGCCAGCTGCTGCACTGCACTTGACCGTATGTATACATGGACAGAAACGACGTGCGACACAAAAAAGGAGAATGCGGTTTCAGGGTTCCCTGTAATGGGGACACGCTTCGAATATTTCCAGATGCAGTCGACTGAATTAAAACTGTGGTGTTTCACGTACCAAACCAACGCAGATGATTCGAGAGACACCTCAATGAGAGGCTTCGGTTTTGTTTCGACCACATGTCGTGTTCTCTATCTTGTTCGCGAGGTTCGGTACACGAGCGCTTTCGCATTCTGCCTCAACGGGAAGGCGGTTTACACTGTCAGGACTGGAACCCGCCACCTCATGTTCGGCAGCAGAACTCTGTAGCTGCTGATCACCCTGGGAGTCCGCGACTGGGTCGAGAAAAATAAAATAAAGCGTGATAAATAAAGCGTGATTGGAAAGAGTTTGCGAGAGCAAGTTTATTATTGTAATCTAGACGGTGTCGATCGTGTACTGCTCTTGGTCATCATACCCCGCTTCAGATGTACGTTCACAAACTCGCTTTAGCAAGGCGCAATTACTAGGCGTCCTGGTGAAAGCACCTCTGCTTGCTGAGGAGGCGCCGCATTGCGGCCCCGCCTGGAATACACACGACTAATGACAGCTGCTTTCTCGGAGATTTAGGTTCAGATGTTTGAGCGTCTTTGTCAGCCTTTTCTTGCTTTTCTTTTTCGTGATTTGATAAAGGACGTACGTGAGCGGCTTTACAAAAGATGACACGAGCCAGTAAAAAAAACATAAGTATAACCTTCTATCGCATGTAAACTTTTCCACGATTACATCTCTGCGAGGCACGCATGACACAAGGGATAATTTAGACGAGGAGCTGCCCGCGCCAGTACAAACACACAATATGACTTGCCGTCGCAACAAAGAACTTAGACATCTCGCACGTGTGACACTGAACAGGCTTCAGAAAAGGGGCTCGACGTGCCAGAACGAACACCAAGTATAGAAAAAGACAGAAAGTACAGCCCACAACGCAAATAGTGCGTTAGCATGTGCGCGATGGCGTCTCCACAGCGCTCTCGATAGGCAATTACGCCCCTCCTCCCCAAGCGCAAGATGGAATGCACGATGCGATGCAAACGTCCTTGTCCTTGTCCTTGTTCTTGTTCCCTAGTGAAATGGTGCAACCCACTCTGGGGGATCGGCCATGAATCGGGCGGTGGTACCGCGAAATTACCTCCTGGTGGCGGAAATTGTCGGGACGACGGTGACGACGAAGTTGCTAGAGCGGCTGTAAAGTTCCTACAACAGTCATCCGTGAATCAAACCGATTTCATCGTTAATCGTATGATTAATTTAATTCTTCCCGTAGTGCCTCATTTATAAATATCTGCGCAGCATTTTCTCTCTCTATCTTTGCTCTATCAGAATGACTCTTTGCTGAATCGTCTTGGATGTAACTGGCTTTGATTTATTCATCAAAATATGGATTTCTAAAATTTATTCACGTTGAAGATATGCAAACTTTGCCCGACTATTGTCCAGTCCACGTGAATGGGTATGTGTCAAAGACTATAAGGTCATCATCATCATCATCATCATCATCATCATCATCAACAACAGTTGCAAGTGCAAGGAGGAGGAATAAGCATTTATTGGTAAGAAAAAAAAATGGGGGAAGGGAGCGGTGCAGAGCGGGTCCCTATTCCAAGATTCCAGTGGCCACTGCGACCCACCCAGCTTGATCCAGGAGGCGCTTCTGGGCCACGAGGTCAGCAAGAGCGAGGATAGCCTCCCAGGGCTCCTTTAGTAAGGTGAGTAGCAAAGGTGAATTAATAGTATGGGGCCTTTTGGCGCACTCCCATGTTACGTGAGGCAATGAAGGCCAGGACCCACACCACGGGCAAGAGTTATTGTGCAAGGTTGGGTTTTGTTTATGGGACTTGCGCCTCAACAAATGCCAAAGTATCCTTGACTTCGCGCAACTACTCAGTGTGTGGGGTGGGAAAAATGTGCGTTGCGTCAACCAACCAGAAACGGGAGCCAGAAGAACCCGTATGGTTGCTCCCCTGTCCTCCTCTAATCGCGGTTCGTGGGACGCCCGCTGGTTTGAAGCCTTCGTGGTAGGTTTAGCAGGCCGCAATGGGCGATACCACTTGGCTTCGCTCGGAAACGCAGGCGGCTGTTGTTTATGCAGCTTGGCTGAAAGGAGCCCCAGCCTCTGCTGAAATCCACGGAGTGGGTAATACGGGACGTAGTCGCCACCGGTTTTTTGCGAATGCGCCGTGGAACGTTTCACGCAGTTATGCTATACTTCAGTGCAGACGCCGTTTGCTTGCTGCCCCAGCTTGTTTATGCTGGCTTAGCCATCATGCTTGCGGCGTGCTGCGCACACTTGCCTTGGTTTATCCTTTAGCATCCTCAGCAGGATATTATACGTACCTACTCTCAGATCCATGAATACCCTGCCACTAACTGTTCTCGTAATGCTTCTCAACTTTTTTGTTTCGTTTTTCGTTTTATTGCGCTGGGATGGCCCCTTGCACACCATGAGGCTCGATACACCGGAAACAAGAAAGCTGACAAGCGGCGAAGAGCAGCTGGGATGGGGCTTACGCCTGCGAGTGCGCGGCTGACATTCGTAATTAGCTTTTTTTTTCATTCTTTTTGCTCGGTACAGTGAATCAGTCTGCGCATCTCGCGATGAGTAGGCTACAGAGAAACGTTCCCCCACCACCAAAGGTGCATCTGCTTTTCCGTGAGCATCAGCTGGATCCAAAGTGTTAGGCGGCTTGGTAGAGTTATACAACTAAACTACGCTCCCAACTTACAATGGGCCGCTTCTGGGCCAAAACGAGGGACTCGACTATTTTGTTGAGCTTCTGGATCATTCTACTCGCCGCATGTGAGTACTGCTGCTGGTTCCACGATTCCTGCTCACACCCTCAGAGCCCGACTGATTCGTAGCGTGTGGAAACAGTTCGGGGATCTCGGCGATCTTGGCATCCTGCTGCAGAGCGATAGGCCATGCCTTAGGTAGCTTAGACTGTGGCGGACAGCGACAGCATTTTTATCTCTCATGCTGAAGGTCATTTATCGAGCGCGAAAAGACGAAAGCCTTTCCCAAGGCATTCGGCGTGACCCAAAACCAACCATCCCACCAAGAAGCCATTACGAAGACCAATGCGCGCCGGTAATTAGTCGCATATTGAATGACATAGCTAGGCAAAGTCGAGGTGTAGAGCTGAGAAATGACCAATATATATTACTGTATCGCCATTAAGTTACGTTAAGCTATGTCATTAATACAGCGCACATTGGGGGACAAGAGCACTGGCTTTCGTACATAGGCGTACCTATAGGGGGGGGGGCGCAGGGAGGGTACTTGCCTCCTCCCTCTTTTAGGGATGGAGGGGGTGGGGCAAAGTATGCCATGTTACCCCCAATTTTTAAAGCAGGCACATTCCGCTGCACTCTGGAAAGTACAACGAAAGTGCAGTTGACGCTAAATTTTCTTAATGAAGCGGACACGTAAGTAATTCCTTACTTTACTGCGCATCGCCGGCTTGGGAAGCTGATATTGTCTTTTGTGCCTCCTAGGGAAGCGCTGTAGTGGACGACGTGCGGGATTTGACGCATACGGTCGCGTTTTGGAGAAGGCCTAAAGCTGGGCAGTTCCTGCCCTAACAAATTTGCCCTTGCGCTGCTTACATCATACCCAGCTTTTTCTTTTTTTGGACTGCCTAACCATATTTCAAACACAATCACCTCGCTATATGTAATCTGCGGGCCAGGGGAGCTGTCCGGATAAAAAATATTATAATCATCCGCGCCCAACGATTCGTGTGCCTTATGGCATATGAAATAGTTGAATTAGGAAAAGCTGGCACCATTGAATATCCGTCCAGAGATGGCCTACATAGCGTTGCAGTCTCAGAGTTTGATCACTATAAAAAGCTATAATCAAACCTCTTACAGCTACAACTGTCGGAATTTCATCGTGTTATCACGACTTATCGTATCACGACTTATCGTGAACATTACCGTGGTCTAATGTTCCGAGCCATTTGTTGTTCATCGCATTTTTCAGGCTGTTTCTAAATAAGAGTTAAACTAGCACTTATTTCCTAGCAGGAGGAAAAACAGCCGATATTTCTTATTTTGAGGAAATGAAGGCCACTTTCTGCTGACGTATATCGAAAATTTGAACTGTGTGGGCGGTTTATGTGCTCTGAAAACACTTAATACTCGCTTTATTTGAAATTTTATTTGTTATACACGGCATTTAGTTGTTTTACCCTGTATCCATGGTAACCTATGCGGGGTACGGTGCTTATATTTTCTCAAAAGAGGAAGCAGTGTTTAGAGGGACGAGCGATAAATGTTTATTCTGTGTAGGTCCATTACAACCTTTGTAGAAACTCACTCATTCAAGTGTTCCACGGTGTCTCGCTGCCGCTAACCTAAATGTTTCCCAGACTCTTAAAACAAGAGCAAGAGATGCGGACTTGAAATTTCATGTAAAATAAGAAGAGTTTAAAGCTTAATGCATTGCAAACCTTCCGTTTCCCTGCTTGAAATGCACATGTTGCAGATAATTACTAAGCCCTCGTTTTTCTATGTGTTTTCCTGCGTCATATGAGATTCGTAGTTTGTTTCTCTGGTGTACTCAGATAGCTGAGCAAGGCTTCTTGTTTATATCTGGGGAGAATCATGGGCATGGTATCGGCAATGTTTAGGCAATGTTCGAACCAGGTGGGTTAAGCGCACTTTTCCAGCAGAATACATATGCAAGTGGTTCATAGCGTTTTTAGTGAGTTCTAAGGGTGGTGTAAAACGTGGACTGCTGCGCTAGTATAATTAAAAATTTCGTGAACACAGGGGAACAATATGCCAAGTATTTGTGTGATGGTAAATGTATGTTGATTAAATGCAGCTTTAGAAAATCATTCGAAGCTATTCGAAGTTTATCGTATGCTGCTGTTCCTAGTTAGGTTGTTCAATGTCCCATGAAAATCCTAGAAGTTTTATACTTTTAAGGAATAGGCAGCATTTTAAGTGCAATGTGTCGCGAATTTTTAACGTTGCAGGCTAACTTAGATGCGTTACGAATAATTATTCAGTCCTTTCTTGATTTTTTTTACTTTTCAGGCATGATAAATTAGGTTAGTCTAGTCTGCTCACTGAACTAAAGGAGGCAGTTTCTTTAAGTTTGATGACTCTAAAGACAAGGTAATGGGTGATGTGTATATAGATAGAGCTCAAAATAGACGGGTAATTAGGACGCTCGCAAAAAATTACGTGTGCAAGCACTCTGGAGTGTTATGTGTTAAGTGCACTATGTGTCTTGAGCGGGGAAGAATTTCGCCCGCTGCCATGGTAGACCTCTAAGAGCCACCAAGACCAACTTTAGTGAAAATTGGTGGTATGCTAAATGGAAACCCTCTGTGCAAAATTAAATACATGTGGTACTTGCTGAGCAAGTCCTAGTTCCTCAGCAAGTCCTAGTGTTTTGGTCAGCGCTGTGTATGTCGTCTATCGCTGTCCTTGTCCTTCGCGCTGCACGTTATTTTTGATCATGAATTACCAACTAGCCCAAGCAGCCACCCTAGTTCACTTCATTTCTAGTACAATGGGCCCTTTCCCTTCGTCTTTCCCTTGTTCCTCAGCAAGTCCTAGTGTTTTGGTCAGCGCTGTGTATGTCGTCTATCGCTGTCCTTGTCCTTCGCGCTGTACATTATTTTTGATCATGAATTACCAACTAGCCCAAGCAACCACCCTAGTTCACTTCATTTCTAGTACAATGGGCCCTTTCCCTTCGTCTTTCCCCTGTTCCTCAGCAAGTCCTAGTGTTTTGGTCAGCGCTGTGTATGTCGTCTATCGCTGTCCTTGTCCTTCGCGCTGTACGTTATTTTTGACCTTAGCAAGTAACTGCAATGATACGATGGCTCCCATGCCACCCAACTGCGACTAAATTTTTTGACTTGAAGTTGGACTTTGAGTTAGAAAAAATGTTATTTCCCGGCGATTTCTTTCTTTTTTTGGCAAGGTAGCATGGTGGTCATACATAGACCAGACGCGTCGAAAAGAGGCTGGAGTATGCCTGACAGCTACTCTTGCGATACGTTTATTGGAGTCACAAAATCCTGAACTGCTATTGTCAACACGGGCGACACGCGATAGAAACCTACAGTAAGCGTTACGCTGAATATTTAATTTCTAGCCTGACGAACGTCTCTTTAATCGTCAAAATAATGTAGCCTCGGCGCCGTTTTTCTGACATTTCAACACTGAAGATTTAAGCATCTGATTGACTCTTATGTGATTGACTCTTACGTGATCACCCTTATGACTGATTGAAAAAAAAACAAAGAAAGCAAGCACATAACATTCGCGAACTACATAGAGTCGAGAACAGCGACCTCGTTCGTTCGATGCCGCACTTAGTGACGTATAAGTAAGCCGCTTCAAGAATTTGGAGAGGATATCACTACGGGTCGTTTTTAAATTTATGTATTTGTGTGCGAGTGTGCATGCGCGCGTGTCAAGTTCAATGCTCAGCTGCAGTTTTAACTAATACTTCACAATTTTTTTTATCTCAATGATTAGTTACCTGTCAGTAATAACTTCACGCGACTTCATGTCTAGTCTCGTGTGGTAGCGTGGTTTTAATTCATCGGATCTTATCGCAAACTGCTAATCTATTCAGTTTTCCCATATCGCTAACTGGACTGCACTTACTCCTTTCTCCGTTTCCTACTTCAGGCCGCGGCGAGGACGAGTGGACTTACGGAGATGGTGAGTATCACGCTCGCTGTCCTATTGCGTATTGTGCTCGCCATGGTACAAACCGTGTAACAGAAAGGGCTGTGAATGGATATTGAAACGAAACTGCATTGCAGTTCACTTGGGTGTTTTTGTGCGTGCGAGTATTCTGACCTATTCCTTGGCGAGTGTTCTAACTCGCCAAGCAATAAAAATTAAAAGGCGCACGTTATTTATTCATTTCTTATAGGCGTTTTCTATTACTGACGTCAGCGTGTCGGAGTTTGCGATGGACGAATGCTTGCACAGGTATATAATACTGGTATGTGCTTAGGCCTTCAGAAGAGTAATGTATGCTAAAATAGACAACTGTGTTCGTCTGCGCCTTGGCACCTTGAACTGCCATGACGTAATGACGCTCACAATTCCATCCGTTTCTTGATTGCTAGTAGACGTAAACTTTGTAGTTAGATTTCACATCTGTTGGGTTACTGCAGGAGGCGATCCAGTTGTCGGCTGCGCCACCAGAACGCAACCCATAGTGCATCGCTTTTTTATTTGAATTACTAATTGTGGATATCTGTAATGCCATAGCGAAACCCTCGTCATTCAAGTGCACAAGTACGCATATATATATATATATATATATATATATATAGGCATTTATAAGTACCACATATACGGCTGTGAGGTTTTATTGTCTCGAGCACCTCACTGCTTTCCGGTACTCGTCGTAGATAGCGGAATACCGTTAGTTTTTCCCGTTGAATTTTCCTCTCTCCCTTCTTGTAGGGGTCGCTCAGTGGCCGTATCTTCAGTTGGACGTGGAGAACCAGTGCGGCGGGTACTACCAATCACCCATTAACATAGTGAACAGGTGGACAATCTACGACCAGTCACTTGACGTCGTCCAGTACTACGGGTACCTAGACCCGCTGCAAAACGTATCCCTTGTGAACACCGGGCACACGGGTAAGTAGAACACGTTCGAACCATTCGGCACACTCCGGTAGAACGCTATGGTGTATAGTGCCGCATGCGTCCCGACAATTGTCTCAAGCAACGTTTGTGTTCATGTAGCACACCGTTCGCAAGGTGTGCCGAAGTGCAAATGATAAATCGGTCGGACGCACAGTCTGAGGTGTCGAAGCTTCACGAGGGCAAGGGCAATAAATTATGCTTGTCGGAGGAAGAGTGATATTAAGATGTTCATGGGGAGGGGGAGAGAAGCTCGAGAGATAACTTGATATATTTATTTAAGCATTCTATGTCCTTTCTCTCTCAGCAGCTCGTACTCGTTTCGGAAAGTTCGCCAATAACGGACACACATTTAGTGGCACAACAATGGGGTAGCCCAAATATTAAAAACTTGAGAAAAAAAAACTGTTGAATATCATGCACGATTCTATTAACAGATGTGCATGCTCTAAGTACACCTATAAGCGGACATTATATGTACAGGTTTATGTCCTGATTTGTATTTTGTTGACGCTGAACCAAGATGCGCTCACGGGCACTACTTCTTCCGTCAAGATTGCGCGCTACATAAGCCGAAGTATCCAATGACGCATACCAGATTGATGTAGTCTAAATTTCAAAATAAAGAGAAAGGGTTCAATCTAATGCCCCATTTTATAATGGGCTCTCCATGCCCCTGAAATATCTATTGAGCGGCAATATAAGTACATGTTTTGTCGTGACTATTTTTTGAAAACCCACAACAGAACTACACTTGAACTACTAAGTTGATAAGAAACTAACCACATACAACTCGGCCCGGTGCACAAAAATAAACTAAAAACACAAAGATAACAACAATGCTGCGTCTTAAAGAAGAACGAACTTTGGTGCCAGCATGTCGTTTCAAAGGGTACCTTTCTGACCATCAAGCCGACCATTATGCCCACCCTCTGATGAAGTCGAGAATGAGCTTGGAACCGGGGTCCGCGTGGTTGAGTAGTGGGACCGCTCATGCAGCCATTTGCTTGTCAGAGCTGCGAGCACATAGCCGACTCCAGCGTTGAAACAGCCACACGTTTGTCTTGCCGCTCACAACGCCTTTCGTTATGTAGAATTTCATGCGGCTGGTAGAATTCTGAAGTGGACAAATAAATATTGGCGGCATCGTCTCGGCCAAGGTTTTTCCTCCCCCATCGTAGCTAGTAGCACTTACGGCATTTGTACAAGCTCAAAATATTTCAAAACTTCAGCGAAGAGCGGCGAATAATTTGCGCATGTAATTGTGTTGTTACTCTCCAAACAGTTGAAGTGTCTTCGAGCAAAGCCAGTCAAGTTGTGATCACCGGTCGGGGCCTCAATGGAGTGTACGGTTTTCAACAATTCCACTTCCACTGGGGAAATCGCTCCAACATCGGCTCCGAACACCAGATCGATGGCTATGTTTTTCCCATGGAGGTAGGGTATGTGACGTAATTTGTTGCGAACCTCTTGGAAGCCAGATAGCGAGATAACGAAAAAAAAAAACATTGCAGCCTTGTACAACTCACGCGAGAACTCACATGCCTAAAGTCCGACATTCAGTTGCTAATAATTACCTTAATACTTACGTTCATTTTTAATTGCTAAGTACAAGAAGTGCAATCGTACTCGGCTAAAAGGTACAACAGCTAACGAAAAGGAGCTAAGTGAAACGCGCAGTCACACATAGGGTAACAACAAACAAGGTCTCTAGCACTCCATTGCGTATGTAGTGTAGTTGCCCTACTTTATTGTTATTCGCTTATAGAATACTGAGTTCATTTATGTGGCTCACGCTACCTGCATTCATCCTTACAGATGCACCTGGTACACATGAACAGGAAGTACAGCACGGGTGAAGAGGCCCTCAAGCATCCCGACGGCATCGCGGTCGTCGCGGTGTTCTTCGAGGTATACGTTCTTGTGCACCCAGTGGGATGCGGTGAAGAAAACTTATAATTCGTGGTTCCACGGCTCCCGCGTTCTGCTGCTGCTGAACGCGAGTTGGCAGGTTCAATGACTCGCCGCGGCGACGATATTCCGATGAAATGGAATGGTGAAACGCTCGCGTAGTTAGAGTTAAATATGAATACCAGGCGGAGCTTACTTATATAGTGGGGAGCCCGCCCCTACGGCGTCCGTCGTAACCACGCACAGGGGCTTCGCAGAGTAAAATTGCCGCCAACCCATTCCCTGCTTTTTCTTACGCGCAAGTTCCACTCTTCTAATAGTCCTCCTTCGAAATCAAAAGCATCTACGGTATCCGTCCAGTTGCTACGAGTTGCAGTCGCTCATTGATAAGGTGTGACTACGAAGGCGATAGCAGCTTGTTTTGAAATCAGCGTCGAATCCAGGCGTTGGTTTTAGTGATGAGCGGCCTTGCTAATACTATACACTTAACGGACTCGCCAGGTTTCCTGAGAGCAGTTCCTTGTCCCGGCGGTGGTCCGAATGTGACACGACTCAAGATCAAAGCACTTTGTGGATTTTAGTCTGTCACGATGAACACGTCATCTTCAACATCAGCGTCAACACCTCTCAGTATTTTAGCCGCAACCATGTGCTTTCTCCACCGAATCGTGCATACAACATGTGTTTTTTCTATCTTAATCGTCTGAGACGACTAAAAAACTGTATTTTCAGCCTCCAAACACGAAAAAGAAATGATCACAGGAGGACGAATACTTCAATTAATCAACATGCAGCGGTAAAGTACAAAGATAGATTCGATAGAAACACCTAAGACTGCCCAAGTGTGGGAGTGCGAAAGCATTACACCGTTTGTAGACCTCGGAACATCATGAACGCGCTCTTTTTACACACTCATGACGTGGCGCCATGTCCTCCCCACTGTCTGCACCATTGCGTGCCCATTGACACGCGCTCTAGGCCCCACCTTTAGCCAGCCAGAACAGTGGAGCCGCCGTGTTGTTGGGCAAGCGTACTAGACTCATACCTCGAAGTCTCACGCTCGATTCCACACCCGCACCGTACGGTACCAAGTTTTCTTTTCAAATCTGGGAATCCACTCTGTGTACTGGAACCTTCCTAAGAAAATTGACGTCCATCCGAGCATTCTTTGACGTGTTTTTAATCTTTGCGCCTTTGGTCTTTTTTTTTTTTTTTCGCCATCTTTCGGTCACGCCGACTACGACGGATTTTCGTGTGATGGGGCACATAATGCTTTTGCATTAGAAAGTCAGGCAGACTCAACTCAACATCTACATAACGCGTGGAGTCACTAACTACTCGTGTTTTGTTGTTGTCGCACCCACTTACCAAGCTGTCTTCAAGCAGGCTCATTGAAGAGCAACACATACATACTGGCATATACCCAACGACTCCAGTGGCACACATATTTAGACTGCTCTGCCTTCAGAATCGGCCCACGGAAAATGCCGAGATACACGACAAAAACTGGGCTGGCTCGGGAAAGAACGTTTCGCATCGACATCCTTCACAGATGTACGCCAATCTGACCAACAGATATATCAGTGACAAAGATGCTGCATAAGCGAGTACTCGCACAACCTCGGAAGGACTAGGGGTCTGTTTGCTGGCTCACGGTCTTGCTCGAAATCAGCAATACAGCACGGTCACGGCTGGCTGATCGCGATGATACCCCACCCCCCCGCAGGCTTCGCTGCAGAAGTCAGCTTTCAACACCGCATCTGGACAAACTCCTAGCTCACCTCCAACTTTGAGCCGGTATAGCAATATGTGAAATCGAAAATTGCGGATTACGGGTGACGTGCATATAAGTTGTCTATTCGAACGATACATACGCAAGGTAACGTTTGTTTTACCGTCTATGGTCATTACGTTTCAAAGCGATTCGGGGCTCCGACCCACGCTGGGTTGGTTTGTCTGGTATCGAATGCGCCGTCGTACGCCGACCTGAGAACAGTTGCGGAACTCCCTTTAACAGTTTCACTATCAAGAAGAAAAAAAAAGCGTCGGCATGAGTCAACGTTTTGACAAAAAGGCTTGTATTGTCAGAAAAAAAACGAACGAACGATGGGCGTTTGCTGTACACGATGTCTTAATCTACTGATCACGCCCTCAGTTTGCGTGTCCAATCCTCGGGGATGCTGTAGGCGCACTGTGAGTCAATGCCGCTAAGAGGGGCGTACTGATGATAAGAGTCGATCCAACAAGCGACTTGCGTTCGCCATATCCGATGTGCGAGAGAAGGGTTCTTACGTCCTGACAGGAAAAACGGGAACGTCTTCTCCAGGCTGAGGATTCCCGTGTTTTCCTGTTGTTGCTGGATTACCAGCGTGTATTTCTGAAATTTCTCAGAATACCTGACAGGTCTGTGTATCGTGCTTTCGTGGCAGGTGAGCTGGAACGACAACCCGGCGCTGAGTAGCCTCGTGCAAGCCCTTCGAAAGATGCGCAATGAAAGCAGCACTCGAGTGAACCTGGCCTACATTCCGCCGCTGCGACAGCTGATGCCCCAAAACGCTCAGCAGTACTACCGCTATCAGGGCTCCCTCACCACACCGCCGTGCTCGGAGGCAGTCACCTGGACAGTGCTCAGGAGTCCTAATGGAATCAGCGAAGCACAGGCATGTCGGTCAAGGTCAATGCGACGGCTAGAAATATTTCCTTATGTTACTTGTTTAACTGACATTTGCTGGCACCGCGATCAGTTTCACTAGACACACAAAAAAAAATCTATGTATGCTGCTAACGTGTGAGGGGTCTTTAATGGGCTTAGCCAAGCTGGTGCGGTCTTTACGCAAAAATTTCTATTTTTTTTTCTGCGTTCAACATCCGTGGATATTTTTCTGACCTTTCGAATTGCTATCACTGTTCCTTGACTAACTTGTGGCATGTTTCGATACGTCTAACAACCTTCAGTATGCTTTCGACAACCTTGCCATCCTCCTAGGCACTGCCTGAAAACTTGTCGATATTTTCTCGGAACTGGCTGCATGCCTTTGACCGACTTTGATTTCTTTTGAGAACGTAAATAATTTTCTCTCTCTACCTGAACGGCTAAGACGACAAGATGCAACTTCAACGCATCTAAACCACGTCGTCTGCGTAAGTCATAAAATCGTAGCCCTTCGCTTTCTTTGCACCGGGTTCCGTAGGA
This sequence comes from Dermacentor variabilis, assembly GCF_050947875.1. Lineage (NCBI taxonomy): Eukaryota > Metazoa > Arthropoda > Arachnida > Ixodida > Ixodidae > Dermacentor > Dermacentor variabilis. The sequence continues at coordinate 44,587,593 of NC_134570.1, read as the reverse complement.
GGACTCGGAAACTATATGCAGAATAGAAGTAGACTAAATGTAATGTGAATCCAATCATATCTTAAAGTTGAATCGTTATTAGGTGACGTAAAGTGGGAACGTAGGTCTCGTTAGAACTGGCTTTTAAGAAGTGTGAACGACTACTAAAAAAAAGGAAAGTAGAAAAAAAACAATATAAGGACTGTAAAATTATAAGGGAAACACTGCACACACTACAACACCTGTCACGAGCGTGTAAACAATCTTATCGCGGACATTATTTTGAGTGAACATATAACATACTTATATCATGAATAGTTAGTTGACTGCGGTCACTGTCATCTTAGGTCAGCTTGAACTGGATAAGAAGGCTTCTAAGCAAGCAAACCTACTTGCTTGCGCGTTGTTCAAGTAGTAGTTCAGAGCACTGTCGGGAATATGAAAGGAGTTCCATTTTGGCAAATCAATCAATCAATCAATCAATCAATCAATCCGGTTGGTTCGGTGGGTACAATCAGTCGGTCCATTTGTCGATCCATTCCTCGGTGAATCACGCCGCTGCGAGGCCGCCGCCTTTTGTGCGAAAGGCTCTTTACAGTGATTGTTTGAGTTCCCTCTCTGATATCTAAACAACCTTTATCCTCTTTTTCTAGCTACAAGCCTTCCGTGACCTGCAAGTGCCCCATGGTAACGGAAGCAGCACTGAAAACCTTGTCAACAACTTCCGACCCATCACTCCCTTGAATGGCCGCTACGTCTTCAGAAACTTCCCATATTAGGACGCTGTGAGCCATCGATTGTACGTGTTGTCTATAAAGTGAGAAAAGAACCAAATAAGGCTCCAACAAAGACTACAACTGCCCATGCTCAAGCAAACAGGGCTGCATCGCGAATAAATTTTCATAGCTGAATAGATGCGAGCGGCTGTCCTACAGCTTCTTCAGGAGGACAAACCCGAACTGACTGAAAAGCGCGAAGTGCTGGTCAGGTACGGAAACCATGAGCATCGCAGCAAGTATGCAGTTCCATACCAGAAGTACTTTCCGTATTGAAACTGTCAATTCGTGAAGGCAAACACGCATCCGAGGGAAACAGAGCCGCGTTTATATTACACCTCTACCGTGCCGACTATCCTCACGTACCACTCACACTTGTCTATAGACTCTCACAAAGTTTGCTCAAGATACACATCCTACTCAACTGCCTTCCTCGTACTCATTTTGATTTGAATGTTTAAAACACCTATTGTAACTACACTGTGCGTGGGGCCTTGTTGCTCTAATACTGCTTGGCTCTGACGATAATGACGCCTTATCACTTAAAGCCACGTCCCTCTAGGATGAAAAAAAAATATGTAATGAAAATTTCCAGGCGCTGAATTTTCAGAAATTCTAGAACCTTGCAAAAGAAGTTAAATTTCGAATGCATTTGACTTCTTCACGTGATTCTCGGCTAAAGGAGAATAGTGGCTTTTGATGTTTTCCTATTTCTTTTTCCTTTCTTTTATTGTTGCTTGAGTAATGGATTTGGCTTTATGGGATAGCCGCTCCTGACGTACCCTACTCGACCATCTTTCTACATCTGAATAAGAAAAATGCAACATCGAATAAAACAACAACGACGACTCGAACAAGAACAAAAACGAGAAGGACAACAAACAACAATGACAACGACATGAACGAAGTTTCTTCCTTCATTTTTTGCACCCGAAAGAAAAGTAGGCATCTCTAGGGCCGGCTTTCCCAAAATATCAAATAGACCACTTAGGCAGGGGCAAGAACGAAAGAGAAAGCAAACAAGAATAAACTATCAACACGCACTTGATATATCACGAGAATCTACAACTACATTTACGCACTTAACGCACGAAAACAACTTTGGGGACTTCACCTATCACCGAGAAGGGATGAAAGTTCTCACAAGTCATTTCGCGTGTATCTATATTTGCTGCCTCTGTATTTGCACAAAAACTTGAATTTGTAAAAGGCAACACGTCCAACAAAATGGCAACACTAAAAAAAAAGAAAGAGAGAATATGAAAGGTGGTAGTTTCTTTGGTAGTTTTGTTCGAACACGCAAATTATGCGACCTGCTTATGAGTGCTGAATCCCACACTTTATTTTCCTGTCTTTTTCGTTTCGCTTGCTAAACTGTCAAGGACTATTAAAGAGAGAAAGAAAGAGAAAATTGGTTCCCCGCCCCACGTTTCTGCATATGAATGAATGAATGGTGTATTCATTCATTTATTTATTTGGATGTAGAATCATGGGAATGCAGGCAAGTTTAGAGCCGACTCTCCCGAAATTCCCAATTCGTCAATCAAGGAAAAATCAAAAGGGAAAAGAAATAAAAAATTATCGAAATGCACAATGCACACATGAACACAAACGCAAGGGAGTGTGGCATCTTCGGGCACCAGCATCAAAAGCAGAGCCCAGTCACCACAGGATGGTCGCTCATTACATAGAAGTGCCGGAGCCCGCAGTACTCTCTTCACATAGATATAAAGAAAACACTACGATGAGCTCCGCTAGTTAAAAGAGAAGCACAATGTCGAAGGTAGATCATCATGTCACTTATAGGCAGTCCGTAAGATTAGTCTCCACTAAAAAATCGTGAGCCATTCCACTCCGTGAAGGGGGTCACCCAGCGAAGCTGTTTAGCACCCGACACGTAGGTGACACATAATTTTGAACAAAGGTACGAACTCATTCATTGTCTCGATGGGTGGTCATCGTGAAGAAGGGCACGCACACTCTTTTATTGTCTTGATCGGTGGTCATTATTTCACTGGAAATTGCAATCACATTCTTTGACAATGCCAAATCGATGCACGTACGCCACTGGGTGGTCGGTTGAGCGGGATCGGTGTGGCATAGCCAGGCAAATGTCTGCAACGCCGAACGCGTAAACCGCTCCCTTTTCAGTACCGATACATCCACATCGAAATTACCGACAACGACAACAGGGTTAGTGTTATCGCAGCTAATTCCCGCACAGTGAGTATGGTCATGATCCTTACGGTGCTATGAGTTATTGCATCTTTTGCTTGCTCACGGGGGTATGAGCCATTGATGATGACAGTTTTTGACATGCTGTTGTGTATTGTTGCGTTTCGCCTGCGACACGCGGTTTTGCCGGCGCGACTGCGGCGGTGCGGCAGACATTTTGGCCCGTGCGGCGTCGCCGCAACGCTCCCCGCCAGGCGTTTCCAGGCATGTTCCGATGCCACGTGTCTTCATGTGCGTGTGTGAGTGTATGTGCCATTGTGCCCGAACCAGGCGATGCGACAGCAGGGGTCACCCTCTCCTTCCAGTCATTGTGCCCGAACCAGGCGATGCGACAGCAGGGGTCACCCTCTCCTTCCAGTCATTGTGCCTGAACCAGGCGATGCGACAGCAGGGGTCACCCTCTCCTTCCAGTCATTGTGCCCGAACCAGGCGATGCGACAGCAGGGGTCACCCTCTCCTTCCAGTCTTTGTGCCCGACCGGCGGCAGTGTGCGTCACCTTAGCCCATTGTACAATCACGTGCTCGTCTATTGAGGGGTTCCTTCTTGCCCTCAACTGCGAGAGTATAAAAACAGCGGCCCCCGGACGCCAAAAGAGGGCTCCGATTTCTTCTGTTGAGTAAAGTGCTCTCCCGTCTCTCTTCTTCGGTCAACCTGACCGCCAACTCTTTGCGATGTTAAAATAAACAAGTTGTTTTGTTGTTACCAGTCGACTCATGCTTTGCCGGGACCTTCGGATGCTTCCAGTTGTACCCCAGGCCGCCAGGCCAACGCTACCCTTGGGGCTTGCGACCCAGGTACAACCACGGGCGTCAGCGCCGAGTTCCCAACAACCGATGCCATCGGTGGGATCCAAACATCTGGTTGGCAGCGGTGAGATCGCCTCCGATTTCAAACAACTGTCTGCCAGCGGTGAGATCGCGACAACGGAGGCCAGCAGCGAAGAGATGCAGTTGACTGTATGCTGAGCAGCTCAACGACGATCCGGGAGCAGTGCAACGAGCCCTGTGTGACGACTGGTTGCCTGCAGCGGAACGACTGCGCGGAATTCCTGCCTGCGAGGTTTGGTGAGTGCGGGACTTTCTTCTTCTGAGCTTTGCCAGGCTTTTGTTAGTGTCAGAAACAGAGCTGGTAATTGTGGTTGTCGTTGCTGCCGGGTTAGTTGCGGCAAGACAATAGTAAGCAGTAGAGAAAGCAGCATTCAGAGCAGCCATGGATTTGAAGTCGTTGCGCAAACCGAAATTGTTGGAGCTTGCAAGAGAGTTGGGTCTGGATGTCTCGGACAAACTCAGAAAACCAGAACTGCTAAAGGCTATTCTGGAGTTAGAGGCTGAGGATGACGAGCTGTCGGAATGCCTTGAGACTATTGAGGAGAGGTCAAAAAGACAGGAGCGCGAACTTAAAGAGCAAAAAGAGAAACAGGAGCGCGAACTTAAAGAGCAGAAAGAAAAAGAAGAGCGCGAACATGCTTTGGAAATGAAGCGTCTCGAGGTAGAGATGGAACGCGCTCGTAATGGAAGTCAGGCACACGGTGCAGGAGAACGCGTATTGTTCAAAATGACTGACCTGATGCGGCCGTTTAAGCTTGGAGAGGACATTGGTTTGTTCCTGGTTAACTTTGAGCGAACGTGCGAGAAGCAGGGGTTCTCTCGGGAAACGTGGCCACAGCGCTTGCTCACTTTGTTACCCGGCGAGGCGGCCGACGTAGTCGCTCGCTTGGATAGAGAGGAGGCAGAGGATTTCGACACAGTGAAATCGAGTCTTCTAAAAAAGTACCGGCTGTCTGCGGAGGCGTTCCGTCGGAAGTTTCGGGAAAATGAGAAAGGCAAAAGTGAGTCATATACAGAGTTTGCGTATAGGCTTATGTCAAACATGCAGGAGTGGCTCAAAGAAGAGAGAGCGTTTGGTGACCACGATAAAGTTCTGCAGTGCTTCGGGCTAGAACAGTTTTATAGTCGGTTACCGGAGAACGTGCGATACTGGGTCTTGGATAGGCCAGACGTTTGTACGGTGGCTAAAGCCGCTGAGCTAGCCGAGGAGTTTGTGACGCGTCGGGCTCGCGGAGCTAAGGACGGTCAAAAGGGTGAATTTGGCTCGAAGTTTGAGAGGCCGAAGTTCACACCCATGAGAGCAAAGGGGAACACACGTAGTGCGGATGCGAGTGAAAGCAGTGCGACCGAACCTAAGGAGACGGCGGCAGCCGAAGCCGAACGCAGAAAGCGGTTCGAGACGAGGCAAGCGCGCTTGTGTTATACGTGCCAGAAGCCGGGTCACTTTTCGGCGCAGTGTCCGGAAACAAAACCAAAAGTTGTGTTTTTGTCAATATGCAGCACTGACGAGAACATGAAGCTTCTCGAGCCTTACATACGAGACCTCCTCGTGAACAGGAAAGAGTGCCGAGTGCTTCGCGATTCCGCAGCTACGATGGATGTAGTTCACCCGTCCTACGTAGAACCCGATATGTTCACGGGCGAGTGCGCATGGATCAAGCAAGCCGTGGAAGCTCATAGCGTGTGTCTGCCCGTAGCAAAAGTGCTTATTGAAGGACCTTTCGGAGCGCTTGAGACGGAGGCCGCAGTGTCATCTATGCTGCCTCCCCAGTACCCGTACCTATTTTCAAACAGGTCCGATCACCTCCTGCGCGAGAAGGGGCTTTTGTTTGGTGAAGCTAGTGTTCAGGCCTTAACCAGGTCGAAGGTTCGGGAGCTCGCTGCAAAGGCGGTAGTTGCGGGGCCAACGTTATCGAACAATGAGAAAGGGTCAGAGGCGCAGCAAGCCGATATTCAGAGCACGCCCGAACTGAATAAAATTGAGTCTGTAACGTTAAAGGCACCAGATACTGGAGAGGAAAATCCCGATGCGGGAAAGTTAGAAGAGCTATCTACTGATTTGCTCATCGCGCCTACGTCAGACGGACTTGATAGGTTGCTAAAAGTCAGCCGGTCGGCTTTGATAGCCGAGCAAAAGAAGGATGGTAGCCTAGAAAACATACGCTGCAATGTCAAGGAAGGTATCGCCAGGAAAAATGCGCGTTTTGTGGAAAGAGGTGGAGTCCTGTACCGGAAGTATCTAGACCGCAGAGGAGTGGAGTTCGATCAGCTGATCGTTCCTCAATGCTATCGTCAGGATCTGTTGCGCTTGTCGCACGGGGGTTCGTGGTCCGGACACCTAGGAGTTAAGAAAACTAAGGACCGTCTCTTGCAAGAGTACTATTGGCCAGGGTGTTTTCGGGACGCAGACCATTTCGTGAGGACATGTGACACTTGTCAGCGGGTGGGCAAACCAGGGGACAAATCAAGGGCGCCGTTGAAATTGGTACCTATCATTACGGAGCCTTTTAGACGGCTCGTTATTGATACAGTGGGACCTCTGCCGGTAACAGCCACGGGGTACAGACACATTTTGACTGTGATCTGCCCAGCGACAAAGTTCCCTGAAGCAGTGCCGCTTAAAGAACTCAGCTCAGTTGAGATAGTTAATGCACTACTGTCCATATTTGCGCGAGTTGGTTTTCCTGCGGAAATCCAATCAGATCAGGGCACAGTGTTTACTAGCGCTTTGACGACAACTTTTCTCGAAAGGTGTGGGGTAAAGCTGCTACACAGCTCAGTGTACCACCCACAGTCGAATTCCGTTGAGAAGCTCCACTCCGTCATGAAGCGCGTGTTGAGAGCCTTGTGTTTTGAACATCAAACTGACTGGGAGCTGTGTCTGCCTGGGGTGATGTTTGCGTTAAGAACCGCGCCGCATGCAGCTACGGGGTTTTCGCCAGCTGAACTGGTGTACGGTCGCTCGCTTCGGTCTCCGCTTCGCATGCTTCGAGAATCGTGGGAAGGTAGGGGCGACGACCCAGTCGTGGTGGAGTACGTACTTAAGCTCCTCGAACGCTTAAGAAGGGCACAGGAGTTGTCAGGTGAAGCAATGACAAAGGCCCAGCAGAGGGCCAAGGTTTATTATGATCGGACAGCCAGGGCCCGTCGTTTTGAGGTGGGCGATGAGGTCATGATATTGCGCACATCGCTAAACAACAAACTAGACGTGCAGTGGGAGGGCCCAGCACGAATTGTTCAGAAACTGTCGGACGTTAACTACGTGGTAAGTCTGCCAGGAAAGCGGAAAGCACAGCAAGTTTACCACTGTAATCTGCTCAAACCTTATAGACAAAGGGAAGCAGTGGTGTGCATGATGGTAAACGTTCCTGAAGAGCTTCCGGTCGAGCTTCCGGGACTAGGCTCAGTGACAAACAGGGAAGACACCGGTCAAGTCATTAGTGACCTTATCAGTGAAGCACCGCTGTCGCCCGAGCAGAAAACCGAACTACGCCGGCTATTACAAGAGTTTCAAGGTCTGTTCTCTGAGAGGCCTGGTAGGACTTCTGTACTTACTCATGATATAGAACTTACCTCCCCAGAGCCAGTACGATCCAAGGCGTATCGGGTGTCACCCCGCCAGAGCGATATTATGGAGGCTGAGGTAAAGAAAATGCTACAGCTCGGTGTTATTGAGGCAGGTGAGAGTGATTATACCTCCCCTTTGATTTTAGTTGAGGTACCGGGCAAGGAACCTCGTCCTTGCGTCGACTACCGCAGGCTTAATTCCATCACTAAGGATCAAATTTATCCGATCCCTAACATCGAGGAGCGCCTTGAGAAAGTTAGTAGCGCTCAGTTTATTTCCACCCTAGATCTTGTCAGGGGTTATTGGCAGGTTCCACTTACAGAAGAGGCTAGTAGGTATGCGGCGTTCATTTCACCAATGGGAACATTCCGTCCTAAAGTTCTGAGTTTTGGTTTGAAGAACGCGCCATACTGTTTTTCAAGCCTCATGGATAAAGTGTTGCGGGGACAGCAAGAATTCGCTTTACCGTATCTAGACGACGTAGCGATATTCTCCGCATCCTGGTCTGAGCATATGGCACACTTGCGGGCAGTGCTAACCCGCCTGCGCGAAGCGGGCTTGACAGTAAAGGCTCCTAAGTGCCAGTTAGCACAGGCCGAGGTTGTCTACCTCGGTCACGTGATTGGTCAGGGTCGTCGCCGCCCCTCTGAAATAAAGGTGGCCGCTGTGCGAGACTTTCCGCAACCGCGCACAAAGACCGATATTCGGTCGTTCTTAGGTGTCGCCGGCTACTATCAGAGGTACATCCCCAGGTACTCTGATATCGCGGCTCCCCTGACGGATGCTCTAAGAAAAACAGAGCCTCAAACAGTCGTCTGGGACGAGACAAAGGAAAGAGCTTTTAGCGCCCTAAAGAGTGCCCTAACAAACCAGCCTGTGCTACGATCGCCAGACTATACAAAAGGGTTCATTGTTCAGTGCGACGCTAGTGAGCGAGGCATGGGCGTTGTACTGTGCCAACGGGAAAAGGGAGAAGTAGAACACCCCGTCCTGTATGCTAGTCGTAAGCTGACCAGTCGTGAGCAGGCGTATAGCGCCACCGAGAAAGAGTGTGCATGTCTCGTGTGGGCCGTTCAGAAATTGTCATGCTATCTAGCCGGCTCGAGGTTTATCATTGAGACGGATCACTGCCCTCTCCAATGGCTGCAGACCATCTCTCCCAAAAATGGCCGCCTCCTGCGCTGGAGCCTCGCTTTACAACAATATTCCTTTGAGGTGCGTTACAAAAAGGGGAGTCTCAACGGTAACGCCGATGGCTTAAGTCGAAGCCCCTAACGTAGGAATCAGCCTAAAAATTGTTTGTTACTGATGTTTTTCTTCCTGAGGCAGGATTTTTTTTAACATATTGCTTTTGTTTAGTGTTTCAAAGTGATGATATGCTTTCTAGTGCAATTTTTCAATTTGTGGACGCGTTCTGAGTGGTGCTAGACTACTGTAAGGAACTAGGCAGTGGTATAAAAAGGGGAAAGAGCCTGGCAGGGCTTAGTGAGGGTTGTGCCGTGCTTGCTGACTGAGCGGTTGAGTTTCAGCGTAGTTCTAACGCTTGCCGGGAACGAGAGCAAAAATGTGAACTCTCCCGAAGTCACTTTGCAGTGTCCCGTGCGAACCTGAACGAGAGATTGAGGCCTTCTCTGTGCGCTGCGCTCAAGAAACGTCGAGGGACGCCCGACTTCGGTTATGAGCATCATCGAGCGACATCCCTCCGGACAGCGGATGCAGTCCCGTCCATCGGGATCTCCTTCCCCCGGCGGGGCGGTCTGTTGCGTTTCGCCTGCGACACGCGGTTTTGCCGGCGCGACTGCGGCGGGGCGGCAGACATTTTGGCCCGTGCGGCGTCGCCGCAACGCTCCCCGCCAGGCGTTTCCAGGCATGTTCCGATGCCACGTGTCTTCATGTGCGTGTGTGAGTGTATGTGCCATTGTGCCCGAACCAGGCGATGCGACAGCAGGGGTCACCCTCTCCTTCCAGTCATTGTGCCTGAACCAGGCGATGCGACAGCAGGGGTCACCCTCTCCTTCCAGTCATTGTGCCCGAACCAGGCGATGTGACAGCAGGGGTCACCCTCTCCTTCCAGTCTTTGTGCCCGACCGGCGGCAGTGTGCGTCACCTTAGCCCATTGTACAATCACGTGCTCGTCTATTGAGGGGTTCCTTCTTGCCCTCAACTGCGAGAGTATAAAAACAGCGGCCCCCGGACGCCAAAAAGAGGGCTCCGATTTCTTCTGTTGAGTAAAGTGCTCTCCCGTCTCTCTTCTTCGGTCAACCTGACCGCCAACTCTTTGCGATGTTAAAATAAACAAGTTGTTTTGTTGTTACCAGTCGACTCATGCTTTGCCGGGACCTTCGGATGCTTCCAGTTGTACCCCAGGCCGCCAGGCCAACGCTACCCTTGGGGCTTGCGACCCAGGTACAACCACGGGCGTCAGCGCCGAGTTCCCAACAACCGATGCCATCGGTGGGATCCAAACAGTATGTTGTAAGCGTGATTAGAAGGAATTTAAGCACTGTTCGCTTCCCTTTGCAGAGTGCTTGTAGCTTCTGCCTTACGGGGCTATGAGCCATTGCATTTTTTGCTTGCTTACGGTAGCATGAGTGCTTACGGAGGTATGAACCATTGATGATGACAGTTTTTTGTTCACGGAGAACAAAAATGCAGAGTACCTTAGCCACATACAGCTTCGCTGTAAAAATTGCGACGGCTAGTTAAGCACACCTCTGCTTAATCGGGCATGGCCACGGTCAAAGCACTTTGATCACTGTAAAATGAGGTCTGTCAAGCATGTTCAAATGGTCACACAGGCGAATCTGATGCTGATAATTCATTGCTTACATTCTATGATATTCTTCATGATATTCTATGAAGTTCTTTTATGAAATGCAGGGAACTATGACCGCCTTGTATGTAGGCGCCTACATGCTACTCTGCTACGTAAAATGATTGGGAACAGAAAGGACAGAACAAGTAAAAATGAAAGCCAGGAAAATATCTAAATTAGAGTGAATATAAACTGTTAAAATGCGCAATATAGAAAGATACAAATAGGTGAAGATGAAGGATTTCCAATGCCTTTAAAGTTTATTCTAATAATATACGCTGCCTGGCTCTCGGATGAACTCTCTTAGCAGGTATGTGCCGCACAGCCTTCGGGGTCATCATCATCAACTATGACCAGCCTTCTCCTGCAAATGAACAGCACGCAAGTATTGAAATGCTAAGCGCTCATGCAATGTAGCGCCAGCGGTGTTTACTGTGAATGTGGTTATTCTTGATCGCCAATTCTAAACATCAATTGCTGTCGTTTCTTTTGTGACACTCTTGATATAATATAAGACGAAGCTCGGCAAAAGGGCGATGCGAGGAAAGGGCGGTGAGACCAAAGGCAGCTGCTTCGCCAGGCGTGAGGCTGTAGGCATGAAAGCAAGCTGACATCGTCACCATGCTTTCCAGCGTGCATTTGTAGATTTGGAGCATCTCACAATGCATTGTTCAGTACAGAAGAGTGTATTCAACCCGATAGGACACATCAGACAACAACGACAGGCGGGGATGTTCTGTCGTACTTGTCTAATGTGTCCCTATCGTGGTATTAGCTTTAGCTCAGTTGTACTCAACGCATTGCAAGACGAGCTAACGCCAACCAGCCTGATTTCTCTCTGTATTTATTTAGGCTTAGCGTCGTTAATGCGAGCCGCACGGTATAATTTCGATCGAGCCCGAGCGGAATCCAATGGCTCGACCAGGACTGGCTCCCTTCTGCAGCTTGTGCAAATAATCCAATCGCGGCATAGAAATTCAATTCCCGATCGGGCTATATCACGGTCGAAAGTGCCCATATGGCAGGTGTATTATGCAGGCCATTGACCATGTCTTACTAGTGAAAGTGCTATTTAGGGATCATTGAACGTCGCGTGCATATACATTAAATTAGTCATAACAAAGTGCCCTTGCGTATGCTTTCTAGGAAAACTATGTGCGGGACCTTACGTTAATATTGACGTTACCCAACCGGCCTGCCTACGTTAATTGCAAAAATTTTTGAAATACGTAAGCGGACACCACCCGGCAGAGTTGTATCATTGCATACATGATGGCATTTTGGAAATCTTGCTACATAACTGGCGTTTAGCATGCGTAATTAGGTGCACGGGGAACGATATGTCAGTGGTTTAATCAAAGTTTTGCCGCCAGACTTCGAGAAAGCTTATGATAACTTTTTGTGTAACTATATGTTGTCGCGGACAACGAGAAGCTCCGGTAAAGCGCATTTCGTGTTGCGTGAGGTGGCATCAGTATCCGAAGTACGGCGTGAATAACCCGATTAATCACACGTTGTTACATATTCAGCTATGCACCGATGTAAACAAAAGCATCTATTGTCATAATAAGCAGCGGGAGAAGGTCACTTTGCCCATTCTGTTTTATGCTCCTAACCACGGTGTTTAAAGAAGTAATTCGTTTTTCACGTTTTTTAACATTCCGAACGGTAATAAGAAGTGACTCTGAAAAAGAATTACAAGACCGTATTTTTTTTTCACCGGTCTCAGGAGGCTTAGCTTTTGAGAAATACTCGACACATTGCATGCAAACTCGACAAATGTATAGGCGCATGCTTTGATGAGGATTAGGAGTCAGCTGAAAACTGGAGGATACGGGCATACCTTAGGAACCGAGAACTTCGGGTGCTAACATATGTCGCCCTCTTTTCCTCTTTTTCCACGTTCGCAGGTCGGTGCATCGCAGGCCTGGCTGTCCAGCACTATTGTTTTATCCTTATTCGCTCCTGCTTGTTACGAGCTGCATGCGTTGGCTACTCGCGTTTCTCACAATGCATTCGTCAGGCTTCCTCGTAGGATGGCATTTGGGACTCGTGGGATGCTCATATCGCAGCTTGGTGCGCAGTATTTTTGCAACGGTTCTTCTCCTCTTACTTTATTAATCTCTTATTACGCGTCCTGCCAATAAGCAAATCGCGTTGATGGCGGAAGCGCTGGTTCATTCGAATCGGTGACGGAGGGCAAAAAAGTCTTAAAATGATAAGAATCGTTGCTAAATACAGCCCCTGCATCTATGACTTCTGACTGGCGTGTTTTTTTTTCTTTTTCGTTCATACATTTTTTTTCTTTCTCTCTATCTTTCTCGTAAAGCAAAGATGCAACGCTGTTGGAGCTATGATAATGACGGTAAGTCTGCATTTACATAAGTACACCTCTTTTCGATTAGTATTCTGGAATTTGCATAAAGGGAAAAATTATGCGCTTTTTTTACACTAAATATACATTAAGGTACTACGTATGGTGACTCTGTACCCATTTACGAAGAGATTAGTAATGCATCTTAAGCTCGCAAAACGAGTTCAAACTAAGCTCTTTCGGACGGTCGCTGTTCCTACGGTGGACCTGCGGTGCATCTAAAAATGTAAAAAGAAAAAAAAAAGAAAGAAGAAAACAGATACGAGCAAACAAACATTGAGATATCAGTTCACCAAACTTGAGAAGCGGTGATAGCCATTACTGTCCTTGTTGCATACGAGGAGTTTGCGTAGTCCTTGTTGAACGACGACTGCAGAAACGTTGAATGTTTTAAAAAAAAAGTGAGCCAATTCAAAAGTACCCATCCGCATGACACCGCACTGTGGAAGGTGGACTTCGAATCATTCATTCATGGTTATTGAGGCAGTGAAGGAACGCACTGGATATGGGGGGCGCCATGCTGTAGGGAGAGACTCTGGATTAATTTCGACCACCTGCAGGGGGTTCTAGAAGGCGTACCACAATTTAACTTCACAATGGTTTTTTGCATTTCGCCCCCACCTAAATGCGGCCGTCACGGCCAAGTACGAAACGCACAACCTCGAGATCAGCAGCAGAACGTCATGGTTGCGGCGAGTCAAGGAAGGCTTTGGAATGTGTCACTGAAGAAATACGATATCCCGGAGAGATTCCGCTTTTATGCGGTGCAATATTAGCGTGCCGGATGTTGTATCGAACACATGAAGGACTGGAAGGCGTTCGACAGAAGTCGAGGGCACGCGACTTCAGGGAGCTTTAAGCTTCACAGTAAATCTGAGCATTTAAAGAATGGCGGAATAGCGGAAACGTAAACGTAAGCGGTAACTCGGTGGCGCCATCTCGTGAGGTTTTCTTCAACCAGAGCATGCAAAAACTATTGTTGCAATGTCAGGTTATGCGCTGCTCAGTCGCTGGTGTAAAGGCGTTAACAACATAGTCATGAATACACAGTGGCCCTTTTGTTTAATCATTGTCTGAGTACGCCACAAAAAAAAAAAATTCTGACACAAATTGGTTAACAAACAGCCACAAGAGGTCGCTACCAGCTTTCCTGCCGTTGGTGCAACAGAACGTCTCCGGACTGATGTATGCGGACGACATAGTGCTACGAGCAGACAATGCAAGTTATTTAGAGACACTTGGGATTATTTGTGGCAACGCAGCTATAGATCTACGCATTAATTTTAGCACAGAGAAATCAGGAATTATGATATTTAATAAAGAGGCGAGTAAGTACGTGACGTCAATTTAGCAGTAACTGACGTCCATAGTCAAGCGGTGCAAATGCAGCGGCGTGTACATAACTGGAGGAAAGAATCACTCGAGCACCCACCAAGATAATCTGAAAATAAAGGGGAAGCGGAACACGGCAATAATGAAACGTACAGCACTTTCGGGCCTCAATAAATATGAAGTGGCGCGTGGAATCTGGAAAGGAGTAATGGTGCCAGCGCTAACGTTCGCTAATGCCGTTATGTGCTTAAAATCGGATATCTTGTCGGGGCTGGAAGTTAACTAAACATCGGTAGGCCGCTTGACCTTGGGAGCCCAAGGCGGAACCACAGATGGGGCAGTGCAGGTTGACGTGCGTTGGGTCTCGTTTGAAGTCAGGAAAGCGCAGAGCAAAATCAATTTTTTTGAAGAAACACTCGGGAACATCGACCAAAATAAATGGGCAGCTAAAGTGCACAAGTATCTTTACATGTAAAGCGTGGACACAGATTGAAAGAACAGGTCAAGAAAGTTGGCAACTAAGTATAGGTTAATTTAAAGTGTAGACGGACAACTAGGAGTAGCAAGAGAGAAAGTGAGACAAACAGAGACAGTGGATGCAAAGAACGGAGGCAAGAAAAACCACGGATATTTACAAGAATGAGACGAAGGAAATTAGAAGGGAAGATGTGTGCCATTACACAAATGGCAGTGCCTTGCCATTTGAGGCTCGAGCTGGTGGCCTAAAGGCAAATACATACCGGTGCAAGTATGCGCAACAAGATGAGGCATATGTATGCTGCAGCAAAAATCCGGAGACCACTCAGCACATCCCAATAGAATGGGAAGGGGGTCACCCAGTGAGACCGTAGGTAACTTGCACCTTCCAGAAGGGCTTGGATTCAAAGTGGGCGGAAGCATCAACCAATCAGCAGTGGTGATAATTAAGAGACGCTTAGAGTACTGGCGGAGAAAAAGCAGCGAAGAGATTGATAGCATCGGCTCCATTACAACAGAGTTAGCGTAACAAAGTAGATAGAGAAGTTTAGACGAAGAAAAAAAAAGATTTACGAGGTGTGCGCAAAAATGCTAGAATGAAAAACATATATGCATACTTCATTAAATCAAACAGACTAGGTGACTGTCTGCCGTCTCCCCGTTCATAAGGGAATACCAATAAATTATCATCATCATCATCATCATCATCATCATCATCATCATCATCATCATCACCATAAGTTCCCTGGGTTTGTTCCCCTGGGTACCTCATGCTGCCACCGCCCACGTCTTCTGTATTCTGTAAGAAATTCCACAAGATGTCACAGGTGAACCTTGTTAAATCTTCAAGATTAATCATCTTGCTTGTTAAATCTTCAAGATTAACCATCTTGCCTCAGATAAGGATGCCGCCATGCAATACCTATTCGGGCCAGGTTGAAACACTCCTCGCAAACCTCTTCCTCGAGACTTTTTCGATGCTTCTGCGCGCGATCTGCCGCAGGTACGTGGTCGTGGCCCCAGTACCACTGCATCGCCAACAACTCGTGCGGCGGCACCCAGCAGTCGCCGGTGAACATCGAGACGTTCAGTGCACTGCACGACGTCGCCATGAAGGCGCTCGAGTTCGAGGGTCACGGCGTGCCGTTCGAGAACTTCACAGTCAACAACGACGGCCTTTCTCGTGAGTGCTCGTCGCCGATGCGAGACCACGCTGCTGCTGAACGCTTTCCGGGGCTCTCTGTTCGGTGCCTTGGAAGAATATGTCCTACCGGACGTGTTGGTAGTCCATACTTTCAGTAAACCATCGCACATTAGGGTACGTCGGCACCCGACTATTTTTTTCAATAAAACTTCCCGAGACGAAGCTTGACTATCTCGGCCTTGCGCAGATGCGGGTACGTGCTACGTAAAAATGATGGCAATCTGGGAATTCAGCTGTCCCGTGTCGTTATTGTTTGGTGTGATCGGCTCTCTTTAATCATAAGCAATGGGGTTGGACGTTTCAAGGCAACACTGCGGCTTTGAGAAATTCCCCAAAATGGAATTCCAAAAATTCCCCAGTTAATAGTTCTCGCGTCTGTTTTGCCTGAAAACAAGTGTGCGTGACTGTGGACGGTTGGTGTGGCCTCACAGTGACCCTCAAGGCGGCGCCGCCGGACGCCACGACGAGGACGGTGCGGGGTGGTCGGCTGCCGGGCAAGTTCGTGTTCCGGTACGCGCTCTTCCACTGGGGATCCAGCTCGCACCAGGGCTCCGAGCACCTTGTCGACGGTATCGCCTACCCCATGGAGGTATCCTCTAACGCGCGCATCGCCTACCCCATGGAGGTATCCTCTAACGCGCGCATCACCTACCCCATGGAGGTATCCTCTAACGCGCGCACCGCCTACCCCATGGAGGTATCCTCTAACGTGCGCATACATGCCGCGTTCACGCGGAACTACGCCGCCCATTTTGCAGCCTTACGTTGCTCTCAGTAACCAGTTAGAGGAAACATTAAAAGGAAGCTTTCGAGAACAATCGCGTGAGAGAGAAAGATGTAATTCTATCAGCTGTGCGAAACAATTTTGATTTAGGACCTCCATCTTCAACAGCACCACTTAAGAGGGGAGCAGGCGAAAGAGCACACGCATGTTTTTTCTTTCGCTTGCATAACCCGGTGTCTACATGTAGGAAACTCAATTGGTAATCAGCACATGCCCTGTGTTCTTTCGCTTTCCCTTGTCTTAATTGTTGCTTTTGAAGTTGAATCGTTGCCAACTTGCTCGATTTGCAATCCTAATAAAATTAAGAACATCAAACGTTTTACAAACACTGGAGAAAATAAGTAAGTTTTAAAAAATTGAATTTTGTTTGAAGAACGTGTTTGCACCAAAATAGATGTCGCAGGTCTGTAAACTGCATCTATTAGAGCGTCTCATGCGCACAAATATTATATCTGGGTTTACAACCAATGTGAAACTCATATAATGCTAACGAACGCCTTGTGAAAGCCCACCGCACAAATTATTAGAATTTTTCAGAGTGATGCATATTACGTCAATCTTGTACGCTTTGTGCGTAATGTTTGTTTACTTACAGAATTGTAATATTGCCTATATAGTTACAGGATTGTAAAAATTGTACTTGAGATTTTTGAAATGCCGCAGTATTTCATAACATTTGTCGGAAAGTTATGGCTGAAATTGAAGATGTACTTTCATCGATGTTTTGATTTTACGTTCTTCTTTTCACAATCATAATTGGTGGTGTGGTCGTTGTGATCGATTTATGCAGATAGGAGCTTCCGAGATAAGGCTTCCTCTTACGTTAAGCTGGCTTTGTAAGCTGGCTTTGTAAGTTCTCCTTCTGCATTAGCAAAGTGGCTACAGTAACACTGAGAGGAGGCTAGAACGAAACGGAGGAGGGGGAGGGAGGGAGAATGGAGGCAAAGACGAAATACTGGCCGCTACGACGCTCTCGTGTTCCTGTACCAGCTCTATGTGACGGCGAGGACATTGAGAGTCTCAGCCAAAGTCCAGTAACTAATCGACTATATTGCATACTCAAGAGAGTCAAATACTCAACCAGCAGGCCTTGAATAACTTTTCCTCCACCAAAGTGACCATAATATTATAAAGCTACTTTAAAATTGGTGACATCACACTGTATTATTGACGCTGCGGTATCGGAGCGAAATTCTAGAGGTAGTTTGGCCGTAATTTTCTCCAGTTATAACCGGCACGTCTCCACAGGATGAACGAATGTAGAACATTGAATGCGTTACTTACCGGTCTATGCCGGTTTAGTGCTGTTTCAATTTCCTAATACACCGCTCATGGCTCCCGAGTCTTTCGGTGGGCGGATCGGACTGTCATCGCATGAAGAAACCGTTTTATGAAAATCTCTATGGTTTCGAAGTCCGTTAGTCCTAAGATAATGTCTTAGCCTCGCGACAGCGATCATGGCACTTGGTAGAAGGCGCAAACACATTGGTGAAGCGTTCCAAAGCCGTGGTGAAGTGTTTGTGTGCATTTGAGCTTCAACGCATTGCAGTAGTGGCTGCAACGGTCAAAAGTTATATCCCGCCCGGTCGCCATTGGTCCTGAGCATAAGCTTCTTCCTGCCGTTGTATTATCGTATTGTTGCCATTTCCTTTTTTTTTCAGTCACAGCTGGTTTATACGAACGAGAAATACAGCGCCACAGATGCGGCCAAGGAACATGACGGTGTCGCCATTATTGCAACGTTATACAGGGTAAGCTCCTTTCTCACGCACCTTAGTTTCCTTTGTATTGCGCTACATATTGGTATGCGTTTGGCCACTGGAAGCAGAAAAGAACGAATCGCCTTTCGCATGCCGCTAATCAATACGTGATCCTTCCATTTAAATGGCGTCGCACAGGGTATACGATTAACCGAGTCGGTGACATGTCGGGGTGAATTGAGTTTGGCTGAGTCACTAAGAGAGGTGGACTGACTCGCTCAACCTGATTGGCGAAATTCATGTGAACGTTTGTCGGCTCAGTCTAAGCCAGCCGGTCTTAGTCTCGACGCCCTCTCGTTGAGTTCACTAAGAAAGAAAAAAAAAGACATTCTGGGGTTTCACATGCCGAAACTACAATTATGAGGCACACCGTAGTATGAGACACGCGATTCGATTAGACCGCTTGAAATTCTCTAGCGTGCACTCAAACGTAGTTAAACGAACGTCGCTTCGCTTCCTTCGACATGCGCCCGCCGTTGCCGAACCCGCGACCTCGAGCTCAGCCGCGCAACGCCGTAGCCACTAAGCTACCGCGGCAGGTCCGTTCACGGAAACGACGCTGCAGCTTTCGGGCGGCGCGGGGAATCGCGTTCGTTTCCCGTTTGGTATCACTCGTCCACCGCCAACACAGCCGTCCGATCGACGCAGGTTACGTTTGTGGACTTCGAGTCGGTGAAGGCGATGCGGTCCATCCTGGCTGCGCTGAACTCCGGCGCCCAGAGCAAACGTCGTCGACGCCGCCTTCTTCCTTGGATGGTGCGCCGCCTCACGGGCCGTGGCGACAGCTCGTCAGGAGACGCGGACACGCACGTTCCCCGGCTGACGCTGGACAGCCTAATGCCATCCGTGGGCCGCGACGAGTTCTTCACGTACCGTGGCTCGCTCACCATGCCTCCGTGCACGGAATCCGTCAGTTGGACCGTCTTCAACAGGCAGGCATTCGTCACCGAGTCCCTGGTGAGGTTTCTGCGTGAGCCCATAAGCGTTAGTTTCGCTGGTACTTCTGCTTTCTCGTTATAGATAAAGGAACAAGCGTTGTGAAATTCATCGGCCAATTCATCGTGTGGTGGCAGCGTTGATACCTAAATGCACGCGAGCTCGGCCTCCGAGACCGGGCATCACGCACTTGATCTTCAAGACGATTGCATGAACCGGAATCTTGTATTGGGATGTGCAGCAAGGCAGTAGCTGAGCATGGCGACAGCTGAGTGTTCCGCAGCATGCAACAGAGACCAGGGTGGCGATAGCTATCTGCACTAGCATCGTCCATTGATTGCGGAAAGATCATGTGATGCTCATATAACACCAGCACTCGCTTATAGCATCAGAAACTTTTGTCCGAATATGTTGTTAAACGTTGATGGTAGTACGCAATGGCTTCGAGGGTAACGCACCATGTATGGTATAGAGCGTGAGCTGCGTGTTTGAGAACCCGTGCTCCACATGGACGAACTTGGTATTAGAGAAATGTATGGGCGGGAAGTGCTGCTTCACTCGGAGACGTACAGGTGCAGCCCCGTCGCCTAACTCGGACAAAGATGAGACGAAGCTAGCGCCCTCCTTAGGAAATGCGGAGGACTGTAAAAAACGCCCGCCTATGGAAATGTTGGAAGACGCCAGGGTTCCAGCTATAGAACACTTTGAAGACATTATCGCCGGAAAGCTCTAGCTACCCCTGCAGGACAAACAAGACAAGTCGCCGTTGATGTTTTCAGGTTACGTCCGACGGTGGCTCTACACCTATAATTCCTTCCCCGTACACACACACACACAGCTGCCATAGCGTTTGATCCGTCGCGACAGTCAGGGTGCGCTATTTCAAGCCCAGCTACCGCAATCTGCGAGCTGTACGAATGCTTTGTTCCCGGTGTAGCGGTCCAAAGGAGGCGACGTACTATGTGTTCCTTTAGACAAGCTGTAGTTTCCTGCTTGTACTTCTGCACACGCGTTATACAAATACTCTTTTTTTTTCAAGAATATGTTTTTTTATTTGTCTAAAGAACGCGTTTTTTTCTCTCTCTCTCTTTCTCTCTCTGCAATAGCTACAAAAGCTCCGGAGGCTCAAAGATCGCACGGGCGTCAAGCCCCTAATGGACAACTTCAGGCCACCGCAGAAACTCAACGACCGCAGGATAATCTCCTCCTTCCCGCCTTTCTGACGCCGCGCGTTGGGCACCTGCCCCCGAGACTGATACTCGCATGATACATCACGCACGTTTTGTCCCGCCAATGGCCTGCGCATATGTATAGTGTATGTCGAGCGATAGCGAATCGTAACATTTCCCATTCGTCTCGCATTCAAGTCACTTAAGCGAGGTGACTTGTCGTTCGTAATGTGACATTAATCGGAAATGGCAATTACAACTCGTATTCATATGATCAATGCGCAGCGTATACGCTTTATAACATATTTTCGGTGGCGCCTTTTTCTTTTGCAACAGGCGTGCACTAGCTGGCATTGCTCTCTTTTTACTAGAATAAATGACGTGACCATATGAACGCTGAAGAGCGTACGAAGGCGTGCGCAGATGCAGCGTCATCATCATCATCATCAGCCTGGTTATGCCCACTGCAGGGCAAAGGCCTCTCCCATACTTCTCCAACTACCCCGGTCATGTACTAATTGTGGCCATGTTGTCCCTGCAAACTTCTTAATCTCATCCACCCACCTAACTTTCTGCCGCCCTCTGCTACGCTTCCCTTCCTTTGGAATCCATTCCGTAACTCTTAATGACCATCGGTTATCTTCCCTCCTCATTACGTGTCCTGCCCATGCCGAATTTCTTTTTCTTGATTTCAACTAAGATATCATTAACTCGCGTTTGTTACCTCACCCAATCTGCTCTTTTCTTATCCCTTAACGTTACACCTATCATTCTTCTTTCGATAGCTCGTTGCGTCGTCCTCAATTTAAGTAGAACCCTTTTCGTAAGCATCCAGGTTTCTGCCCTACGTGAGTACGCGAGTACTGGTAAGACACAGCTCTTATAAATTTTTCTCTTGAGGGATAATGACAACCTGCTGTTCATGATCTGAGAATGCCTGCCAAACGCACCCCAGCCCATTCTTAGTCTTCTGATTATTTCAGTCTCATGATCCGGATCCGCAGTCACTACCTGTCCTAAGTAGATGCATTCCTTTACCACTTCCAGTGCCTCACTACATATTGTAAACTGCTGTTCTCTTCCGAGACTGTTAAACATTACTCTAGTTTTCTGCAGATTAATTTTAGACCCACCCTTCGGTTTTGCCCCTCCAGGTCAGTGAGCATGCATTGCAGTTGGTCCCCTGAGTTACTAAGCAAGGCAATATCATCAGCGAATCGCAAGTTACTAAGGTATTCTCTATTAACTCTTATCCCCAATTCCTCCCAATCCAGGTCTCTGAATACCTCCTGTAAACACGCTGTGAATAGCATTGGAGAGATCGTATCTCCCTGCCTGACGCCTTTCTTTATTGCGATTTTGTTGCTTTCTTTATGGAGGACTATGGTGGCTGGGGAGCCGCTATAGATATCTTTCAGTATTTTTACATACGGCTCGACTACACCCTGATTCCGCAATGCCTCCATGACTGCTGAGGTTTCGACTGAATCAAACGCTTTCTCGTAATCAATGAAAGCTATATATAAAGGTTGCTTATATTCCGCACATTTTGCTATCACCTGATTGATAGTGTGAATATGGTCTATTGTTGAGTAGCCTTTACGGAATCCTGCCTGGTCCTTTGGTTGACGGAAGTCTAAGATGTTCCCGATTCTATTTGCAATTGCCTTAGTAAATACTTTGTAGGCAACGGACAGTAAACTGATCGGTCTATAATTTTTCAAGTCCTTGGCGTCCCCTTTCTTATGGATTAGGATTATGTTAGCGTTTTTCCAAGATTCCGGTACGCTCGATGTCATGAGGCATTGCGTAACAGGGTGGCCAGTTTCTCTAGAACAATCTGCCCACCATCCTCCAACAAATCGCTGTTACCTGATCCTCCACAGCTGCCTTCCCCATTTGCATAGCTCCGAAGGCTTTCTTTACTTCTTCCGGCGTTACCTGTGGGATTTCGATTTCCTCTAGACTATTCTCTCTTCCATTATCGTCGTGGGTGCCACTGGTACTCCTCAGCCACTTGAACTATCTCATCCATATTAGTAATGATATTGCCGGCTTTGTCTCTTAACGCATACATCTGATTCTTGCCAATTCCTAGTTTCTTCTTCACTGCTTTTAGGCTTCCTCCGTTCCTGAGAGCATGTTCAATTCTATCCATGTTATACTTCCTTATGTCAGCTGTCTTACGCTTGTTGATTAACTTTGATAATTCTGCCAGTTCTATTCTAGCTGTAGGGTTAGAGGCTTTCATACATTGGCGTTTCTTGATCAGATCTTTCGTCTCCTGCGATAGCTTACTGGTATCCTGTCTAACGGAGTTACCACCGACTTCTATTGCACACTCCTTAATGATGCCCACAAGATTGTCGTTCATTGCTTCAACACTAAGGTCCTCTTCCTGAGTTAAAGCCGAATACCTGTTCTGTAGCTTGATCTGGAATTCCTCTATTTTCCCTCTTACCGCTAACTCATTGATCGACTTGTTATGTACCAGCTGCTTCCGTTCCCTCCTCAAGTCTAGGCTAATTCGAGTTCTTACCATCTTATGGTCATTGCAGCGCACCTTGCTGAGCACGTTCACATCTTGTATGATGCCAGGGTTAGCGCAGAGTATGAAGTCTATTTCATTTCTGGTCTCGCCGTTCGGTCGTTGGTCGTCTCGTCGTTGCCTGGTCGCCATGGTCTACCGGATGCCTGCAGCCCGCCGACAACGACACGCATCCGAATAGTAACGTCGATGGAGCTTCGATAAACAGGCGTCGCAACAACTCGGCAACGGTGGACTACGCTACCCTGGAGTACGCAACAAGGGATAGCGGCAACCTGGCAGCGGGCGAGTCATGTCCGAGCCGATGACGAAGGGCGAAAAAAGAAGAAAAATGGATATATCGGCTATTAAAGGTATCCCTAAGAACCACTTCACGGTTATGTCGCGCTCGCTACTTAAGAAGTGCTGGCAGTGCGTTCCTGTTGCGTGCAATCATGCGAGCTCCTGTTAGCAGACGACATAGCGCTTTGCTCTGCCAACTCATTTACGCTTGCGATAGCGCCTGTCGGCTGAGAGTGAAAAAGAATGACACTAATAAATTACTTCTGTATTGCGTACAGGTCCAGCACCACACGTTTATACTTCAGAACTTGGCGTTTAATATTTAATTTGTATTTTACAGTTATTTAGCAAGCAGAAACATTCTGCAATTCCTCGGTTAGCTCGTCGTATAATGACGTGCACTTTAGAGGTGGCACCCTCAAATCTGTTGGTCGCGTCCTCCCCTTCTTCCACCACCGGCTTGGGAGTGGCACATTTAGCGAGGTAAGCGGCGAAACCAACCGTTCGTATTCCGAACCTTTATAGGATTCGGCCCGTGGATGTTGTATCAGTCTGAATGCACATTAAAGCCACGTTTTTCTTCCTATTCCTTTCCTAATGCGTCTTCCCTTTCGCTCATTCATTTTCCCTCCTCGCAGTAGCAGTCGACTTACCTGTCTTCCCGTCGCACAGTTAGTGGCCAATAACCCTTTGTATGCAGGCGTTGCACTAGATCATCGACATTATCACCATCATCATGATCGGTCTAGTAGATAACAAACGTGAACATTCGAGAACATTCAAGGTCACGCTCTCCTTCCCATATCCCACGAGCACGCGGTATCGCATTGTGGCGCGCCTCGGCGACCGCATGCTCACTCATCTTCAGCTGTCGGTTTCAAGGTTGAAACAATTCACGCTTTAATTGCTCGCGCGTCCGTCGTGCTCTGTAAGCTTTCTTGCGCCACTGCCAGCACAAATAAATATGAAGGAGCTGTCTGTCGAAGCAGCGGCGTCTCCACCGGCTCTGACATGCATGTATACAGCGTCCTCAGTTGTTGCTCGTGCCAGCTGCGAGGGCACCGGCGGAGGAGCTGTCATCAGTCTTCTCTCTTGGCTTCTCCACCTCCTCCTTAGCGTCGATCGCCGCCTTGCAGCTCTCGACGTAACTGGCCATTGCGGCCACGAAGCAACACTGCGAATACAAACCATCGGGGCGTCTTAGGCCGGTCGTTTCAAAGCGCTGTGCAAGCAACTAGGCTTTGTGCGTAAACGAAGGCCCTTTCTTCGTAAAAGATAAAGAAAGCAAAAAAAAAGAAGCAACCCCGTGTGGGCTCTATCGAGGACGCGGCCGCAAAGGGCTGCGTGAAGCGTCATACGAGTGCTTCTGAGGGTGAATAGGCCCCGTAGGGCACAGAAATGGACGCAATAAAATGCGTAAGCTATATTTATCGACGCCCTACAAAGCTTCCATGCTATACTTATGATTCAGCTAGTGGATGTGCAATCGTGCTCGCTTCCTGTTCCTAGTGGGCCCGCCGCGGCTAAAGGTGGTGGGCGCGGATTGGCATCCCTGTGACCGCTACGCGAGGCTCTCTCCGCACGAGTCCATTTCTAGACAATACGTGTCGAATACGCAGGCACCACAGCAGAGCAACAGTCAAATTTGCACAAGAAGTTCTCTCATAACTCCTGATGATTATGTTCCATGAATTACCCCTATACTGCAATAAAGTGCGCTCCCTCAAGCACCAGCACTGCAGTCTGTAATCACGTTAACATGCATAGTAGTGCACATTTCAAGATTAAATGCTACATGCGTACCGTTACGTTTGAACAGAGGTAACATTTCAATGCTTGTGACGCCTTGATTGCTTGTTTGTTATGCAGAGACGCGAAACGAGTGAAACCAATGTTACATTAGCTACGTAGCCTGAGTCACTTAGGAGCCACTTGCTTTTATAACCAATGCGCATGCATGGAGATGTGAACATTATTGGTATTGGAAAGCGGAATGTTGGAAATTATCTCCTCACTGATGTGCTTCATATCTTGTTGCACAAAAGCTGGACGTGTTTTGAATGATATTGTTTTCTTTCAATTCATTCTACAAAAATCTGCGAGAAGTTGTTTATTCTTTTTACTGAACAGTTTTTTAGTGCATACCGTTTCATTAGTTGAATAATCCTTTCGCGCAATTTTAATGTCCGCCTCTGCGACTATTCTAGCTCAAGAACTAGAATTATATTACTTGCAACAGGCGATACCTAGAAATTCCAGAAAACATACAACTGATCACCCCTTTACTCGGAAACGCGCAGCGGCTTCCGCGATTGAGTGAATTGCATTTATAGCATTCACAGAGCGGCCACTTTTTTTTACAGGTCCGTGTATCTGCGTGCGCTCGAATTACCGCTGCAAGCGAGCACAAGTCAGCGCGGTGAATTTCTATTATCGTCTGTGCTTCGAGAAGCGGACGAATCGGTGGAGTCGAAGGAGAGCGGTTGTTCTTTTTATCCACATGAAAAAGAAAGCAAAAGAAGAGAACAGCTGAAACAAAGTACTCACCTCTATCGCAAACATGAACCCAACAGGAAACAGCCATACATCGGCAAACAGAGTCTGTTGACATGCAAGAAATACTAAATCAAACCTACGAAAAGCAATGGGACAGGTATGTCGTCTACACGCAAAGGCGCAGCACCAATATTTAATATAAAACCAGAATTAAATTGTTACACCCAAGTTTAAAGCAAGTGCTGACGACGTATATGGCTGGGGCAATTGGTTGGCCATCGTTGTGTAAAGGCACCACCGCAATGACAGACACTTGCACGAACACCGTCAGAACTGGCGTTTATTTATCTTTTTTCTTTTCTCGTGCACGTGTTCACAAACGTTTTTTCAGGTAACATGCATCGGCACTTCTCTGGCGACCCGCCGCGATAGCTCAAGTGGCGATGTCGGGTTGCACATGCTGAGGGTCGAGGTGAACAATCTTATTCTGGTCGAGGCGACCGCATATCGATGGAACCGAAATGCAAAAAGAAAAAAAAAAGCGCGCCCTTGCGCCTAGATTTAGGCGCACTATATAAGGAAGCGCCGCTGGTGTGGACAAAATTAATTATTCCGGGAGTTCCTCGCCATGCGGTGTGCCTCGTATTCAGATTGTGGTTCCGGCACAAAAAAAAAACGGTAGATTATTTTATTTTTATCTTGTCTGGCCGTAATTAACTTGAATGGTAGTTCAATGGTAATCGCGAGGACCGATGCGGGCATTCATTCTATTACGGCAATTATTTCGCACCATTTCACTATCAATTAAGTATCACTGTCACTTTAATTTCACTATCAATTAATTATCACTATCACTTTAATTAATTTCACTATCAATTAATTCATACTTGGTGATCAACGTGACTGTTCATATCACCACGGGACTTTGCAATGGTGCTCGACGCCGTGCAGTTAATGGAGGGTTGTCCACATTTGATTATGGTCGCGCTAAGGTGTGTAAGCGCGGTATAGCGATGCTTAGACTGATGCCCGTGAGCTAAAAACGTGGCGGTACATCGGTGTTTAATAGGGCTTAGCGCCATCTATGCGCAGAAAGCGACGCTTCCTAGCAAAAAAAGAAAAAGAAAGTCAGGCTATATTTTATATAGAAGAAGTGACGTCATTGTCGTTAGTACTTGCGAGAAAATTGTCTTTTTGTTTATACCAATAGGCAAGCTTCCTTTTTTTGTGTGTGAAGTGTCCCGCAACTTGACGTGACTCCACTAGGCGTTGGTAATTTCACTCATATGACACTGTAAATAACAGAAGCGGGGAACAACTTGCAGGTAGATGCAAGCGGTATACGAGAGTCAATATCGCTCTGTGTTATCCTGTCTTCCTGTCCTTTTGATGCCATGCGCCATCCCGGGTTCGAGTCTCGGAACAGGACGAATTTTACAACTGCGAGGCTTTTTCTTTCAAGGAACCGGTTACGGTTTCTTTTCTAGCAATTGCTACGAACGGGTGGCTGTCTCATTTTCCCTCGATTAATCCAGACATTGTTCGTCAGGTTGGGTAACCTTAGCTTGTCCCATTCCGCTTCGCATTGCAAGCGCAAGACTTGCCTAACTTTTCTGACGCACGACCGCGCTCCTACTGAACTGGAAATCCATCATTCACACTTTTATTGTTTCCTTCTCTTTTTTTTTTTTTTCAACTTCGCTTTGTGTCCTGACAGTGCGACTGTGCCGTATTCGCCAGATGCTACACCATCGCGAGACGGGTCTTGAGCGCTCACCTGTCTACGCATAATGTTGCCGGCCGTTTCGGAACGGGTCCACTCCTGAAACAGGATTTCGCGGTGGTTAGACAGTATAGAACAGCTCAGCGATGCGTAGCGTAGCCTTTAATGTCTCACCGATAGCTTGGCCTTCACTTGGCACAGGAAAATGTAGATCACAGTGCCCACGAGGCGCACCGAAAGGCCCGTCAGGCATATCGTCATCCATCGCACGTTGTCCTGCGCGCAGATATGAGCAGAAGTCGCTTCGCATTGTTCCCCGGCTCATTTAGAACAACTGTTCTCTTGCGACAAGAATTTTCAAATAACAGATGACGCTTCCGGAATTTTGTCAGCTGGCGCTTCTCTATATTTAGTTTAACAGAAAAGAAAAAAAAATATATACGGGTACGCGGCTCTTCAGCGTCGGATATTCCGAAATCCAAATACACTACTCGGGAAAGGCTAGGACAGAAACAAGATGCAAACAAGAAAAAATCGGCACACACTAGGAGAGAGAGAGAGAGGGAGAAAACTTTATTTGGTCCATTAAGGGTTTAGCGTTCGGCTTTCGTCTTCATCGCTGCAGACGCTTAACCTTCTTAGCAGGGTTGGGCCCCTAGTCCAGGGCTCCACTGAGCCGCGCTGCTTTGCTTGCGAGCTGCACCGTTGCCCTTCGGGCGGCGCGCTCGCAGCTGGTGAGCCGGCTCTCCCACTGCTCCGCACTCGCGGTTTTGTGGAATGTGTAGTTACGTTTACACTCCAAGGTTATATGGTAAAGCGCGGGGGTTGCCCCGCACCACGGGCGTGCGTTCCTAAATTGTGCAGGATACATCTTGCTTAGTATATGTAAGTTATAGAAGGTTCCCGTTTGCAGCCTCCGCCAACTATAGCTGCTTCTTGCTGTGCTAAGGCTTTGTGTGGCGGGGAGTATCTAATTCTCTTGCCTCTGTGGTAGTTCAGTAACTCTGAATAGCCGATCTCCACGGTGAAGTGCTGTCCCAGGGCGTGTGGCCGCTGGACTCGGTACGTGATCTCGCGAGCCAAGCTGTCTGCCCTTTCATTTTCTTCTATCCCCGTGTATGCCGGAATCCAGATTAGCTTGTGGGTTGCGGTGTGTCGGAGGTGTTCTGCCTTGCGCAGGATAGCTAAGGCAGCGCTGTATATTCTACCCTTTGTGTAGTTCCTGCATGTCTCTTTTGAATCCGTTAAAAATGACCATTGATTTGTCTTTTCGATAGCCCTCAGCCGCCGCCAGCGCAACAGCGATCTCCTCCGCTTCCACTATCCTGGCGCTACGTGTAGTTGCGCAGGTGATTAGCTTGCCTGCGTTGTCAACCACTACCGAAGCTGCCTTAATGTAATTTGTATGTCTATTACATGGATACAGTGTTGCATCCGTGAAAACTGTGTTTTCTAGTTTGGCTAAATGCCTTTCCACATAATCCGCCCGCGCCTGCCTTCTGGCCGCGTGGAGATTTGGATCCATGTTTTTCGGAATGGGATACACTAGGAACACGAACGCGAGTCACAAGCCCACAAATACCTAGTCTAACTACACATGCACAAGCACACTTCAGTACTTGGGACAGCCGCCCATCCACAAAAAGCGGGTGCTTAGTACACACAAGTTGTGTCACACGTATACGTGAATTTGCAGCATCCATACCTGCTCATCAACCTGATCGTGGAAAGGACAACGTGGTCGGGACATGAAGACGTTAAATAAACGGACACAGTCTCGCCCAACAAGTGAAGCATTGATTGCGATAGTAAATTATTAGACGACCATACGAAGTAACGTTAATCGTTTCATCAGCTGCTTAAACTGCTGTAAACTTTAGCTTGCTAACTAAATTAACACGCGCATTGTTACGCGCGCACCGGCAAACACGAATATATGTCCCTCGTTGAGCGCAGACACCCGCGATCATAACGCTGGCGTGATGAAGAGCGGCCGCCGCGGTGAGCGAACTCCCCTTCGTGTCGCCTCTCACTTCAACGCAAACGAGGCGCACGAGAACACAGCGCGCACAAAGCCGTCAGTTATCTTCGGTTGGCTAGCATTCAAACCCAGGACAGATTGCCTCTAAGGTAGGACGTGCGCGGCTGCTGCTCAGCCGCAGGCAGCTGGAGTAGGAACGGATATGCGCACTAACCTGCCACCTCTCACCCCCATTACCCGCCCTATCGCGCGCACATCCCCCCGCTTCTCGTCTTGCGCTCGTCAGAAGACAGCGCGCACCGTCCATGATTTCGTCCCCTGGGAGCGCAAGAAGACATCGCTGCATCAAGCCACCATCCTTATCGTCTCAACCTCGCAAGCTTTCGCTCGCGCCTACAACAAACCGGCGCGCGACCGTGATGGTATCGCGCTTGCGCTTTATAAGGAACATCACGGCGACGGCGATGGTGGAAATTTGTACGGAGTATCGACATAATTGCTATCGCAATAAAGAAAAAAAATAGTGCAGGGCAGACACATAATCCTACTCTCAGATGTCCATGATATTAATGTCTAGTAAAAAAAAAAAAGTTGGAAAGTGGTTTAGCCTATACTTTAAAACGATCAAAGAGTGCCTACCTGAGAGAGAGCTTGTGGCGAGAATGGCGCATACGCACTGTGCGCGGCGATCTATCCGTCGCCGCTCGGGTAAGGGGAGTAGTATAAGCGTCGGACTGCTCTATTTTTTTCTATCTGCGCTGTCTTCGGGATCGGTATGCATTTTAAGACTGCGCTTTTTATCAGGGGATATCTCTCAAGGTTGCCTAAAGTGTCACGGGTACGCTGGTCATATTGAGGTCATTCAACGATATGATTTACTGTGTTTCTATCTGCATGTCGTGAATGAATTGATTCTGTGGTTTTACTTGATAAAACCCCGATCTTATTATGAGGCACGCCGTAGTACAGGACTCCGGATTTTTAATGCACCCCCAATGCAAGGGGCACGGGCGTTTTTGGCATTTCGCACCCATCTAAACGCAACCACCACCACAGGGATTTGATCCTGCGACCTCGAGCTTATCAGCGCAACATCATATCAGCTAAGCCATCGGGGCGGGTCGGCATGTTGTTATTGTTGGTGATGTCATAGTCGTCCTTGCTTGATATGACCGCGTATTTGTTGTTGTTGTTCTTGTTGTTGTACCAGTTCATCGCGAATCCATGCTCCTCTGTAGCGTTATACGCACCGTGGCTGCGGCGACCATCCAAGTGATGATGAACCCGATGTTAGCCGCCATCAGAAAAGAGCTGAAGCCCCAGGAGATCCAGATAGACGGGCGTACTGCGCGCCAATTATTTGTATTAGTAGTAGTTATTGGTATTCGTAGTAGTAGTAGGCAGTATAGTAGTAATAGCAGTAGTAGCAGTAGTAGTAATAGTACTATTAGTAGTAGTAGTAGTAGTAGTAGTAGTAGTAGTAGTAGTAGTAGTAGTAGTAGTAGTAGTAGTAGTAGTAGTAGAAGGGGTGGTGGCGCTACATATGCTTACTATTTGCGTCCTTCAGAATCGCGTCAATGTACATTAAGAGCATCTGTATCCCCAGGGCCAGAACCATCACCACCTGTAAGGAGCATGGGGAGCAAAATGCTGCGTGACCTGCCATGGCATATCAATGAGCTGCGATGCACAAATAAAGAAAACTGAAAAAAAGGACCTTGACGTACAAATTAAGCACAAAGTAACTGACAGGCTACAGTGATGCTTTGGTTGCCTTAACTCAAATGTAAGGTGAGCGTCACTTATGTCAAAGCCCTGGCACTCTCCATTTCCTGTCCGACGACGAGAATCGTCGTTGCAACGTCACGTATAGAGCGGAGCTGAGCAAAGGAAGTCTTGTGCGAGAAGCGCTGTCGCCCCAGTCACTGACGCGTGCGGTAGAAAATACCGCCCCTGCTCAGTTAGGGGTCAAATCATATCAAATTACATCGTTTGTGTTCGTTAAGATTAAGAAAGTCCAAAACACAGGTCAATTACACAGTAAAGATTGCCAAAATCGGAGACTGGACCATGGTACCGTAAACAGCAATTATGACAACTAAACAGGCAAATTAGAAAGTAATTCAATGAATAAACGCAGATGGCTCAGGCAACTGTATGCAAGATGATTAAGCAATATTATTTATATACGATGCGAACGTATCAGATCAAGTACATGTAAGCCAATGGAAAATTCAGGAAGAAAGGCAGTAAAAACAAATATAGAACATCGAGTAAATTAGGACTAATCCAAAAGAAAAGCTTTAATGGACACAGCTAACGTAGCTAACGAGTATGAATATGTTGATGCATGAGTGAAAATATTCATTCCAATTGCCTTGAAAGCTGGAGACACTATTCTATGACTACATGGCAATTTACATGGTGTAAACTGTTACTGGCAGCGAATCCAGCGGGGTTAACGATTAACAAATACAAATTTCATAATTAGCGCGCTATAGTGGAAGAAAGTCATGGGCAGCGCATATAGTCTGGTTATAATTAGTCTGTAAATTACTATAAATGGATGCATATAAAAGTGGATAGACACGTTCAGTTTCGTTTGCCAAGTCGGCGCCCATTGAAATATAATGTAGCGTGTGAGCTCCGCGTTTACCGTCTGTGACGCTCAGCCGAGTGTTATACAAACAACAGCTCAGCGGGGAAGGTGAAGCGCCCAAAGTTCGTGCCAGCAGAGGAAGGCAGAAACGCTGCCCTGCAGCTCCACCACGGATCCTCGACTGAGCGGGACTTTGTCGTTGCGTCCGCTTCGTCGTTTTTGCAGCCAAACGCACTCGGCGTCTATCGACAACCTCTCGACAACCTCTTGACATTCCGCGCGCATGCGGTCAATGCGCCGTCGAACAGCGGGGCAGCACAACACCGACAGCGGCGACAACGGCAGTAGCCTGAAGAGGTTCTCTTCGCCTACATACATATACACGCTTTTCTATGCTCTTCCATCACCTCTCTACCTCTGACACGTGAACAGCTTCCCACGCTTTACACCCATACACATTTCTTTCTTTCAGCATTGACACTCCTATGCTAACGCAATAAGTTACGTCGGCAGCGAAAGGGCTAACACCGGGGGCACAGAGGACTCGACGCGATTCACTCAACACTGCGTGACGCTATGCCATGGCTTAGATTATTTTTTCGACAAATGCCCTGCTAATCGTCGAGCGTACGTTATGGTGAATCATCGTGTTGTTCTCACCGTGAAAGCGAGGGCCAGACCCCTGGCCCAGTTCCTAGAGGTCATGACGGAAGCAGGCGTTATCGGATTGGAGTGGATTTCCTTCTTGTCGTGTGCTGTCTTGTCCTTCTCCGATGGTGTTACTCTTCTTCTGCTTCTGCTTCTATGTCTTCGAGAAGCATGGCACGTGTCACCACTACAGGCGATGGACCAAGGAAGAAGAAGAAGAAGAAGACGAAACCTTATTAATGAATGGAAGTGGAGGAGGAATAAACTTTTATTGTGCAACCAGCACTTTATGATGGCCGGGCCTAAGCCTCCCACGAAGGGACGTCGAGGGCTTGCCTCGCCGCCGCCTCGCGGGCGTGCTGGTTCGCCCAGGTTTGGTCGCCGAGGGCGGAGCTCAGCAGAGCCCCATGCAATCTCGACGAGAGAGTCGTGGTGTTAGTCTGTGTGTACTGTGCTGGGCACTCCCACAGCATATGCGGAAGCGTAGCCGGGTGAGTGCCACAGCGCCAGCGGTTGGGGGTAGCGTAGACGTCTGGAAATATGGAGATGAATGGTCCGGCAGCTTTTTTTTTTTTTTTCTGGTGGCCTCTGGTGGCGGCTTGATGTCCTTGGACTCAGGCGGCATCTTCGGCTTGCCGGAGGGCAAGGAGGTAAAATTAAATTATTGAGGTTAGCGTCCCGAGACTGCACACATTTTCAGCATGGCAGGCCGCAGTGGACGGCTCCAGATCTTTATTTCCACCGCGTGGGGTTCGGTGATATGCCTAAATATATGCCTTTGACATGCCGTTAGTATGCATAAATTTAAATACAGCAGCGTTTTTTCTTTCTTTCTTTTGCATTTCGCCCTCGCAGAATTGTGGCCACCGTGGCATGAAAACGAACTTGCAGCTACGC
This sequence comes from Dermacentor variabilis, assembly GCF_050947875.1. Lineage (NCBI taxonomy): Eukaryota > Metazoa > Arthropoda > Arachnida > Ixodida > Ixodidae > Dermacentor > Dermacentor variabilis. The sequence continues at coordinate 44,554,182 of NC_134570.1, read as the reverse complement.
GATTATATCCAACATTTCCCGGTAGAAATTTGCCGGAACAAATTTTACAAAAAAGAAAGAAAGCTAGATAGAAAGAAAATCCAATTGTACGCATCGCCGTTAGTTGTTGTTCTGAGTGGTTGTGGCGCATGTCCACAGTGGGGGATTGGCCAGGAACCGAGTGGTTAAATTAGGTGCATAAAAACAAAGGAATTAACAATTTGAACGTTGGAGCTTAGGAGGCAAAAGTTTTGTGAGACGGAAAAAAAGCAATCACAAGAAAACCGTGAATAAAAAGAATAATCATAGACAATTGTCAACGGTTTCCTCCCTGTATTTTCATTTCTCTCTCTCTCTCTCTCTCTCTCTTGACCGCTTCACTAAAGCATTGTTACACGTAAACTCCAAGATATACGCTCATTCTGCCTTTCTTTTTCTTTTCCTGAACGACCGGTTTGCCTTGCTCGTTTAAACGTTCCACGATCTTGTGCATTTTGCCTTTCCTTCGAAATCCTCGCCAGAAATATTCCGAGAAAGTGAAATTTCTCCGTCATGAACCTTTAATGTAGCACTGGTACACGAATCTTGGATCTTGTCTTGCCTTGGCTAACGACCTAGCCATCACGGCACGAAACCGGGTTTGCTTCAGCGCATGACTTATGGCGACGAGCACAAGTTTCGATTTCAGAGGGACACGAGAGGGAGCCGTAACTTCTCATGTGACACCGTAAACGCAGCTGGTGACGTGTTCGCACGAAATTGCGACCTGAATGCGTCGCGCCATTTACGTATGCACAAAGCCACCTTGTGTCCTCGCCGTCTTCGTCGTCATCATGATGTCGTTATCCAGCGGAGATGTATGGATGGAAACAACTTTATTTTTGATTTTCCTCGCAGATGGTAGTCGCCTACTTGGACGCCATGCCCTGGAGTTCTGAACTCGCCGTGCTGTTACTGGGTGGTGGGTGATCAGATAGGCTGGGTATAAAGTAAAGGTCGCCGATCTCTACATTGAGGTACGCTCACTTGGGACTCTACTGGTGGTCTTTCTGTTCGTTTGTTTGTTCCAAGCTTTATATTAAAGGCAATATCTTCCTAAGAAAGTTTCCCCTTACTTTTCCGCATAGGGTGCGCCTGTTTCTAGACTGCTTCTGCTTCTTTCGTGGAACGATCCGGAAGATCGTGCCGTCCAAATATAAGTGCACCGGGTATGTATGTATCATGTATGTATGTGCACCCAAGATGCGACTGGGTATGTGCAACTGATGCTACTCGGTATGTGATGACACTGTATGGGCTACTGGGTATGTAGCAATGTACCTGTGGGCCACTGGGTGCTAGAAGTGTGTTTTGTGCGAACGCTAAACCTTGCAGAATTTAAAGATGCTCGGGTTATCTAACATTGTAAGCAAGTAAGAAAGCCATAAACGACAACTTCCCGGCGGTTCGCGCCAAGTCATTATGGCGCGAACCGTCGTCGTATGGTCAGAGCAGTTTATGGATATCGACCTCCTACGTCAAGTACATGACGTCCTCGGTGGTGAAGTTGAAAGACATAGCTTTTTCCTCTCTTTCGTACCCTCCCTTTGCTTTTTGTGACTGTATTTGTCTAAGTTGCTTCAGCTCGGTGTTGTTGCTTCAGCTCGGTGTTGTTGCTTCCCTCCACCTTGCGGGTTTCCGCAGAACTACTACGTCAAACTCTTGCCTTTGCTTCGTGTTGTCGACAAATTCGACTTCGCCCTGCCATCTGCTAGCCGCCTGGTTAGCTCAGATGGTAGAGCGGCTGCCCCGGAAAGGCGGTGGTCCCGGGTTCGAGTCCCGGACCAGGACGAATTTTTCTTCAACTATGAGGCTTTTCTTTCGAGGAACCCGTATGGGTTTCCTTTGTAGCAATTGCTACGAACGGGTGGATGTCTCATTTCCCTTTATTCATTGCTTCCCTCCACCTTGCGGGTTTCCGCAGAACTACTACGTCAAACTCAGCTGCCAATTCGTAAGCGTTCGATCGCTCACAATGCTCTGCTGTCATTAAGAATGCAAAATTCATTACGTTTCCAGGAACCCGCAGGCACTGGCGGCCAGCGAATCTTCGCGCATCAGCCAATCGTAGTGCTTGAGGCACGTGATCTTCCTCCTGAGCATCCGGGCCGGTGCAATGTGACGTGCAGTAAGGCTTGCGCTTTTCCACGCAGAGTAAACTTGCGGAGACACATGTGGAGCAGTCTCCTAGCAATGAGAACGCAGCATTCATTGCGGAGGCGGCTCGCCCCGTCGTAAGGCGCTCACTACGGTGATGGAGCCCATCATAATAGTGTATGCACTGTTATGACACAATGCATCAGTATTCATTAGTCTGCGGCCCCTGAAGCGGTATGTGGCTAAGGCCCCCAACCCCATTCTCCCTGGTCTACGCAACGGGTCGATTCACTCGTCTTGGCAGTAGCCCTCTGCGCCAGGCGTGGCGGTGAAACAAGCACGACAGAAGTCAAACGAGAAAAAATATAATGCGGCAACATAAAATAAATATACTGTAAGCACTATTAACGTGCTTCGTCGTTTTAATTTGTACATAGCCATCATCATCTCCCTTGTTCTTCTACTTCTGCGCGCGTGAGCTGGGGCGTTGCCTTTTTTAGAATAAAAAGCGCTGGACAACTTGATCGGTCTCGGTATTATAAAGTGGTGGAGGTACGTGAAGACCCCGACGTCCTCTCGCGTTCCCGTCCTCCCTGGAGCTCCGTTCCGGTCGCCGCCTGCGCCCAGCTACCCTACAACAATGGACACTTCCAACCCCGGCCCTTCCGGCGCCTCTAACCCTACCACGCAGACGACCCTGCCTGCGGCGCCCTCTTGGACAGTAACGAGCCCTCAGCGGGACTCCGTGGTGATGACGTTGACGATTGGATCGACCACTACGACCGCCTGAGTTCGTGCAATAAGTGGAACGGCACCCAGAGATTGAGGCACGTCGCCTTCTACTTGACCGGTGTTGCAAAGACGTGGTATTTCAACACCGAATCCGACATCGCGGATTGGCCCACGTTTACCTCCAAGCTGCGGCAAATCTTCGCTTCCTCGTCTGGCCGTGCAGAAGTCGCCAAACAGAAGCTGGGAACGCGCCGCCAACTTCCACAAGTGTCTTACACATCATACATAGAGGATGTCTTGGCTCTGTGCCCTCATGCAAATCCTAGCATGACGGAAGCCGGACGCGTTCACCACATCTTAAAAGGCATTGGGTCTGTCACGTTCAACGCCTTAATTGTGCAAAATCCGGCTTCTGTCCAAGACATCACTTCAACGTGTCAACGCCTAGACGAGCTGCAGTCTATTCGTCTTCCACATGACAGCAGTGATCCTCATGCTCCCCATTCTCCAGATCTACGTGCTCTTATCCGCACCATCATCCGCGAAGAGCTTCAACTACAAGACCTAAGGCGTCCACCTGCTGCCTGCGCCTCAACCCCCACCTTCGACTTGCGCGAGGTCGTAAAGCAAGAGTTGACAGCGATGACTACAACCACGACGCATCTTGCTCCGGTAGCGCGCCCCACACTTACCTACGCGGATGTTGCTTCGCTACCGACCCCTACCGTGACCTCCCTGCCTACTGACGTTTCCTATGACCATTTGGCATCGATGGGAACCAGAGCACTTGCTGCGCCATCGTACCCTCTGTGGCGTCCACCTCGTCCGGTTTGTTTTTACTGTGGTATACGCGGCGATATACCTCGCTTCTGCCGCCGTCGCCAGCAGGATGAAAGACGAGGCTATGCTGAGCACGAAAGAGACCGCACTCGCCGATTAGACGCCTACTATCCCAGACCGTACTCGTTCCCTCAACAGCGTTCTCCGTCTCCTCCAGCTGCTCCCAATCTGCCTCATAGTTCCTGTTCGGCTAGACGTCGTTCTCCGTCGCCTTACCGGCGCTCTACATCACCGCTTCGCCCCACTTCCCATCTTGTCGACCAGTACTCGGAAAAATAACTGTTGCAGTTTTTAGAGGGGAAATTGCTTCTTATCGGTCTTCAAATATTCCTCCTGTTTGCCCGGCCAACTTGCTTTCTGTAACTGTCGAAGGTGTTGCCGCGTCGGCACTCATCGATACCGGTGCCGCCGTTTCTGTTCTTCGTAGTGATCTGTGTTCCCGGCTCCGGAAAGTAAAAACGCCTTATCTTGGACCTATTTTGCGTGGTGCTAATAATGCATTCATTTACCCCGACGGACAGTGTACTGCTCGTGTTCTCATCGACGGCATACGCCACCACATTCAGTTTATCATCCTTCCAACGCGTATCCATGAACTTATACTGGGTTGGGACTTCCTACATTCTGCTTCAGCCGTCATTTCATGTAGAGAGGAAGTTGTCCATATTACGGATACAGCGCTTGTACCTGTTACGGTCTCTTCACTTTCATGCGTGAACTTGGCCATCGCTGCAGACTACGTCCTGCGTCCTGGTCACGAAGACGTTGTAGCCGTAACATCCAGTCAGATCGCCGACGGAGACGCCCTAGTCGCCCCTTCTTCCCGCTGTACTTCTCGCGGAATTCTCATTGCCACCTGTCTCGTCCGGTTTTCACGTGGCCGCGCCCTTCTGTCTGCTTGCAACACGACCCCAGATCCTGTGATGCTGCCCAAGGGGATGACTGTGGCAACCTTAGCCGACACTCAACCTATCTCTATAGTCGCGCTTTGCCCTTCTTCATCGCCAGCACCAACCTCAGGTTTGGATGATTCTTTCCCTCCTCCAGCTGTTCTCGGCTCTGATCTAACAGCCGCGCAGTCCGAAGCCTTAATGGTGGTCTTGGCAAAGCACAAAGCCTGTTTCGATAGCTGTTCCCCTGTGTTGAGCCAAACTCCTGCGGCTACACACCGCATCGAAACCGATGGTTCTGCTATAATACGACGACGCCCCTATCGTGTATCGCCGTCCGAACGAAAGCTCATTGAACAACAGGTTGCTGACATGCTTGCGCGGAAGATAATACGACCTTCATCTAGCCCATGGGTTTCTCCCGTGGTCCTGGTAAAGAAAAAAGATGGATGCGTTCGCTTTTGCGTCGATTATCGAGCGCTCAATAAGATCACACGCAAGGACGTATATCCAATACCTCGAACTGACGACGCTTTGGACACACTAAAAGGGGCGGAGTATTTCTCCAGCCTTGATCTTCGATCAGGATACTGGCAAATTCCGATGAACGAGACTGACAAAGAAAAGACCGCGTTCGCTACACCAGACCGACTTTATGAATTTAACGTGATGCCTTGTGGCCTTTGTAACGCTCCTGCCACATTTCAGCGCATGATAGACAACGTACCTCTTGGTCTAAAATGGAAGACTTGCCTCTGTTATCTGGCTGATATCGTCATCTTTTCGTCAGACTTCAGCCAACGACTTCATCGATCAGACGACGTTCTCAAGTGCCTTGCAAATGCTGGTCTCCAGATCACTACAAGAAATGCACATTTGCAAGCGAGACTATAAAAGTGTTGGGTCACGTCGTCTCAAAAGATGGCATCCAGCCAGACCCCGAAAAGATTAGTGCCGTTGTCCAGTTTCCTCGCCCCCAGTAATAGAAAGATCTACGTAGTTTCCTCGGCTTGGCGTCGTATTTTCGTTGATTTATACGCAACTTCGCAGCAATAGCAGCTGCTATACACAAGCTACTGGTTACCGGTGCTTCTTTCACATGGACTAGCGACTGCGAGTCGGCTTTTCAAGATCTTAAGTGGCATCTTACTTCCGAACCAGTGCTTCGCCACTTCGATAATCGAGCCCCCACCTAACTCCATACTGACTCAAGTGCACAAGGTATTGGCGCAGTACTTCTGCAACGTAATGCAGCCTCTAAAGAGCAAGTCATAGCATATGCCAGCCGAACACTTTCTCCAGCTGAGCGGAGCTGCACCATTACAGAGCAAGAGTGCCTGGCTATCGTTTGGTCGATTCAGAAATTTCGCCCATACCTTTACTGCCGCCACTTCACCATCGTCACCGACCATCATGCTCTGTGTTGGCTGTCATCAATGAAAAACATGTCAGAACACTTAGGGCGCTGGATACTCCGCTTTCAGGAATATGACTTTACTATAACGTACAAGTCTGGAAAAAGTCATCATGATGCAGACGCATTGTCTCGCTGCCCACTCACGCTCTCTCCCGGTAACGCCCCGTCGTCTTCCCCACTAAGTCTTGCGATGCTACGCCTGCCTTACACCAGCTCTCGATAACGCCACTGGACCAAGTTACGCTTTCATCACGCTCTGATTTCGTCTCGCTTCAGCGGGCCGACTCCTACTGTCGAGCTCTCATTTATCGCCTTAGTGGGTTCGCCGAACCACCCAACAGCCGCTTGCGACGCCAACTTCGACAATTCCGCCTTCAAGGTGGCGTGCTTCACCGCTACGCTTACCACCCAACAGATCACCGGTGGGTCCCAGTTCTACCTCGCTGCCTTCGCCTGCGGGTATTAGAGGCACTTCACGACGACATATCGGCTGGCCACTTAGGCTTCCACAAGACTTACGACCGCATAAAGACCCGCTGCTTCTGGCCTGGCCTATCCACAACGGTGGCCAAATACATTGCCTCTTGTGCGTCATGTCAACACCGCAAACGCTCGACATCCCCTCCTGCCGGTTTACTACAACCTCTCCCTTGCCCGGACGCACCTTTAGAATTTGTTGGTATTGATTTATATGGTCCCTTGCCGTTGACAGCCTCCGGTCGCCCTTGGATTGTCCCTTCGGTACACAAGATATGCCGAGACTGCCCCTCTGCGATCCGGTACCGCTTCTGCAGTCGCCGGCTTTTTCTTGCGCTCCATCGTCTTGCGCCACGGGGCTCCTCGCGTTCTTCTCAGTGACCGTGGCAAGGCGTTCATTTCACAAGTTCTCGAGGAAGTTCTTCGGGCCACTAATACCGTCCACAAACCTACTTCTACCTATCATCCGCAAACCGATGGCCTTACTGAGCGCTTCCACCGTACGCTGTCTGACACGATTTCCATGTGCATCCGTCCTGACCACACTGACTGGGATAAAATTCTTCCTTTTGTGACGTTCGCATATAATACTGCTATACAACAGACTACCGGCTACAGCCCTTTCTTCCTTGTATATGGAAGATCTCCTTCCACCATATTCGACAGAGAACTCTTTTTCGCACCTTCTCCGCCTAACGCGTCGCTTCCAGAAGATCTTGCTGCCCGAGTTGCACATTGCCGTCAAATCGCCCAGCAAAGCACAGAAGCTACCCAAGCTGAGCGCAAGCGTCACTGCGACAACAAACGCCGTGACCTGGAGGCCAAGTCCTGCTTTGGACTCCAGTCTGCACCTCAGGCCTCTGCGAGAAGTTCCTTCCACGCTACATTGGCCCATACACCGTTGTGCAGCAAACAACTGCAGTGAACTATCTCACCCGCCCAGTACACTCCGTCACTGACCGGCGCCGCTGGAATGGCGAAATTGTTCACGTCTCGCGGATGAAGCCCTTCACTCCCCGTTTAGATAATCTCTAAACTGCCGCCAGGCTGGCCGCTTCCATGACGGGGGGGAAGTTAATGTAAGCACTATTAACGTACTTCGTCGTTTTCATTTGTACATAGCCATCATCGTCTTCCCTGTTCTTCTACTTCTTCGCGCGTGAGCTGGGGCGTTCTTTTTTGGTATAAACTGCGCAGGACAACTTGATCGGTCTCATTATTATAATACATATTTTTTTCTTTAGACTGCCTGGACACGATTCGAACCCAGGACGCAGTAAACATGAGCTCAAAGCTCTACCGCGGCGCGACGATACAATAGCTTTTTTTTATTGTATAGAATTATGAGTACCGTCATCCGCAAATGATTAATCACATTACGTTTCGACAGACACGAAAAACAAACGCACGCGTTGGACTGCGTGGCGCTCCGAAACAAAACGGAAAGGTTCGATTTGACACAGGTTCGGCATCGGATGCTGTCACCCAGTCACTATTGTGCTGCGGTTCCCTTTCATTCAGCTACAGGCTGCAATGTGGAAAGTTCATAACTGTGCTTCTCCTCTCTTCTTCCCGCCTTCCGCAGGCTGCTAGTTTTGCTTAAGTTGTTTCTCCATGGTGCTAAATGATAGACAAACTGAAGCACTGAAACCGTGGCCTCAGCATCGGGAAAGCGAAGGGGCGCGACCAAAAAATTAGAATAGTGATGGAATAAAGATATCGCTGCAAACATAAAACGCAGTCTGGCTTCTGAGAAACGTACATTGTATGGAAATGGTGAAATAAAGAGAAAATCACCCTTTCAGATTGGTGTACATTTAGCTTAAATACACTTCTGTATGGGCCTAAAAACGCGAGTTATAGGCACGAGAAAACATTCTTAAAAGTGCATTTTTTCTTGGTGTGCAGTAGGCGCAGTCTTTCCGACGAGGCTTTGCCAGAGACACCAAAGGATATGTTCAAAGCTTTCTTTATTAGTATGTTAAGCTTCTCCACTTCAGCCCTTTCGAGTCTAAGGTATAGGGCATCACCGTAGGTTACCCTGCTGATGACAGGCGTTTGTACTATCTTCACGGCGTGCTGTTCCTTTAGCCTATGTCTCTCGGTGCGACCCGTCTCACCAGGCGAGAAACTTTGAGGACAGTCTCTTGGAGCTTAGGAAGAGTCCACGACTCGGCCCCGTCACATATGACGAGGCCAAGGATTCTTAGTGACTCTACCTTAGGTATAGTAACTCCACTAATTGAGAGTCACTTCGAATTCGGGGGTGACCTTGAGAGGTCGTCCCTTGCTTTCTCTATGTAATGTTTATAATTCTGGTTTTTCGGGCGCGTACGAGAGACCACAGGTCTTGAGGTATGCCTCCGTTTTGTTAACGGCTTCTTGTAAACCTGAACAAATGATTTCAAAAACTGAGAACACCTAAACACTGCTTATGACTTCTTGATGGATGGATGGATGGATGGATGGATGCAAAATTTTAATGAAGGTCCTGAGGTACGCTACTCAGCGCGCTGCGGGCCGCTCCCACGCGAAAGCATTAATGTTCAATTCAACGCCGCTCAGCTGTCCTTCGAGTTTTAGGCAACGATTAATGTACCACAGGGGTACGTGCTGCCCACGCCATCAAGCAGCAGCAGAAGCCTGGCGTGCCAAAGCCGCATGCCACTGATGTCCTGCGCGAGGAGCGACCGAGGAAGCAGTAGTGGCTACCGGGGGTGGCAGGTGAGCGCAGGAGCTAATCCCAGTGGAAGTCAGTGACAGAGAGAGAGAGAGAGAGAGAGACGGGCCACGCGCCGGCTTCCTAGAGAGTCGCGGAGATGCCCTCTCCCCTCACGGAACACCTGGCGCGCTGCCGCAATGCTGTTGCGCCGTCGCGCTCGCTCGCCTCCATCGACACGCGCCCGTGACATGGCGTCACAGCCAATGGGAATTTAGCTGCCGTTTCGCTACTGCAGACGACAGATGACGGCGTTTTCGGTCAACGAGCTATTTGACGCAATCATATCAAGGCGTTTCCCCCGATAATAGTGATTGTGACGACGACGATGACGTAAATGATAATGATAGCGTACGCAGATTAGTTCGTAAATAATTTAAATATTTTAATTCGGTTGGGAGATGCAGATGCAGAGCCTGGACGTTATGTCAGACTGACTGTACATTAACGCCACGTTCTTTCATTTTTTTCCTTTTCTGATGCCTCTTTCCTTTCCCATATTCATTTTCCATCCTCGCAGTAACAATCGACTTACCTGTCTTCCCGCCGCAGAGTTAGTGACCAATACCCCTTTGCGGTTACGAGTCACAGTAAATGAACATTATCACCTTCATGATGATCGGTCTACTCGATAACAAGCACGAAGATTCGAGAAGATACAAAGCCGCGCCCTCCTTCGCATATGCCACGAGCAGGCGATATGGCATTGTGGCGCGGCTCGGCGACCGCATGCTCACTCATCTTCAGCTGTCGGTTTCAAGGTTGAAACAATTCACGCTTTAATTGGTCGCACGTCCGTCGTGCTCTGCAAGCTTTCTCGCGCAACTGCCAGCCGAAATAAATATGAAGAAGCCGCCTGTCGAAGTAGCGACGTCTCCACCGGCTCTGGCATGCATGTATACAGCGTCCTCAGTTGTTGCTCGGGCCAGCTGCGGGGGCGCCGGAGGAGGAGTTGCCATCGCTCTTCTCTCTTGGTTCCTCCTCCTCCTCCGCCTTCTTGGCGTCGATCGCCGCCTTGCAGCTCTCGGTGTAACCGGCCATTGTGACCACGAAGCCACACTGCGAATACAAACCATCGGGGCGTCTTGGGCGGGTCGTGTCAAAGCGCTGTGCAAGCAACTGGGCTTTGTGCGTGAACGAATGCCCTTTCCCGGTGAAAGTAAAGAAAAAGGTACAACCACGTGTAGGCTGTATCGAGGACGCGGCCGCAATGTGGTGCTCTAAACTTCACGCGAGTGCTTCTGAAGGTGAGTGGGCCCCGTAGTGTACCGAAATACACCTAACCAAATGCATAAGCTACATTTATTTACGTCTTTACGCAGGTTTGTTCGTAACATCGTCAGCAGTGGGTTCACTCCATAAAATTAATTGTGCATTATTTTTGTTCCGATAACTTCATCTTGAATTTTTTTTTGTATTTCCATGTGATGTTTCACTTTAGTTAACCTAAATTTTGCAACTGTACCCGCGTTCAGTGAAGGCTATGAAGTTTTTACATTTGTGTAGTGCTGATGAGCGTATTCAATGATGAGCGTATTCAGCAAACATATACGCAGTTCTCGTCCAAAATTCATCTGAAGGTTGTTTTTTTTAACATTATGTATTATATTTAACGTGGATAACTTAGCGTGCGTAATTAAATTTGAAAATCCAAGCCAGTGAGAGTGTGTGACACTCGGCAGGAGTGCTAAAGCTGTAGCACCGAATTTTCGCTTCACTCCGTGTTTATCGTCAATTTCACGGCGTCAATTACTGTGGCACATTATAATCTGCAGGCTCAGTGTACTCGAAGTCATCTTTCTTGGACGTATGATGCAATTAGCGAGACTCTGTGGATTAATAAATGCATTTCGAATGCTCAGCAGCTCGGATTCCGTATACAACCCTCCTTAGTCATTGCACGCGTAGAGGTAGCGATCCACATTATTTGTTACGCTCAGTTTGCAGACATGATGAATACGAATATAAAGGCCAGCATTGCCCCAACAGAAATGTTACCTTTAGATTTATAGCAGTTATCTCAGATAATTGTATTATTCTAATAAACAACACCTTTCTAACATCAGTTTACAGTCTAACGCCTCCCCAACGAACGCCTCTAGAACTAAATCGCCTGAATCGCGAAAGAATAATTTTCTCCCAGTTCTATCGTGAGCTCTGCGGTTGGCGACCTCTATAACGAAGTCACCTGTATAACGAATGGTTTCGGAGGCCCCTGAGTATTTCGTTATAAAGGAGTTCGACTGTATATGTATTCCGAATAGTGAAAATGCGCACTTCTATTATAAGTTACCGTGTGGCAGCGTGCTTCTAAATTACTAGTGCTTATGTTAATGAAACGTACACTTCTATAAACAGCACATTCCTTAAGGATGTAACTTCAGTGTATATGCATACAAAATTCCGAAACTTCTCCCTTCTTGTTTAGAGTTTACTTACAAACTGCGTCTTCCTGAACACTGAGCGAAAGGCATAAATTTAGCTCCCGTTCAGTCATGCGTGGCAGGAGAACAGCGCCTGGGTAAACTTACGGTTCCATAGATATACGTGATAGTACTGTTACCTTTGTTTTCAGTAATTGCATAAGGTATAAGGTTATATGGCACATGTTCTGACCATAAAGTTGCATGTTCTGACCATGTTCTGCCCATAAGGAGCAACCTATCAATCTCGTAGTTAAAGTAATAGTGAATTGCATAACTTATGGAACCGGACTAGAAAAAGCAGACAGAGAAGAAAAGTGTAACATTTTATGAATGCTTCCAGCGCAGGAACTCTTTGAGTGTGTGGTTGCATATCATCATTCAACTGTTTTTAAAGTATTGGTAAAAAATATGTTGCGTTACGAAAAACGGGAAGATGTTTCAAGCCACGAGTGTTAACTATGGAAAGAAAACGAGGAATTATTATGTCCCCGATATTTCTAAGGAATTTGATGAATCACTGCGTCATATAAAATGAAAATGTAAAAGGATGAAATAAGTGAGGAAGTGGTATTGAACATTTCATTGTAATATGTGACTTTTGCTTGTATTCTTACGTGATTGGAGATGGATGGATGGAAAAACTTTATTATGGTCGATTAGGTGACGCGATAGTTTCCGAGCCCGAAGCGGGCCGCTCCTACGTTGTGACCGAAAGGCTGGCCGAAAGTCTTTCGGCCAAGTCCTTTCTACGCTAATAAATAAATACTACGCTCTCCAGTCAAGCGTGACTCGAGAGGGTAGCATTACCCTTAGTGTGTTGGAATATATTTTTTTGAAGTTGTATAATTTTGAATGTTAATTCTGTAATGCTTGATATCTCTATTGAAAGACGTGCCACCTGCTGCCTTGTCGTCCAACAAGCACGATGTGTTTAGATTAACCAGCAAACATTGTCTGTCAAGATGTCGCGCGGTCCTTCCTGTGTCAGGTGGCGCAATTACTGTCCTTGAGCTGGATTTTTTTGGAAGACGCGAACTTTACACGAATGGAAACACATATTCAACTAAGGAAACAAAATTCAATAATTAAGTTCTTAATTAACTACAGTTTACGGCCCATATTGCAAGCTACGAATGGTAGCCGATGTATTAATTGCAATATGTATCAATTTAAAATTAATTTACAAGATGACACCGGTTTCGTGGTATACTATTTCCCAAAGAGTGGAACGAAATGGATGGTGCGTTCCAGTTACTTTCAGTTACTCTTGTGCTTTAATGCATAAAAGGGCGTTTTGGCAAAAAAAAAAAGAATGAAGTGTAAAAGCAGTGCATTTTTATCGGCGAGTTCGATGGCACATATCACCAAACTGGTGTCATTCTGGAAATTGATTCCAACTGGGATACGCCTTTCAAGCTCGGCGGCTACACAATTCGTCAATTGGAACATATGCCGCGAAGTTGTTAATTAGGAAGTTAATTAGTGCATTTCGTTTCATTAGTTGAATACGCGTTTGATTTTTTTCGTGCAAGTATAATGTCCGCCTCTCCCCGATTAATCTATAGCTCGAGAACTGGAATGATATTATTAAGCTTAAAATGATCATCGCGTATTCGGTAACGCGGAACATCATCCGCGCTTGAGTGAATTGCATTCACAGCATTCAGTGAATGGCTGTCTATTTTTAGAGGTCCATGCCTGCGCGTACGCTCGAATTACCGCTACACCCGAGCGCATGTAAGCGCGGCGAATTTCTGTTATCGTATGTGCTTCGAGACGCGAACGTATCGGTGGAGTCGAATGTGAGCGACATTTTTTTTTCAGCACGAAAAAAAAAAGTAACAGAGAGAACAGCAAGAACAAAGGGCTCACCTCTATCCCAAACATGATCACAGCTGGAATCACCCATAGGCCTTCGAACAGATTCTGTTGACATGCAAAGATACTAAATCAACCTACGAAAAGCATTGGGACAGCTATATCGTCAGCACGTATAGGCGCAGCGCTAATTTTTTAATGAAGCGAGAATGAAATTTTTACACCCAAGGCTGAAGCATGTTCTGAGGAGATATATCGCTGGGGCAATTGGTTGGCCATCGTTGCCTTAAAGGCACCACCGCACTGTCGGACACTTGCACCAACATCACCAGAGCTGGCGTTTGTATTTTTTTTTTCTTTTCTCGTGCACGTGTTCACAAGCGTGTTTCAGGCAGCATGCATCAGCACTTGTGTGGCAACAGCAGCGGTAGCTTAAGTGGCTATGTCGCGTTGCACGTGCTTAGGTGGAGGCGGCCAATCCCATATTGTGTGCCTGATATTCAGATTGTGGTTTCGGCGCGGAATACCACAGTTCTTTTTTTAGTTTTATTTTGTCTGGCCGTAATTTACTCGAATCGGAGTTCAGTGGTAACCGCGAGGACCAATGGGGCATTCATTTTGTTGAGGTACTTTTTTCTCAACATTTCAATATAGAGATTTTTGGGAGCACACCACGGCGCGTAAGCGGACATGTCACGTGCTATTTTTAGTGAGGGATTTGTAGAATGTCTGTCACTGTGAATCATCAATGATCATCATCACCTAATTTATGGGCGTTTATTGCTTTACCGATGCTGAAAAAGTCGCTTTAAATTCACTGGTAAGCTTGAAGCTTGGCGGTCTAGAAAACCGTCAAAATTGGAAGCCGTTCTTGCGCAACAAAAGTTGCCCGAAAAAGGGAGAGAAACAAGAATGAACTGTGCAGCTGCAAATATTCTACAGTTTCCAAAACCTCAGACTTGCTTTCTTCTCTGCGTAACCGCGCGTATCGAAGCGACCAATGTATATATAGTTCTAAGGAACACTGCAATTTTCGGCCAGTTGTTTGTCTTGTTTGTGCTTGCCCCGTCTATTGCGCTTCAGCACATTAAAAATATATATATCGTTCTAAAATCGCTAACTTCACAACAGAGTCACAAAATCAAACACAATACGATACATAGAAACGCGCTGGTGTGATGACCCGTACACGGTCAGGCCGGACGCTTTCGACGAACGCAGCGCCACCTTCGTAAGATGGAGCGGGTGTTCTCTCCGCGTGATACGATTCTGGAAGACGGTGCTGGTCGTTCCCGCCTTAACTCGGCTGTTCATTGGCTGCACTTGGGAATGTACGTCACTGTTCATGCCATCACGCAAAATTGCAATGTCAAAGCTGACTGTGCTCCGCGTGGCGTAGTTAATGGACAGTTGTCCTCTCTTGGTTAAGGTCGCGCGAAGGTGTGTGATCGCGGTACAGCGATGCTTAGACAGATGCCCGGTGCTCAAAACGTGGCGGCACATCGGAGTTTAACGGGCCTTAGCGCCATCTATGCGCAGAGAGTGACACTTCCTTGCGCAAAAAGAAAAAAAAAGTGATGCCATGTTTTGTATAAAAGAACTGACGTCATTTTGATTAGTACTTGCGAGAAAATTGTCTCTGTGTTTCCACCAATAGGCAAGCTTTTTTTGTGTGTGTGTGTGTGTGTGTGTGTGAAGTGCCCCGCAACTCGACGTGACTCCACTAGGCGTTGGTAATCATATGACACTGTAAATAAGCGTAGAGGTGAAAAACTTGCTGGGAGATAGACGCAAGCCGTGCACGAGAGTCGCTATCGCACTCTGCTATCCTGTCTCCCTGTCCAATTACTGCCATACACAATAAACCGACTTACATCCATAAGGGTTCTTCGATCCTGTCTATAACTCACACGTTTACGCCCTTGCGGGTGTAAGGCTGCGAGCTATAGACTGCTGTGCACCCGTAAGTATCTTCCAAAAATGTAAATGCCTTTACGCGGTATACTGCCCTCTCACCGCTGCTGACAGCTGTTGAGGTGCGAACAGTTTGCGCTAATTAGGTGCAGTACGATCAGCGGTATATTTATTGCGTTATGGCGTCCGTTCATGTTTTCCTTGTTTTTAGTAAACCAGCAATTACTATTGCTACCATCCTAGCACAAAACATTGCTTCTCTGCGCGCCAGAAGACTCCGAGCCAGTCGGCCACCCGACTCTACGGAAGGCGTGTGCAATTAATAAATTCTGGGGTTTTACGTACCAACACCAGTATTTGATTATGAGGCACACAGTCGTGCTTTACTCTGGACTGATTTTGAGACCCAGAGGATGTTTAACGTGCCCCCATCGCATGGAACGCGCGCGTTTTCGCATTTCGCCCCCATCCTTTCGATAAGCGGCCGCCGCGCAGATACAACGGTTATCCGTTTTGTGTTCGTATCTCAATATAGAAAGGGGGGGAAAAAAGAGGTTTTACGTGCGAAAACTACGATACGCTTACAAGGCGCACCGTGTAGTGAAGGAGTACGTACGGATTAATTTTTGACCACGTGGGGTACTTTAGCGTTCACCGAGAGCAGGGCGGAGGAGCGTTCTCGCGTTCCGCGCCCATCGGTCCGCAGCCAAAGCGGCCCGAGTCGATCGCGCGACGTGAAACTCGGCAACGCAACGCGACGGCCGCTCGCCGACCTCCGCGACTTGGCGACGGAGCGGGTTACCCGACGACGAAACACACCTCGCACGCACCGCGCCCAGAAAAGTGTGAAAGGGGTGCACCTTTTTATTATCCAAGTCGAGAAATGCATTCGATGTTAAATTAGACTATTTCGGAACAACGTCGCCGCGAAAAATTTCTCAAATACGTTCAGCAGAAACGGAGTTATTGGCCATCAACCATACCGTTCGCGGTGCCTCCGTTCCTTCTTCGGCGGCAATTTCACTTGCAAGGCTACGGCGGAAATGGGTGCCCAAACAACGCTCCGCATACCGAACGTACGTCACTCTGGCGCGCAGTTCAAATTTGATGATTTGGCGGTTCACGTAGACGCCGCCGATTCCGACTTGGGCGCCTGTACGACGCGGCGCCAAACGGGAGCGAACCGCGGTTGGGTCCTCAGCGAGCCGCAGTGGCCAGTGGATCGACACCTCGCGACACAACAGCGGCGACCGCGCCGTACACCTATACGCTACGCGCAGCAGACCGAGGGCGCTATTCTCGACACCCTGGATGCTCGACACCATTATCCGCCATGTTGACTCTCAGATTGGTTGTGGAGAGCTCGCGCGCCTTGAAATTTGCCCCGCGGGAAACGGAAGTTTTGCAAAATGCAATTTTGCGTTTTCATCAAGATGACGAAACGTGACTTGGAGCTACAAATTTTATCGACTAACACACTCTGTTGGTACTTGGCAGCTATATTGCGCCGTTAGCGCTTCAAAACAAAAGTGAGCGGTAGTCAGTGCAATGCATCTGGAATTTCGCGAATATGTGGTATATGGTGGCGATCCAAGACATGCGCCAGGCCAGCTTGCTGATTGGCTGAAGGAACATGGTGCGGGGAGCGTCACAGGAAGGGCCGTTTCGTAAACGTCAATTCGACGATGCGTGACGTTGCGCTGGGCCGCGATTACAGAGATATTCCGCCATAATTTGTGGTGCGACGAGCCGTGCGACTTATGCCAATGAGCAGCCATATGCAATGGCGGCCGAGAGGAATGCGTATCGCCACATTTTCCCCGTCGTTTGGCGCCATGAAGATATTTTGTTCATATCGCGTGCTCATGGTATTTGCATCGCTCTCGGGTGGTGTTGGCATTTGTGTTTTGGGCCATCATTTTTTTAAAAGAACGCCTTTAAATGAAATCATATCGCTTGAACATAGCAAACTTTCTGTAACGTTGTGCACTTTTCACTGCTGCGTTTGTATTGTGACCAAGATTAATGCCTTTTCGCACAGTCAAAAGTTATGACAACGTCGTTTTTCTTTAATTTATGAAAAAGGAATCCATGCGAAGTGAACAAGAGAAGGTAGTGCCGGCGCTTGCCTCGCGCAAGTGGGTATCTCTGGCGGCCACAACGCTTTCGGTGATATTCGGCCTTTCTCAGCCATCCGAATCGGGCTGAGTCACTTGCGTCTCACGAGACAGCGACAACGTGGCCTAGAACGTGCGCGCATCGCCACGGGTAGGTCACGTATGTTGTACCAAGGCAGAAAACAAGCGCGTTGGCGCCAAGGTGCGAGGATTCATTCCATTTCTCGGGGACACGCATCCTCACTAATGAAGCAGACGACGGCTTGCACGCAGCAGACGATAGAAGCGAGAAGCGTTTTCGACGGAATAATCATGCGCTTTGAGCTAGCTTCTTTATTTTTACTGCGGAGGAAAAGTGTTTTGCTTTACCGAGAACCTTACGTTCAGTGGCTTCATTTCAGTTTGTTAGGCAAAACGTCAATTTGGCGTCACGTTACGAAAGCAAAATGGGGCCATCAGCGCCATTTTATTCGCGTCGCCTCTACCTCACGCATCGAAGAAAATGGCGGAATGACCAGAATAGCGCCCCGAATGTACTACACCGAATATCAGCGTTTGAATTTTGCACGGCAGGGTTCGTTTGCACGCCCGCGCTCGTACGCACCTGTATGGCCGTGCTGCATGGCGCGGACCGGCCACGTCCTGCACAGGCTTCACCAACGCATAGCATGCCCACTAAAGCCCCTTCTTTAACTACGCTTTATCTGGCTTTGTTAGCCCGAATTTCGAAGCAATCCCATTTTTCTGAATGCAGAAGTCAATAAGACTCCGCGCATGCGCATGATCGCCGTCAATCATGACGTTTATATGCGGCAATTTCTTGAGCGTCGTAGCTCTGAAAAGTCGCAAAACCGTTTGAAGCCAGAAGGATAAAGTTCAGGAAATTCTATGTACTAACACAGGCTCCCATATACACTTCTGTACCTGCTGTCCCCAGTACACTTTTTACATTCTGTGCTCGCTGATGGCAAAAAAAAAGAATAGCTGCATCAATAAAATGGCGACTGCATACTCCTGCTTTCCGAAACATTAACGAAGCAATAAAGAGCGGCCGCAGTAGAAACTTCCGCTATTCGAAACCATTATTATGCGAAGGGTGCAAACAAATTTTGTCGCCTGCTGGCGCTATACTCTGCGGCAACGCCGTAACATCGTCGCCTAGCGCCTGGTGATGATCGCTGCTATCCTCAATATGCTGTTTTTAAGCCTACGTAGGTGGCGTTTCCATAGATGCCGGCCGTTTTGCGGTCGTCCAACAGGCACAGCCGTGTATATAGCAGGCTGTGGTACTAAGCGTCATTCCCATTGCTGGACGACTCGCTCTGCTTGCAGTTCTCTAGGACGCTAAGGCCAGAGTTTCGTCTGGTCAATTTCGTAGGAAGCGCTGTACCTCCCATCATAGGTCTCTGAGATCTGGTTGCGTTGCCTTATCTCTGAGGCCGAGTTTCCATGAACGCAGTCGTAGATTTGCGGTCATTTTTTTTTCTTTTTGGCGCGTTTTGATTAAAGTTTTGCGGCCCATGTGAATCGACATTGGTCTCTCCGTGCTGTGGGACCATTCGGGAAGAGAAGGTAGCCGCTTGCAACATGCATACATTTCTCGTCAACTTGTGTAACCTTAACTTGTCCTATTCCGCTTCACATATTTAGCGCAAGGCTTATCCAACTTTTCTAATCTACCACCGCGCTTCTACTGGCAATCCATCATTCACACTTTTATCGTTTCATTTTTTTTTTTCTTTTCGACTTCGTTTTGTGTCCTGACAGTGCGATTGTGCCGTATTCGATCCCCAGATGCTACACCATGGCGAGACGGATTTTGATCGCTTACCTCTCCTACATGCAGAGGTGTGGCGGCCTTTTCGGAAACGGTCTGCTTCTGAAACAGGATTTCTCGGTGGTTAGACAGCAGAACAGCTCGGCGATGCGTAGCGTAGCCTTTTAATGTCTCACCGATAGCCCGGCCTCGACTCGGCTGATGATAATGTAGATGGCTGTGCCCACGAGGCGCACCGCAACGCCCGTCAGGCCTATCCTCATCCGTCGCACGTTGTCCTGCGCGCAAATATGGCCATAGGTGACTGAGCATCGTTCCCCGGCTCATATTGAAGAGCAATGCTCCTGCGACAAGAATCTTGAAATAACAGGTGACGCTTCCAGAATTGAGCTGACAGAATTCCGAACAAGTAAGGTCAGTCCTGATCCCGGACGAGTAAGGTTGGTCGTTTTATCAGCTGCACAAACTGCTGTGACCAATCGCTCACTAGCTAATCTAACAAGTGCGTTGTTACGCACGCGCAGGCAAACACGAATGTATCTCTACTCGATGACCGCAGGCACTCGCGATCATAACGCTGGCGTGATGAAGAGCGGCAACAGCGGTGAGCGAACTCCCCTTCGTGTCGCCTCTCACTTCAACGCAAACGAGGAGCACGAGAACACAGCGCACACAAAGCCATCAGTTATCTTCGGTTGGCTAGCATTCAAACCCAGGACAGATTGCCTCTAAGATAGGACGTCACGGCCGGGCTCAGCCGCAGGCAGCTGGAGAAGGAACGGATATGCGCACCAACCTGCCACCTTTCACCCCTATACCCGCCCTATCGCGCGCTCGTGCGATAGCGCGCACAGTCCGTGCTTTCGTCCCTTGGGAGCGCAAGAAGACATCGCCGCATCACGCCACCATCCTTCTCGGCTCAGCCTCGCAAGCTTTCGCTCGCACATACAGCATGCGACGCGCGACCGTGATGGTATCGCGCTTGCACTTTATAAGGAACATCACGGCGACGGCGACGGCGATGGTGGAAATTCGCCTGGAGTGTCGATGTAATTGCTATCGCAATAAAAAAAAAGAATAGTGCAGGGCAGACACGTAATGCTACTTGCAGCAGTCCACGAGGTTAATGTCTACTAAACAAAAAATTGGAAAGTGGTTTAGCCTATAGTTTAAGACGATAAAAGAGTTCCTACCTGAGAGAGAGTTCAAGGTCAGAATGGCGCATGCGCACTGTGCGCGGCTATCTATCCGTCGCCACTCGGGTGAGGGGAGTAGCGTAAACGTCGGACTGCTCGATATGTTTTTTATCTGCGGTGTCTTCGGGATCGGTATGCATTTCAAGACTGCGTTCTTTGTCAGGGGACGTCTGTCAATGTTGCTTAAAGTGTCACGGGTACGCTGGTCATATTGAGGTCATTCAACGATATGATTTACTTTGTTTCTATCTGCATGTTGTGAATGAATTGATTCTGTGGTTTTACTTGATAAAACCACGATCTTATTATGAGGCACGCCGTAGTACAGGACTCCGGATTTTTAATGCGCCCCCAATGCAAGGGGCACGGGCGTTTTTGGCATTTCGCACCCATCTAAACGCAACCACCACCACAGGGATTTGATCCTGCGACCTCGAGCTTATCAGCGCAACATCATATCAGCTAAGCCATCGGGGCGGGTCGGCATGTTGTTATTGTTGGTGATGTCATAGTCGTCCTTGCTTGATATGACCGCGTATTTGTTGTTGTTGTTCTTGTTGTTGTACCAGTTCATCGCGAATCAATGCTCCTCTGTAGCGGTATACGCACCGTGGCTGCAGCGACCATCCAAGTGATGATGAACCCGATGTTAGCCGCCATCAGAAAAGAGCTGAAGCCCCAGGAGATCCAGACAGACGGGCGTGCTGCGTGTGCGATGTTGGGCTGTTAATGCGACCTGCCGTTCCCATGCACATGCTAATAGGTAGCAATTATTTATATTACTAGTAATTGGTATTCGTAGTAGTAGTGGTAGTAGTAGTAGTAGTAGTATTAGTAGTAGTAGTAGTAGTAGATGTGAGTAGTAGAAGGAGTATTGGCGCTACGTATGCTTACTCCTTGCGTCGCACAGAATCGCCGAAGAGTACATGACGACCATCTGCATCGCCAGGGCCAGGACCATCACCACCTATGAGGCACACGAGGAGCAAAATACTGCGTGACCTGCCATGGCATATCAATGAGCTGCGATGCACAACTAAAGGGAAAAAAGATCTTGACGTAGAAATAAAGCAGAAAATAACTGACAGGCTACAGTGATGCTTTGATTGCCTTAACTCAAATGTAAGGTGAGCATCAGTTATGTCAAAGCCTTGGCACTCTCCACCTCCTTGTCCGACGAAGAGCATCCTCGTTGCAATGTATAGAGCGGAAATGAGCAAAGCAAGTCTTGTGTGAGAAGCGCTGTCGCCCCAGTAGACTTTGACGCGTCCGATCGAAAATACCGCCCCTGCTTAGTTAAGGGTCAAATCATGTCAAATCATATCATTTTGATTCGTTAAGTTTCAGATAGTCAAACACACAGGTAAATTATACAGCAAAGATGGCCAAAATAGGAGATTGGAGCTTGGTATGCCGTAAACAGGAATTATGACAAACGGAAAATTAGAAAGTAATTCCACGAACAAACGCAAACGGCGCAGGCAACTGGAATACAATATGATTAAGCAATATTATAACATACAATACGAACGTATGAGATCAAGTACACATAAACAAATGGAAAATTCAGGAACAAAAGCAATACAAAGAAGTACAGCAACATCGAGTAAATTAGGACTAATCCAAAAGAAAAGCTTTATTGGAGTATTTGAACGTAGCTAACGAGTATGAACGCATTGATGCATCGCGAACATATTCATTCCAATTGTCTTAAAAGCTGTAGTCAGTTTTTTATGATTATAGGGCGAATTTCATGGTGTAAACTGTTATTTGAAGCGATTCCAGGGGGGTTAACAATTGACAAGAAGAAATTTCATATGCGCGCGAGAGGGAACAAAAAGTCATGGGCAGCGCGTCTTGTCTGGTTATTATTAATCAGTATATTACCATAAATTGATGCACATAAAAGTGGATGGACACATTCAGTTTCGTTTCCCGCAGTTTAAAACCCGTTGCCCGCAAGAAAACGAAGTGGCGGCGTATAGGCCAGTGTGCTTGGCTTAAAGCCATGCGGTCGATGGTTCTATATGCTCTGGCATATGGCTCCTGAGTTATCTTCTCTCATGCAACGTCGGGCTTCTTTTACCAAAGCCTGACGAAGACCGAACGTGATCGGCCCGTTAGCTATCTCTCACAAGTGTTGTTCGCGATAAAACTCTAAAGAATGTTCTTAAATGTGAGACAAGCACAAAATAAGTTCAGAGCAGAACTTTCCTCGAAACGTCAGGTATACAACGCCTCGTGGGGGGGAACGAAGCAAACACGCTCGAATTATTCGAATTGTTCTTCACTGACGATTTCAATTGATGTTGAAAAACGTTCTTGAATGTAAAAAAAAAATATATGTAATAATGGGAACAGCGAAAAAAAGGAAAGGAAATGGGAAACGAACTGCTGGGTCGTATAACGTAAAACTATTCCAATATGTTTTTATTCCCATCTTTTGACTTCATATTTGCGCAATCGCCGACGCAAGCATCGGGCGGTCACCCGCAGGGTTGTCTGAACAAAACCGATCAAATGCTCCCCTCGTTCATAGGAGGTCACATTTGTTTGCTTGAAAAACGAATAACATTGCCTGCACTGAGCGGCTTCTTTTTATCTAAGTGGATCACAAAAGGCCAGGGAGCATGCTCAAGTGGAGAGGGATTCGATTGGGCCGAGCTACTGCACTGAATATCGATAACCGGATGAAGAGGGTGGCGCTGGCGTCTGCGATTGGTCCGCTTTCTCTTACTTTGCTTGCAGTGGCTCGTCGACCATCGCGGCGGCATGCAACGGAAGCTGAAGAATGACGCTAAAACGGATCCTCAGCACAGAAGAGTTGGCAGAACGAGGTCGTAAACGCGTCGAAAGTTCTCGAAAACGTTACACGGCCACTCAAAAAGTTTTATTACACGCAAATAAACCCATGCTCTCCGGCAGGTGCGAGTAGCTAGTGCCGGAGCGATCAGCAGTAGCCATCTTTTATTCCTTTCGGAACGGGGCAGCCTGCGGCTATTCAGAAGAAAATTCACTTTTGTTCGGCATATTAATACATCTTTAGCGCGCACACGTCACTATGACGCGGTAAGTTTTTGCGGTTTTGTGACGTCGCGTGAGAGGCAGGTGAAGTGGGTGCAGCCCAAAAACTTTTGACCAATCATCATCATCATCATCATCATCATCATCATCATCATCAGCAGCAGCCTAGTTACGCCCACTGCAGGGCAAAGGCCTCTCCCATACTTCTCCAACTACCCCGGTCATGTACTAATTGTGGCCATGTTGTCCCTGCAAACGTCTTAATGTCATCCGCCCACCTAACTTTCTGCCGCCCCCTGCTACGCTTCCCTTCCCTTGGAATCCAGTCCGTAACCCTTAATGACCATCGGTTATCTTCCCTCCTCATTACATGTCCGGCCCATGCCCATTTCTTTTTCTTGATTTCAACTAAGATGTCATTTACCCGCGTTTGTTGTCTCACCCAATCTGCTCTTTTCTTATCCCTTAACGTTACACCCATCATTCTTCTTTCCATAGCTCGTTGCGTCGTCCTCAATTTCAGCAGAACCATTTTCGTAAGCCTCCAGGTTTCTGCCCCATATGTGAGTACTGGTAACACACAGCTGTTATACGCTTTCCTTTTGAGGGATAGTGGCAACCTGCTGTTTATGATTTGAGAATGCCTGCCAAACGCACCCCAGCCCCTTCTTATTCTTCTGGTTATTTCAGTCTCATGATCCGGATCCGTGGTCACTACCTGCCCTAAGTAGATGTATTCCCTTACCACTTCCAGTGCCTCGATACCTATCGTAAACTGCTGTTCTCTTCTGCTGTTCAGACCAATAGCCGAGGGCTAATGGCGAAAAGGCGTCGAATCAGAAATAACTATTTTTGTTTTGTTCGGTCAAATTATGCATCATCAGTGTGTACATGTCACATCGGATGGGGAGCTAGCGCGGTTTTCGTGATGTCGCGTGACAGACAGGTGAAGTGGGGGTGGTCCAAGAAAGTTTGATCAATCGCGGTGGGCTGATTGCAAAACTGGAATAGAATAGTTTGGAATATTTTTACGTTATAGCGCCCCTTATACTGCGATACGAAATCTGTTTCCAAATAAACCAAGGAATGAAAATTGGTTCCATAATTTGTTTGTTGTTTTCTTACGTGGCAGTCTCTGGCGATGCATAGGCAGCGACCGCAGGGTTTCACGTTGCGTACAAACACCTCGCACGGTGTTCTTACAATACGCGGGCGCGACATGTTGGCCCGACATAGCATGCAAGGCAATTTCACTGCAAAATAATTTACTCTCATGAAGTGACTAAGCCTTTAAACATGCCTATAACTCACACTCCCGAACCCGAGAAGGGTGCAAGAGTAGGAGTTATTGGCACATTAAATATTGCACCCTTTCTTTTTCCCCTTTTAAGGGTGTAAACTATGTTGCAGTGCGCTGCTTGGAAGAGGGAACAAGTGAAGTGAATTCTGGTGTTTTACGCGCCAAAACAACCATTTGAATATGAGGGACGCTGTAGTGGGACGACTGCGCATTTATTTTGACCACCTGGGGATCCTTAACGTGCCCCATAATGAAAGAGACACGGACGCTTTTGCATTTCGTCCCCATGAAATGCAGCCGCCGTGGCTACTCCACCGTTCACTGCAGCGATAGACTCTTCAAATCAAATACGTGTTCTGTTTATCGTAGGTCCCTTACGTCTGAAAGGTAGCCTGAAGAGGTTCTCTTTGCCTACATACATATACACGCTCTTCTATGCTCTTCCATCCCCTCTCTAGCTCTGCCACGTAAGCAGATTCCCACGCTTTACACGCATACACTTTTTTTTTCAACATTGACACTCCTATGCTAACGTAATAAATTACGTCGGCAGAGAAAGGGCTAGCACCGCAGTCACAGAGGACTTGACGCTATGCCATGGCTTTATTTTTTTTTTTTCGACAAATGCCCTGCTAACCGTCGGGCGTACGTTATGGTGAATCATCGTGAAGTTCTCACCGTGAAAGCGAGGGCCACACCCCTGGCGTTGTTCCTGGTGACCATGACTGAAGCAGGAGTTATTGTGGATGTCCCTCTCCGACGGTGTTACTCTTCTTCTGCTTCTGCTTCTATGTCTCCGAGAAGTATGGCACGTGCCACCAGTGCGGGCGATGGACCAAGGACGTAATAATTAAATTATGGTGGTTAGCATCCAGAGACTGCACACATCTTCAGCATGGGAGGCCGCAGCGGTCGGCTCCGGATGTTTATTTTCACCGTGTGGGGTTAGGTGATATGCGCATATATGCGTTTGACATTGTTACGGTGAAGAGAAAGAAGTTGACATGGACTAGAGGAAGACGAAGTCTTCCTCTAGTGCGTGCCGTGCGCTTACGGCACGCGCTGCAGAAGAGCTCCCTGTTCGCTTCGGCTTCTGTCACTTGGCCAGGTTTTGGGTGATATTAGGCTTTACTAATCTTATTTCTTGAGCTCTCCCTAATTCTAACGCCACCTTCTTCCTAGGCGGATGTCTAAAAACTCCCCAGGCAGGGGTTTGTCCCCATGGGCGGCCTCTATTCCAACGGATGAATTACCTCTAGATTTGTTCATCCGCAGTGGTGTGAGCAACATCCCGGCGGCTCTGGTTCCTTCAAATGGAGGCTTTATACGTCTAACCAATCCCCAGGTGATCCAGAAATCCCTGCAAGCTGCTACCTCTTCATACCAGACCATCACGGAAGTGAGGCAGTTCGGCCGCGGAGGTATCGTGTGTCGATCGCCAGACCAGTCCTGTGTCGCGGATTTGCTAAAGTGCTCGTCATTCGCGTCATTACCGGTGAGTGCCTTCATCCCTGCTCACCTCGCCTGCACTAAGGGAATAGTCAGAGGTGTCGATGCTGATCTTTCTCCCGCTGAAACACTTGAGAGATTGTCTGGGACTGGAGTAATTGCTGTTTACCGATGCACTCGAGTGGTAGACAATAAGCGGGTCCCAACAGAATCAGTGATTGCGACTTTTGCTGGAACTTCCTGCCCGTCAGAGCTAAAGGTGTGGCCCCTTGTGTTCAGAGTTGAACGCCTGGCGTCGCGTCCGATTCAATGCCGCAATTGCTGGCGATACGGCCATAGTATGGCTAGGTGTAAATCAAGACAACGTTGTTGCGCATGTGGGGGAGAACACGCTCAAAGTAATTGTAATGCCCAAGAAGAGCGATGCTGTCTCTGTGATGGAAATCATCCAGCCAATTATTTAAACTGTTCTGTTAGGGCTCAAGAGTTACAGGTGATTGAAATAATTGATCGTCGACGCTGCTCTAGGATGGAGGCCATAAACATTGTGAAAGAAAGGGCATCTGGCTATGCGGGGACAATAGGTAGACAAAATCTTACCACGGACCGATCACTTACTGCAACTATAGAGGCCGCTGTGGAAAAGGCAGTTACAAAAGCTATGGAAAGGTTGGCAATGAGCCTTGGTGAATGTATCTCCCAAGCCGTTTCTAGTCATTTATCTCATTTGATGCAAACTACCTGCCCAGCTCCTGTACCAGCGCAAACAATTGATCCTGAGCACCAAACTAACCATGAAAGATCATACACCAATCCTTGCAATAATGATATTGGACTTTCAAATCCCTCTTCTGCGGGCCCTACAACTTGTAATCTGATTAATACAGATTTGGAGATGACAGAGGTAGAACAAAATGCTCGAGCATATAAAAGAACCATGTCGTCTATTAGTGAAGACTCCTCCCCCGGTCCTCACTCAAAGGCGAAGAAAAGTCAGTCCAGTGTTGTTCTAAAGGATAACATTCTGCAGAAGGCAGTTTCGACTGCGGCACTTTCCAAAAAATAGGATCACTAAATGTGCTTCAGTGGAACTGCCGCTCTTTATATTCTGCATCAGTAGATTTAACTTGTTTAACTTCTCAACTAAATCCTGATTTAATTATGTTACAAGAAACGTGGCTAAAACCTGAGAAATTTTTCAACTGAAATTCTACAGGTCATTTCGATTAGACCGTCCTACAAGAGGTGGCGGATTACTTACACTTCTCTCATCTAAAATTTGCCATAAGGCTAAAATTTCATTTCAAGTTTCTACTCCAGAGTGTGAAATCCTAGCTATAAAATTGGTTCTCCCGGGATGTTCTCCTTTTACCGTAGTTAATGCATATTTTCCATCTGGCGTACAGGACACTAGCACACTGGATAGTGTTCTTAACTCTTGTGGACGTGACATTGTGATCTCAGGTGATTTCAATTCTCACCATATCTCATGGGGTTTAAGAACAGATTTGTGCGGCACCCGATTGTGGAACTGGTCGTTGGACAATCGCCTCACGTGTGTAAACTCCGGATCTGTTACGTTTGTTAGAGGCCGATCTTACTCTTCACTAGATCTTACATTCTCTGGCCCGAGTCTCTCCGTAACTTCTTGGTCGACTATTGATTGTTCGACAAGCAGTGATCACCTTCCGATAGTATTTGACGTTGCACGTCCGGTAACATTTACAGGTGTTCAGGTTCGAACCTTCATAAATTACAACATTTTTAAAAAATGCTTACGAAATGTTCTTTCATCTCTGTCTGATGCGCCTACAGAACAAAAAACCACGATTATCTGTTCCGCTTTGGAAAGTTCTCAAAAAAAGGCTCAATTTGAGATTGGATTGAATAAAAGAAATTCTTACAGTCCTTGGTGGAATGAAGAATGCACTCGAGACTACAGAAAGAGAAAAGCTGCTTGGAAAAAATTATTGCATAACCAGAGTCCCCAAAATTGGAGTGACTATAAATTTTTTCGAGCTGTCTTTAAACATACAGTTTCTAAAGCCAAAGATGAATTCGACTGTAAGCATTTTGATTTCTTATCTAACAATAAAAATAAGCGTGCATTGTTCCGTTTTCTCCGCGGTAGAAAAATTCTTCCGCGTCAAATTAATATTGACTCTATAATCTTAAGTAGCGATGAAATGAAACAATCACTAGAAGAAATCGCGAAGGGATTAGAAATTAGATTTTCTTCTGTCTTGCCAAGTGGTTCTCGCTTACGAAGGGCATCAGATGATTTTACAGAAATCTCCATGTTAGAATTGGCTGAAATCGTGGAGCGACTTCCAGATTCAGCTCCCGGTGTGGATGGGGTAACATCTACTATGCTCAGAATTTTATTTAAGGAAGCTCCCGATGACCTTTTAGCTATTGTAAATCACTCAATTTGCTTCTCATGGATTCCGTCTGCGTGGAAAATTGCTAAAATCATCCCTATTCTTAAAAATCATGGGGAAGGATATAAAATAGATAACATTAGGCCAATTGCGCTAACTTCAAATTTGGTTAAATTAATTGAATGAATTCTATATGCCCGCATGCTTAAATTTATACAGAACAAGGACTTGCTTAGCCCCTGCCAAATTGGATTCCGACCATCATGTTCAATTTGGCATGCTCACGTGGACCTAGAAAGTAGAATAAAATTAGCACGGCGACAGAGGAAAATATGTGCCCTTGTGACATTAGACATTTCCAAAGCCTACGACAGTGTAGAACACTTAATTTTATTAGATATATTGCGAAATATAGAGATTCCAAATTATTTTTCAAACTGGATTGGTGAATTTTTAAATGGAAGAACATTTTACTGCAGTCTGAGAGGCGTTTCCTCGAGTATATATAATCAATCACGAGGTGTTCCTCAAGGAGCTGTCACTTCACCATTACTATTTAATATTCTGATGTGTTCCATTCCTCTTCATCAAGATGTACAAACATACGTATACGCGGATGACATTGCTTTCTTCGCATCAGACAGTGATATTCACTCTCTATATTATCGACTACAAAACTACCTCAACGCCATAGAAACCTGGTTAAACAAAATTCGCCTTTCACTTAACGTTAGAAAATCCTCGATATTGGTTTTCCCTCTTAACAATCCCGTTAATATATCGATATCCTATCGCCTCGAGACTATACCTCAAGTGGAGTCGGTGAAATACTTAGGTGTAGTATATGACGGTTCCCTCAACTGGCTCGGCCATATTGACCATATCGTTAAAAAAGGAGTACGAGCAGTTGGTATGCTACGTAAGCTGTGCAATAGTCGGTCCGGAATGCGGAGAGATCCACTTTTAATGATATACAAGATGTATGTGCGGCCCATTTTAGAATTTGGATGTGTTTTATTTTCTGGTGCCCCAGCTTATAAATTACGTCCCCTTGTTCTACTTGAGCGGGAAGCCATACGACTGTGTTGCGGATTACCGAAATATGTTGCCAATAACATATTACACCAAGAAGTCAGGTTGCCTTCAATATTGTGTAGATTTCGGTTGCTGACGGTGCAAACAGTCTTGAAATTGTATGAATCCCCTATTAGAAGATTGAAATACATATTCATTTCTCAGCCTGCACTTTTCTTCGGAGTACACTGGCATCGTTTTCATGCACCACAGGTCGTCTTCGTACAAACATTGATAAATCCCTTAAATGTACGTCTCTGGGAGGTACCGCCTATTTGTGATGTGCGAGAGAACCTAGAAATTATATTTGATGACATCTACCCAAATAATGCAAAACATCTCCCTTATAATATATTAAACGGCTTATTACAGGATCATTTATTGAGTTTAGCTATAAGTACGGTCATTGCGACAGACGCCTCACAGTGTGAAGAAAAATCTGGAATTGGCATTTTCTCTCCCTCTCTCAACTGGTCATTTGCAATCAGGATTCCGGACTTTTATTCCGTATTTTTGGCTGAATTTCTGGCTGTAGTCCTAGCCTTACGCAAACTAAATCTGTCAACATCGGCGGTAGTAATCATAACAGATTCTTTATCCTTATGTTCCTCGCTCACAGCAAATGGTGTCACTAACCTTTTACGTACATTTCATTTTCTAGTGCCTGCCCACATAAATTTAATTAGATTGCTTTGGGTGCCTGGACATAAAGGATTAGTCATGAATGAAATGGCTGACAGTCTCGCGAGAGCGGCCCTCAGTGGCCCTGTATTACCATTACTTCCTACAATAGCTTACCTGACGATTACTAGATTCAGGAGATATACAATTACTCAAGACTTCTTGAACCCAGCTGTAGCAAATTTTTCAGAATATCGACACCTCCTATTCCCATGGCCTAAAAATTCCTTTCACACCAGAAAAACTGAAGTCATCTTTACCCAATTACGTTGTCGAATACCAAAATTAAACTTCTATCGTCACAGGGCAGGTCTGGTGCCCTCCCCTCTGTGCCCAGTCTGTGGAGAAGATGAAACAATAGATCATTTTTTCATATTCTGCCGCCGTTTCACTTCTTTAAGAAAAAATCTAGAATCAAGATTTACACAGCTTGGTTTGAGCTTTTCAATTATAAATATCCTTTCTCTAGGAGCCTCCTCTCTTGGACAGTGCCACAGGGATGTTTGCTCAACCGTGGAGGATTTTATAATTGCTACAAAGAGATTGTCTTGAATTCTTAAACATTTTATTTTTGTTCATTTCCTCCAGTTAGCTTTACCATTTTCAGTTCTTTAATAAAGATAGCCTAATTTCATCCAAATCTTGGCCAATCCCCCACAGTGGGTGTGCGCCATCGCATAAGGAATACCATACCATACCATGCCTGAACGTCATATACACCAGTTGTAAATAAACATTATCTTACACTCATAGGCCTGCTTTCTTCCTGCAACATTTTGGTGGAAGGTGCTGGGTACAATCACGGAACTTCGCAGCGGCGTCATCTACCTGCCGCCACAATGGCAAATCAACCGACACAAGTGACAACGCCTCAGCAGCCCGTGCCAACGGTCATCCACACTCATCCGCGCGACCCGGGGACATTTTGTGGCACAGACAACGCCGACGTCGAGGACTGGCTTACGATATACGAATGAGTGTGCGACAACAACAGGTGGTATCCAACAATGATGCTAGCAAACCTGATAAGAGGAACTGCGAAGCAATGGTTCGATACACATGAAGCTGACCTAACTAGCTGAGATGGCTGCAAAAACAAATTGCGAAGCCTGTTTGGCAGACCTGTCGATCGTCAGCTACAGAAAAAAAAAAAAACTTGCGTGCCGCGCTCACATGCCCACAAAATCCTATGTCGTGTTCATACAGGATGTGTTGGCCCTCTGTCGCAAGGCTGATAACAACATGACCGAGGCAGACAAGATTGGTCACATACTAAAAGGTATTGCTGATGATGCCTTCCTTCTCCTGATGTGTAAGGATTGTGCTGCAGTGGATGCAGTTATAAAGGAGTGCCGGCGCTTCGAACAAACAAAGCGCCGCCGCGTCACTCAAACTTTCGACAAATTGCCCATTACCGCCGCGATATTTTCTTGTGAAGACCCGCCGCGGTTCGTTCAGCCGACAGGACTGGAAAATATAACGCGCATCGTTCGCCGTGAGCTTTAGTCCATGGCTCCGGCTCCAGTTCGTTCCGACTGTTGAGAAAGCGTGCCTGCTATCTCCCTTATACAAGCGGTCGTTCGGGAGGAAATAGCAAGTCTGGACATTCCACCTTTCTGCTCGGTCCGCCATACAAACACCTACAAGATTACCCCGGCCCCTCGCTCCCAGACGCAAAGGTTTCCCCCACTCCGTCGGAACACAGCTGACTGGCGCACAGCGGATGGTAAACCCACCTGTTTTAATTGTTCCGGTATTGGACACATCGCCCGTCATTACCGCAACCACAGGTCGTCGCCTACTCGGTGGTCGTCTCCGAGTCACTGCCGCCAAATACCAGACAATTGTACTTTCTCGCTCTACACGCAGACTAGGAACGTCAACGCCGACAGTGATCCACCAAGATCCAGCCGCTCCCCGTCTACGGAAGGTCGTAGGTCGCGTTCGCCTCTCGTTCACCGCTCTTCGTCTCCTTCTGCAACCGGCCGCTTCACTTCAGGAAACTAGGCGGTGCAGCTCCCGGAGGTGAAGCTGCAACTCCGACCCGGCCCACAAATCCTCTCTTGACCCTGCCTACACGTGAAAACCTACTGGACATTGAAGTTGATGGCGTTCCTGTTACATCTCTCGTTGACTCAGGAGCGCAGTTTTCAGTTATGAGTGCTGGTCTCCGCCGAAGGCTCAAAAGGCTTCTGACAGCCGCCGTACCGTGCACTGTGCGAGTCGCCGATGGGAGTACTTCACCTGTTCTTGGAATGTGCACAGCACGTGTGACTACTGCGGGCCGTTATACCGTAGTTTTATTTATCGTCCTTGAGCACTGTCCACACGACCTAATCCTCGGCCTCGACTTCCTTTCGAAACACTCTGCTCAAATTAACTGCTCCGCAAGTGTTGTACAGTTGGATCTGCCGCTTCCTGCCGACGCTACCACTTGTGCTTCTCACCGCTTATGTTCTGCTGAGTTTGCAAGACTGTCTCCACAGGCGGCTACAAATGCCCTTCTGACGCCCTGTCCTCCCGTACCTGATGGCGGATACGTCGTGTCGCCGCTTACTGACGCGCAATATTGCCCTACCGAGCACCTTAATCCGGATCTGCGAAAAGTGCGCTCGCGTGCCCATCCTCAATTTTGGATTTTAACGCGACAGCCTTAAGGAGCTCGTGTCGCAGAAAAGCTGGTGGCGTGGGTGGCGTTGGCCGTGAGCGAGAAATGGTGGAAGGCAATTCATAAATAAAAATAACTTGCAAGATGGGCTGGGTGGGAATCGAACCAGCGTCTCCAGAGTGCGAGAAAGAGACGTTACCACTCAGACATGAGTTCGATGCTTCAAAGTGGGACAAAAGCGCCTCTAGTGAATGCGGTGTTGCCTTAGAATCGTGCAGTACAAAGTTCTACTGCGGTGTATATTGGTAATTATGAGCATGTAAATTATACAAGTCGCAGTTGAACGCGTAGCGAAGTACGTTTCCGCTACATTTCTTCTTCGCGCGGCCGAGTTGGCCGTCTCGTTGTGGTTCACGTTCCCGCGTTCCGACACGTCACTGCCCATGTGGGCCGGAAACCACTTGATCACCACAGCGCTTTTGCGTCCGATGTCTTCGGCCTTGCGCAGTATGCGCGCAGCCTCACTACATACCCTACCCTTGGCGTAGTTCTTCACTGCCGTTCTAGAGTCACACAACACTGTAGTGCATCCGGGGACTAACCAACCGCGCGGCTGCAAGCACGGCCGACTCGGAGTGTTGGTCACGGTGCAGTGCCAAGGACAAGATGACCACCTTCAACGAAATAGTGAAGTGGTACAGACTTAACAGACAGACTATGCCGCCACCTCACCCGGGGCTTACCCGGGAGGAGGCAGTGTTATACAGGCAATTACAGACGGGGTCCCTGCTCACCCCGGTGCTAGCTAAGCACGTGTGTCCGAGCGTGTACGCGAGTGACGTGTGTAGACTGTGCGCTAAGGAGAGAACCACCGCGGCTCACATCCTTTGGGACTGTAGTCGAAATCCACGAGAAGCCAGTGAGAAGACGACGATCCCGCCGCGGCTAGAGGCTGCAACGAGGACCTATGACCAAGATACACAACTAAAGGCCGTCCAGCAGGTCTCGGCAGCTCTAGAGAGGCAGCGACCTCGCGAAACCGAGGAGAAGGGGGGAGCACCCCTAGGAAGGGGATGGCGGCCCTCTCGGATCCGCAGAAGTAGCGAGGAACCAAGACCTCGAGAAGCACAATGCACGAGACTGACGTAGTGGCCGCGTCGCGGTAAAAGCTTGTCCTCCCTGCGTGGAGGGAGCCTAACCGACTCTGCAGGCATATTTACTAAAGTTGTTCTCTCTCTCTCTCTCTCTCTACATTTCTTCTTCGCTTGGCGCGCACGCAGAGCTATCTTGCGGCAAACACAAAAGACACCCTCCTCGCAATGTACGGAGCTGTCCCGAGAGGTGGCACACCACTCTCCCGCGCGACGCGGCTCCTCTTTCCACTCACAGCGCGATTCCTAGGTGCAGCGTCCGATGCGGGACGCCTCTGACGTGATCGCTGCGCCGTAGCACGTCTTGTGAGAAAGCGTCCCCTGCGATGTGGGCCATGCTGCTGGCGAGGAGTCATGTTTCTGCGTGGTGCTCCCAAGCGAGATA
The DNA here is from genome assembly GCF_050947875.1 of Dermacentor variabilis. NCBI lineage: Eukaryota > Metazoa > Arthropoda > Arachnida > Ixodida > Ixodidae > Dermacentor > Dermacentor variabilis. Next base: position 44,519,691 of record NC_134570.1, on the reverse strand, counting down.
GAGGACGGTCCCATGGAGGTGTCAGCCCCACTCTCACGTCCGACTTCATGGCGCGTCGCGGCCCGGCTGTCCGTGCCGATCACGACGTTTGGCTCGCGTATATCGTTTCTCCCTCCGAGACACAGTTCTTTGGTTCGTTCCGCTTGTTCAGCCGCACGTTGTGTGACTTAAGAGCTAGCCGAGCGAATGAGTGGGCGGTGCGAACGGGGTGCGATAACGCTATCGTGTTGCACTCTTGAAGGCGAAGCTTAAGTGTGCTCCAATTTTTCGTCGCATGGGCTGCCACACGGTATCGCCATATCGCATATCACTCCTTTGGAAGAATTTGAGATTTCTTCTTTGACCTCTGAATCCTTCCTCAGTACCAACGGACCTTTGTCACCCACTCATTCATACTTGATGCCTTGGATGATGTTTCAAAGATGATCGCCCCTGACCTTCCTTCCGAGCAAACAACATCTCTTCGTCACGTCCTGTCATCTTATTGGAACATTTTTGATTTGGACGACCATCCACTGCGCCAGACATCTGTTGTCACGCATCGCATAAACAGCGGTGACGCCAGCCCCACTGTTGCGTTTCGCCTGCGACACGTGGTTTTGCCGGCGCGACTGCGGCGGGGCGGCAGACATTTTGGCCCGATCGTCGTCGCCGCAACGCTCCCCGCCAGGTGTTTCCAGGCGCGACTGCGGCGATGCGACCGCAAAGGATCACCCTCTCATTACAGTCATTGTGCCCGACCGGCAGCGCTACGACAGTGTGCTACGACATTGTGCTACGACATTGTGCTACGACAGCGCTACGACAGTGTGCTACGACAGCGCTACGACATTGTACGTTCACGTGCTCGTCTATTGAGGGGTTCCTTCTTGCCCTCAACTGCGAGAGTATAAAGACAGCTGCCCCCGGACGCCAAAAGGAGGGCTCCGATTTCTTCTGTTGAGTAACGTGCTCTCCCGTCTCTCTACTTCGGTCAACCTGACCGCCAACTCTTTGCGATGTTAAAATAAACAAGTTGTTTTGTTGTTACCAGTCGACTCATGCTTTGCCGGGACCTTCGGATGCTTCCAGTTGTACCCCAGGCCGCCAGGCCAACGCTACCCTTGGGGCTTGCGACCCAGGTACAACCACGGGCGTCAGCGCCGAGTTCCCAACAGGTCGTACCATCGGTGCGATCCAAACATGGTGAGATCGGTGAGATCGCCTCCGACTTCAAACAACTGTCTGCCAGCGGTGAGATCGCGACAACGGAGGCCAGCAGCGAAGATATGCAGTTGACTGTATGCTGAGCAGCTCAACGACGATCCGGGAGCAGTGCAACGAGCCCTGTGTGATGACTGGTTGCCTGCAGCGGAACGACTGCGCGGAATTCCTGCCTGCGAGGTTTGGTGAGTGCGGGACTTTCTTCTTCTGAGCTTTGCCAGGCTTTTGTTAGTGTCAGAAACAGAGCTGGTAATTGTGGTTGTCGTTGCTGCCGGGTTAGTTTGCGGCAAGACAATAGTAAGCAGTAGAGAAAGCAGCATTCAGAGCAGCCATGGATTTGAAGTCGTTGCGCAAACCGAAATTGTTGGAGCTTGCAAGAGAGTTGGGTCTGAATGTCTCGGACAAACTCAGAAAACCAGAACTGCTAAGGGCTATTCTTGAGTTAGAAGCTGAGGATGACGAGCTGTCAGAATGCCTTGAGACCATTGAGGAAAGGGAGACTGCAAAAAGACAGGAGCGCGAACTTAAAGAACAAAAAGAGAAAGAAAAAGAAGAGCGCGACCGTCAACACGCTTTGGAAATGAAGCGTCTCGAGATAGAGATAGAACGCGCTCGTAATGGAAGTCAGGCACACGGTGCAGGAGGACGCGTATTGTTCAAAATGACTGACCTGATGCGGCCGTTTAAGCTTGGAGAGGACATTGGTTTGTTCCTGGTTAACTTCGAGCGAACGTGCGAGAAGCAGGGGTTCTCTCGGGAAACGTGGCCACAGCGCTTGCTCACTTTGTTACCCGGCGAGGCGGCCGACGTAGTCGCTCGCTTGGATAGAGAGGAGGCAGAGGATTTCGACAAAGTAAAATCAAGTCTGCTAAAAAAGTACCGGCTGTCTGCGGAGGCGTTCCGTCGGAAGTTTCGGGAAAATGAGAAAGGCAAAAGTGAGTCATACACAGAGTTTGCGCACAGGCTTATGTCAAACATGCAGGAGTGGCTCAAAGAAGAGAAAGCGTTCGGTGACCACGATAAAGTTCTGCAGTGTTTCGGGCTAGAACAGTTTTATAGTCGGTTACCGGAGAACGTGCGATACTGGGTCTTGGATAGGCCAGACGTTTGTACGGTGGCTAAAGCCGCTGAGCTAGCCGAGGAGTTTGTGACGCGTCGGGCTCGCGGAGCTAAGGACGGTCAAAAGGGTGAATTTGGCTCGAAGTTTGAGAGGCCGAAGTTCACACCCATGAGATTAAAGGGGGACACGCGTAGTGAGGATGCGAGTGAAAGCCGTCCGACCAAACGTAAAGAGACGGCGGCAGCCAAACGCAGAAAGCGGTTCGAGATGAGGCGAGCGCGCGTTTGTTATACGTGCCAGAGGCCGGGTCACTTTTCGGCGCAGTGTCCGGAAACAACACCAAAAGTTGTGTTTTTTTCAATAGGCAGCACTGACGAGAACATGAAGCTTCTCGAGCCTTACATGCGAGACCTCCTCGTGAACGGGAAAGAGTGCCGAGTGCTTCGCGATTCCGCAGCTACGATGGATGTAGTTCACCCGTCTTACGTAGAACCCCATATGTTCACGGGCGAGTGCGCGTGGATCAAGCAAGCCGTGGAAGCTCATAGCGTGTGTCTGCCAGTAGCAAAGGTGCTTATTGAAGGACCTTTCGGAGCGCTTGAGACGGAGGCGGCAGTGTCATCTATGCTGCCACCCCAGTACCCGTACCTATTTTCAAACAGGTCCGATCACCTCCTGCGCGAGAAGGGGCTTTTGTTTGGTGAAGCTAGTGTTCAGGCCTTAACCAGATCGAAGGTTCGGGAGCTCGCTGCAAAGGCGGTAGTTGCGGGGCCGACGTTATCAAACAACGAAAAAGGGTCAGAGGCGCAGCAAGCTGATATTCAGAGCACGCCCGAACTGAATAAACTTGAGTCTGTAACGTTAAAGGCGCCAGATACTGGAGAGGAAATGCCCGACACGGGAAAGTTAGAAGAGCTATCTACTGATTTGCTCATCGCGCCTACGTCAGACGGACTTGATAGGTTGCTAAAAGTCAGCCGGTCGGCTTTGATAGCCGAGCAAAAAAAGGATGGCAGCCTGGAAAACGTGCGCTGCAATGTCAAAGAAGGTATCGCCAGGAAAACTGCGCGTTTTGTGGAAAGAGGTGGAGTCCTGTACCGGAAGTATCTAGACCGCCGAGGAGTGGAGTTCGATCAGCTGATCGTGCCTCAATGCTATCGTCAGGATCTGTTGCGCTTGTCACACGGGGGTTCGTGGTCCGGACACCTAGGAGTTAAGAAAACTAAGGACCGTCTCTTGCAAGAGTACTATTGGCCAGGGTGTTTTCGGGACGCAGACCATTTCGTGAGGACATGTGACACTTGTCAGCGGGTGGGCAAACCAGGGGACAAATCAAGGGTGCCGTTGAAATTGGTACCTATCATTACGGAGCCTTTTAGACGGCTCGTTATTGATACAGTGGGACCTCTGCCGGTAACAGCCACGGGGTACAGACACATTTTGACTGTGATCTGCCCAGCGACAAAGTTCCCTGAAGCAGTGCCGCTTAAAGAACTCAGCTCAGTTGAGATAGTTAATGCACTACTGTCCATATTTGCGCGAGTTGGTTTCCCTGCGGAAATCCAATCAGATCAGGGCACAGTGTTTACTAGCGCTTTGACGACAACTTTTCTCGAAAGGTGTGGGGTAAAGCTGTTACACAGCTCAGTGTACCACCCACAGTCGAATTCCGTTGAGAAGCTCCACTCCGTCATGAAGCGCGTGTTGAGAGCATTGTGTTTTGAACATCGAACTGACTGGGAGCTGTGTCTGCCTGGGGTGATGTTTGCTTTAAGGACCGCGCCGCATGCAGCTACGGGGTTTTCGCCAGCTGAACTGGTGTACGGTCGCTCGCTTCGGTCTCCGCTTCGCATGCTTCGAGAATCATGGGAAGGCAGGGGCGACGACCCAGTCGTGGTGGAGTACGTACTTAAGCTCCTCGAACGCTTAAGAAGGGCACAGGAGTTGTCAGGTGAAGCAATGACAAAGGCCCAGCAGAGGGCCAAGGTTTATTATGATCGGACAGCCAGGGCCCGTCGTTTTGAGGTGGGCGATGAGGTCATGATATTGCGCACATCGCTAAACAACAAACTAGACGTGCAGTGGGAGGGCCCAGCGCGAATTGTTCAGAAACTGTCGGACGTTAACTACGTGGTAAGTCTGCCAGGAAAGCGGAAAGCACAGCAAGTTTACCACTGTAATCTGCTCAAACCTTATAGACAAAGGGAAGCAGTGGTGTGCATGATGGTAAACGTTCCTGAAGAGCTTCCGGTCGAGCTTCCGGGACTAGGCTCAGTGACGAACAGGGAAGACACCGGTCAAGTCATTAGTGACCTTATCAGTAAAGCACCGCTGTCGCCTGAGCGGAAAACCGAACTACACCAGCTCTTACAAGAGTTTCAAGGTCTGTTCTCTGAGAGGCCTGGTAGGACTTCTGTACTTACTCATGATATAGAACTTACCTCCCCAGAGCCAGTACGATCCAAGGCGTATCGGGTGTCACCCCGCCAGAGCGATATTATGGAGGCTGAGGTAAAGAAAATGCTACAGCTCGGTGTTATTGAGGCAGGTGAGAGTGATTATACCTCCCCTTTGATTTTAGTTGAGGTACCGGGCAAGGAACCTCGTCCTTGCGTCGACTACCGCAGGCTTAATTCCATCACTAAGGATCAAATTTATCCGATCCCTAACATCGAGGAGCGCCTTGAGAAAGTTAGTAGCGCTCAGTTTATTTCCACCCTAGATCTTGTCAGGGGTTATTGGCAGGTTCCACTTACAGAAGAGGCTAGTAGGTATGCGGCGTTCATTTCACCAATGGGAACATTCCGTCCTAAAGTGTTGAGTTTTGGTTTGAAGAACGCGCCATACTGTTTTTCAAGCCTCATGGATAAAGTGTTGCGGGGACAGCAAGAATTCGCTTTACCGTATCTAGACGACGTAGCGATATTCTCCGCATCCTGGTCTGAGCATATGGCACACTTGCGGGCAGTGCTAACCCGCCTGCGCGAAGCAGGCTTGACAGTAAAGGCTCCTAAGTGCCAGTTAGCACAGGCCGAGGTTGTCTACCTCGGTCACGTGATTGGTCAGGGTCGTCGCCGCCCCTCTGAGATAAAAGTGGCCGCTGTGCGAGACTTTCCGCAACCGCGCACAAAGACCGATATTCGGTCGTTCTTAGGTGTCGCCGGCTACTATCAGAGGTACATCCCCAGGTACTCTGATATCGCGGCTCCCCTGACGGATGCTCTAAGAAAAACAGAGCCTCAAACAGTCGTCTGGGACGAGACAAAGGAAAGAGCTTTTAGCGCCCTAAAGAGTGCCCTAACAAGCCAGCCTGTGCTACGATCGCCAGACTATACAAAAGGGTTCATTGTTCAGTGCGATGCTAGTGAGCGAGGCATGGGCGTTGTACTGTGCCAACGGGAAAAGGGAGAAGTAGAGCACCCCGTCCTGTATGCTAGTCGTAAGCTGACCAGTCGTGAGCAGGCGTATAGCGCCACCGAGAAAGAGTGTGCATGTCTCGTGTGGGCCGTTCAGAAATTGTCATGCTATCTAGCCGGCTCGAGGTTTATCATTGAGACGGATCACTGCCCTCTCCAATGGCTGCAGACCATCTCTCCCAAAAATGGCCGCCTCCTGCGCTGGAGCCTCGCTTTACAACAATATTCCTTTGAGGTGCGTTACAAAAAGGGGAGTCTCAACGGTAACGCCGATGGCTTAAGTCGAAGCCCCTAACGTGGGAATCAGCCTCAAAATTGTTGGTTACTGATGTTTTTCTTCCTGAGGCAGGATTTTTTTTAACATATTGCTTTTGTTTAGTGTTTCAAAGTGATGATATGCTTTCTAGTGCAATTTTCCAATTTGTGGACGCGTTCTGAGTGATGCTAGACTACTGTAAGGAACTAGGCAGTGGTATAAAAAGGGGAAAGAGCCTGGCAGGGCTTAGTGAGGGTTGTGCCGTGCTTGCTGACTGAGCGGTTGAGTTTCAGCGTAGTTCTAACGCTTGCCGGGAACGAGAACAAAAATGTGAACTCTCCCGAAGTCACTTTGCAGTGTCCCGTGCGAACCTGAACGAGAGAACGAGGCCTTCTCTGTGCGCTGCGCTCAAGAAACGTCGAGGGACGCCCGACTTCGGTTATGAGCATCATCGAGCGACATCCCTCCGGACAGCGGATGCAGTCCCCTGTCCATCGGGATCTCCTTTCCCCGGCGGGGCGGTCTGTTGCGTTTCGCCTGCGACACGTGGTTTTGCCGGCGCGACTGCGGCGGGGCGGCAGACATTTTGGCCCGATCGTCGTCGCCGCAACGCTCCCCGCCAGGTGTTTCCAGGCGCGACTGCGGCGATGCGACCGCAAAGGATCACCCTCTCATTACAGTCATTGTGCCCGACCGGCAGCGCTACGACAGTGTGCTACGACATTGTGCTACGACATTGTGCTACGACAGCGCTACGACAGTGTGCTACGACATTGTGCTACGACATTGTGCTACGACAGCGCTACGACATTGTACGTTCACGTGCTCGTCTATTGAGGGGTTCCTTCTTGCCCTCAACTGCGAGAGTATAAAGAAAGCTGCCCCCGGACGCCAAAAGGAGGGCTCCGATTTCTTCTGTTGAGTAACGTGCTCTCCCGTCTCTCTACTTCGGTCAACCTGACCGCCAACTCTTTGCGATGTTAAAATAAACAAGTTGTTTTGTTGTTACCAGTCGACTCATGCTTTGCCGGGACCTTCGGATGCTTCCAGTTGTACCCCAGGCCGCCAGGCCAACGCTACCCTTGGGGCTTGCGACCCAGGTACAACCACGGGCGTCAGCGCCGAGTTCCCAACAGGTCGTACCATCGGTGCGATCCAAACACCACTCATAAGCGGCCATTTCGTGTCTCCGCAACAGAAAGGGCCATCATACAGATAGAGGTAGACACGATGATGGACAAGGACATCATTGAACCTTCCAGTAGCCCGTGGGCACCACCAGTTGTCTTACTAAAGAAAAAAAAAGAACTCGTGGCGCTTCTGCGTTGACTACCGTCCCCTCAACAGGATAACAAAGAAGGATGTTTATCCCCTGCCTCGCATTGCTGATGCCCTTGTCTTCCTTCACGGATCCCAATACTTTTCATCAATTCACCTCCGCTTAGGCTATTGGCAGATTAGCGTCGATGAGATGGACCGCGAGAAAACCGCCTTCGTCACACCAGACGGTCTCTACCAATTTAAAGTCATGCCTTTTGGATTATGCAATGCGCCAGCTACCTTCGAGCGCATGATGGACTCTCTCTTGCGCGGCTTGAAGTGGTCTACATGCCTCTGTTACCTCGACGATGTGATTGTGTTTTCGCCTAACTTTGAGAATCCACCTGCGGCGCCTCACAACAATACTCTCCGTGTTTCTCAAGGCTGACCTTCAGCTAAACTTCTCCAAGTGCCATTTCGGCCGCCGTGAAATTAACATGCTCGGCCATCTCATAAACGCCGCCGGAATCCAACCTGATCCACAGAAAGTTCACGTCTTGCGAAATTTTGCTATATCTTGTTCAACAAACGATGCCCGTAGTTTTCTGGGCATATGCTCTTATTTCCGGCGATTTGTGAAAAAAATTGCAGAAATCGCTCACCCTCTCACTTACCTTCTTAAGAAAGATCTCTCTTCCTCTTGGGGACCACTGCAAGAGAAAGCCTTCTCTACCCTGGCTGAACGGCTTACAAATCCCCCGATTCTGTCACACTTTGACCCTTCTCCACCCACTCAAGTACGAAATGACGCTAGAGGTCATGGCATCGCATCACGATGTCCTCGCTCAGCGTCAACAGGGCCACGACCGTGTCATCGCTTACACCAGCCGCCTTCTTTCTATGCCCGAGCGAAATTACTCCATTACTGAGAGAGAATGTCTCGCGCTCGTATGGGGGATCGCGAAATTTCGACAGTACCTTTTCGGTCGGAGCTTCTGCATCGTAACCGATCATCACGCCCTCTGCTGGCTCTCCTCTTTAAAGGACCCAACTGGACGATTTGCACGTTGGGCATTGCTTCTACAAGAATGTGCATTTTCAATTATGTATAAATCAGGACGCCTGCATGAAGACGCTGATTGCCTGTCCCGTGGATCAACCGAACGATACCCATGCAGACTCGGACATCCGTGTTTTATCCCTCTCCAGCTTCCTGCTTATTGGCGACGAGCAAATATCCTCTTCTTCAACACTTATGGAACGCCTAAGCTCCTCGCCCAATGACCCGTCCCTCCGGATGTTCACCTTGCGCGATGGAACTTTATACCGTCGTGGCGTTCGTCAGACGGCCCGGAGCTCCTCCTAGTCATTCCCAAGCGCCTTCGACTGGCGGTGCTCCAGAACCTTCACGACTCTCCGACTGCTGGACATCTGGACACCACTCGTACTTACGACCACCTGCGGCACCGCTTCTTCTGGCCCGGTATTTATCGCTCTATGCGCCGTTATGTCACTTCTTGCGACCTGTGTCAGCGCCGGAAGACGCCTGCTATGCCTCCCGCTGGCTTGCTTCAACCAATTGATGTCCCTACAGAGCCCTTCTTTGCGTGCGCCTCGACCTCCTTGGCCCCTTTCAAATTTTCCTCAAAGGAAACAAATGGATTGCTGTAGCAACATATTGTGCCACGAGATATGCCATCGTACGAGCGCTGCCAACCAGCCGCGCTACAGATGTCGCTGACTTCTTACTATACGACGTCATCCTACACCACGACGCCCCTCGCCAGTTGCTCACGGATCGCGGGCTCTGCTTCCTATCGAAGGTCGTCGATGATCTGCTCCGCTCCTATTCTACGGAACACCAGCTTGCTACCGCGTAATACCCTCAAACGAACGGCCTCACCGAGCGACTCGACCGCACAATATCTGAAATGCTGGCCATGTACGTTTCCGACGATCGCCGCGACTGGGACGTCGCTTTACCATACATCACTTTCGCATACAACTCGTCCCGTCACGACACAGCTGGATTTTCACCATTTTACCTTTTGTATGGCCGCGACCCCACCTTGCCCTTCAACACGTTGTTACCTTCCGCAGCACAATCACCCAGCACCGGTTACTCTCGCGATGCTATTGCCTTAACCGCCCAGGCCCGAGATGTCACCCGTCATCGCCTCACAGTCTCGGAAGCTTCTCAAAAGCGACGCTACGACCTTCGGCAACGAGACCACCATTTTTCACCTGGTTCCCTTGTCCTTCTCTGGACGCCTTCACGTCGCGTCGCCTTGTCGGAAAAATTACTTTCCCGTTATTCTAGTCCGTACCAGATCTTACACCAACTGTCCGACGTGACATACGAGATCGTCCCAGTCGATTAGCCTTCAGTGTTTCCCAATGTCACCAGCGATGTTGTTCACGTCGCCAGGCTCAAGTCCTATGTCTCCCCCCCCCCGCCCCACCCCCATTAAGTGAGGCTCTATAACTTGCACCGGGATGGAGCTACTCCGCCAGGAGGGTTATATTACGGTGAAGGGAAAGAAGTTGACATGAACTAAAGGAAGACGAAGTCTGGCAGTTGCCTGAACGCCATATACACCACTTCTAAATATACATTATATTACACTTGTGGGCCTGCTTTTTTCCTGCAACAATATGCCCTTAGTACGCCTAAATTTATATACAGGAGTGTTTTCTTCTAATTATTTTTTTGCATTTCGCCTTCGCAGAATTGTGGACACCGTGGCGGGAAAACGAACTGGTAGCTATGCGCTTACATCGTAAGTTTACCGGTACAAATTTTACAAAAAAAAGAAAGAGAAAGGAAACGTAATTGTACGCATCGTCGTTAGTTGTTGTCGTCGTCCTAGGTGGCTGTGGCGCATGCACACAGTGAGGGATTCGCCATGAATCGCCTGGTTAATTAGGTTCATAAAAACAAAGGAATTAATGATTTCAACGTTGGAGCTCAGACGGCAAAAGCTTTGTGAGAGGGAAAAAAGCGTTTTCTGATAACGCATTTTGTGACGTAATTTACTTTTAAACATTATATTGTTCAACAAGTCACTTGCTCATGGCGGATGGCCTAGAAGGATGAGGATGTATGCTGCACTTCCACACCGTTGCTTGTCTAACGTACGCACCACCTTAGCTGTACCTCCATATTCACGGGGCAGAACGAAGGCGGTTTTTTTTATGCTTCAAACGTTTACAAGACGCCCCATATTGATGCCGATGTCGTGAATCGCCGCACATTGCGGTAGACCGCTCACACGTACAGGAAAACTTACTTATCTAAATCTATTTTAACCAACCTTCGGTATTGATCTTTCGTAAATATTGTATGCTGCGGTGACAGAAATCGACTTCCCATGTTGATACGACTTCAAAATTTTGCGTAAGTACACCTGTTATGACCGATGATGACGACAACGATTTTAATAATGACGATCAGGCGACCTTCTTTGTCTTCGTGCGCGCATGCGTGTAAATGTGTACGTGCGTGCACGGTGTGCGCTCCAGCGCGCATCGGCGACCGCGTACCTGCTCATTTTCAGCCGTCGTTTTCAAGTTAAAAAGATTCGGGCTTTATTTTATCGCCATTCGGCTATGCGCTGTAACCGTTTTCATGCCAGCAGAACCATATATAGTAAGGATCGAAGCCTTCGGAAAGAGCAGTGACAACTGCATCGGCCCTGACGTGTCAGGGAACTCAGTTGTCGGGCTTGCTCCTGCCGGTCTTGGCGGCAGTCACAGAGGCGGATGAGTCAGAGAGGCTCTTTCTCTCGTCTTCAGCCTCCTCCTTCCTGGCGGCAACCGCAGCCCTACAGGTATCCACATACTTGCTCATTCCACTTAGGAACCAACACTGGGTAAGAACAAAAAAAAACATTAAGGCGTCACTAGCAACCGGTCGTTCCAGAAGCGCTATAAATATATCGGGCGTGAGTAACCGAAGTCAGACGTTACCCAGGCGACACCTGCTAGCCCTACACAGACAAGTCCGGTTCCCTGACTCCTCAAACCTGCCTAGCCGCTTTTAGACAGCGGCATCCTCGGACCTACGTAGCTCTTAAATTACACGCAGACAAGCCACTATACCACCTTGTGGTGGGCTCGCTTTGCTCTTCCTCGCCATAGCCCCACCAGCTGCCACCTTCCAACTCTCTCTCTCTCGAACCAACCCCAACTCCCGAAGGTGCCGAGCCATTATCCCAAAAAGGCTGCAGCATCTAGCACCTCTCCTTTCCTCCATCGAAAACCACTTGAACACACTCAGCAACACTTTGAGCAAACGCACCTCGCCGCTGCGCGTGTTATATGGCGGCGTCTCTGCTAAACGAGAAAGGAAAGTGTCCTTTCGAATTGGTGGCAGCGTTGATCGATAATTAAGCTAGCGCTATACATACTTGCAATTTCACCCAATTTTGGCAAGATACTAATTATTACCACGATCAACTGTCGTGAGCCAAGAGCAGACGACCACTGCGCCCACGCTGCGCGCTAGGAAGTGGCGAAGCGTCGGCGTTTCGAAAACGACACGGATTTCGTTTGCAGAAGAAGAATCGTTGTTATCACAAAACCCACGTGACACTGCACTTGCCCGTCTGTGAGCGGTGCAAGCTTTGTTCCAAACAAACGCCCCTCCACGAAAGTGGAGGAAAATGCTGCCCGTGTTATTGTAGAGTGAGGGTACGTTAGTTTCTTGCTCAAAACCGTAAAAAAAAAAAGAGAGAAAGTCATTTTGCGCTTACGACTGCAAAGTTCTTAAGTTTTGTGGCCGACCCTCTGCAACCAGCGGAAACCCTGCCCCAAGGGCTGCTTTTCCCAGCTACCGAAAGGCGGCGACACAAGTTTATGCCAGCGCCGCCATCGCATCTGCTTACTTCCTGAGAGAAAAAGGCAAGTTCGCTTATCCGTCGTAACAACCAAGTAAGTAACTGTGCCATGCGCCCCATTGCACGATCCTGACCATTGAACGGGACGTTTCTGCAAAATTTCAGTAAGAACAGAGCAACGGCAAACGCAAAATCACATTTTCCAACGATTTTATTGGGAAATTAAACGAAAGTCTCTGTAATCAGCTTCCAAAATCACACCAATAAGTGCGGTTGAATGCGCGCGATTTTCGGCGCGTAAACTTAACAGAAGAAAAAGAGTGCGAACGGAAGGCTCACCTCTAGTGTCATCAGTACTGCAAATGGATATGACGGTAGTTGTTTAGAAGCCGAAGTGCGCTGTAAACATGAAACAAATACCAAATCAACATACACGAGCGCGTCGGTTCAATAGCGCCTACCCAGGCGCAGCGTAAGCTGTGATAAAGCAAGAATACTAGTAAACCACTTGCCTAAAATAAAGTTAGGAGGAGATATATTACTGGCAGGACAAGTTGGCCACCGTTGCTGCAACGTAGGCCCACTTGTGGAAACAGGCAGAAATGCCATTGGCCCTGGTGCTTGTCTCTCTCGGCATTCATCCATGTGCGCACAAGTGCGCTGCCTTTACAACAGTGTAACTTCAGCATTTCTTTGGACGTAGTTTATTTTAATAGGAGTTCTGTGACGAAACGATAATTGCGAGGACAAAGGGGACATCTTGTGCGAAGGCGCGAACTTTAGTTACAGGGACAGGAACAAAAAACGCGAGTACGAGAGCTAGACACTGCAATATAATTTACACCATTAAAATGAATAAGGGTATAAATGAGTCTTTAAGTCGCGAAGGGAGAAATTCAGCCTTGTTGTTACGACATGCTGCAAGTGAAGCGCGAAAAAACAAGGACAGATAGAGGGCACAACACATGCGCTAATTTCAACAAATTGTTCACTACAGCAATTTATTAGAACAAGAAAATTCATAGGAGAATGAAAATGGGCTGGATCGCATACGGTAGACATTGTGAGCTCCTGACAGGAAGGTTAGCATTATCATTGAAAAGGAAGGTGTACAATTAGTACATTCTTCCAGCACTGACATATGGGGCAGAGACTCGGAGACATCAAAGAAGCTTCAGAACAAGTTAAGGACCGCGCAAAGAGCGATGGAACGAAGATTGCCAGGCATAACGTAAAGAGACAGAAAGAGGGCGGTTTGGATCAAAGAGCAAACGGGTATAGACGATATTCTAATTGACATCAAGAGAAAAAAATGGAGCTGGACAGGTCATGTAATGCGCCGGTTAGATAACCGTTGGACCAATAGGGTTACAGAATGGATACCAAAAGAAGGGAAACGCAGTCGAGGGCGGCAGAAGACTAGGTGGAGCGATGACATTAGGAAATTCGAGGGCGCTAGTCCGAATAGGTTGGCGCAGGACAGGGGTGATTGGAGATCACGGTGAGAGGCCTTCGTCCTGCAGTGGATATAAAGCAGGCTGATGATGATGATGATGATGATTATAACAAGAGTTTATTTATTACTGTCCGTCTGTCCCTGTTTCTGCTGCTTCACTTGCACCATAACTCGCACTCGTTCCAGGTTAACATACATCCTTTGTAAGGGTGCAACTAACTCACACCCTTAGAGTTTCCTTATGTGTAAGGGTGCGAGTTATAAACCGATATACACACTTATTCACTTTTAATTATGTAAATTATTTGACAGTGTAACTGGCAACTCGACGAGGGTGAAAGGTCCGTCGAAGTGCCTGATGAGCAGCTTTGCTTTCTCACCCCCTGTGTTCTGTGCTTTCACACAACCCAGTAAACTATTTTAAATGTTTATATTGGTGTAGATGACATCCAAAACCAGAAAGAACGCGGAAATATGTGGCAGAAAAAAAAAACAAGCAAAAAATGAAAAAATGTGAGAGCGTAATCCACGCCTGCACGCACCTGCCCGCGCGTTCAAAAACTTCACCAACGATTAGGATACTCCCTAGTGCGAAATTTGAGCGCAGATCTATGTGTGTTTTCATTTGGCGGTATATATTGGCTGGCGCGGACAATCTGTCTCGTGCGGCACGTTGCAAACTGAGCCAAGTGTGGCGCGACTACCTCGCAAGTTGGGAGATCGCAAGAGCCTGCGCGTGGGTGATGCACGGACGCAATTCACAGCAGCCGCCGCAGACAGACATCCCACTCATGCAGCGCTTTGTTTCCATATATGGCATCGGTGGACGCGCTCGTCGCATGCCTTATCGATGGCGTCATCAGTGCACAGATCACACGCACTACTCTGGAGCCATCTCGTAGCGATAGATGCCGCAGAGCATGTCTTGCGCGGCACTACTCTCTCCGCCTCACCCTTTCGACGTACTCTTCTCCTCCGCTTTCCCCCTCGCGCTCTCTTCGCACTCGCCGTGTTTCATCTCTGACTGCACTCCGCGTTCGCTTTTTCATCCTTCGCTGTGCTCGTTCGCTTACGCCGAGGGACGCCGGCGCTCAACGCAGGAACGGGCGACTAAGAGCTCCGCTCTAAAACAGCAATGACTATCCGGCAATGCTACGGATGGCCCGTTAGCACAATCTTCGTAACGTACCCTTGGTGCAGCTTCAGTGATAATGGGGGGAGCGGCCCATTTTATGTCTTCTAGAGGCAGAAGTGTCGCTTAAAAATTCGGCAAAACTTACAATCGCGGCAGTGGAGCTCTCCGTGATATCGGTTGCTCTGTGAAAGCCCTTTGTTTTTACTTGTCCGATACCTTACACAACAAATTCACGCATCTATCAAAAAAATTATTACAGCTTTAAGCAAAATATCTTCGCACTCTTTGTAGTACATTCCTTATATTTCACTGATCGGTGGATGATTTGGCGCAATAACAACTATTCACTTATTGGGATATCCATCTTGGATGGTTTCTGCGTAATTTTTGCTTCCTATGGGGCCGTATAGCAACCTTATTGTCGACAGAAACGCCTAACAGTGAAACAATTTCGTAGTACCCGAAGCAAGAATATGTGTTCTATAACCTTTCAACGCAAAGATGGTTCAAGTACATTTCGAAATGAAGGCAAGTATGGTTATATTAATATCCGCAGCGATATATGCGTCGATTCCGCACCCCACCCATGTCATTCAGCTACTGTAGATTGCAGGCGCTGTGGAAACGGCTGACAGTCTGTTCGAGGCGCATTACTGTATTTGAACTGGAGGTTTCGGCTTCCGAGGTTCAGTCTCGATTGAGAAGTATTGTATTTGCTAAAATCACAAGGGAAACTACGAACGAGCAAAGAAAGAAGTGAGCGAACAGTGTTTTACGCAACTTCATTGCGCTTGGGCATAGGCTAAATAAGCGCATGGTGTTTCACTAAGAATGTACTGTAATTGCAGCTGGTTATTCCGCATTGGAGTTCCTTTTTATGACCTTTTCGCCTGTGGCTAGCGCCAGAGCGATCAGAGGGGAGTCATTTCCTATTCCATTCAGAACGAGAACGTCAAAGGTTGCTAACTTCTTTGAAAATCAGTTTTGTTCGGTGTAATAAGGCATTTTTTTAATGCGAAAACGTCACATTAAAGTGCCGAGTGTGCCGAGTGTGCCGAGTGTGCCGAGTGTTCCGGTTTTTCATGATGTATATAGCGTGACAGAGGCAAAGTGGGAGTGGCCCGAATAATTTCGATCAAACGTGGAGCGCTTATGTCGTAAATAGATAGAAATAGATTGGAACATGTTTACATTAAAGACGACACTGATGCGACGCGAATACTTTTGCACATTCTGAAACGTGTGCCAGCACCAGCGATTACGCCGGAATGTACACGATGAGTCATGCATAAATAGCCGACGCATTCGACCTGTGCTTGAGATTCTGAAGAACGATGAATGGGCTCGCCGCCATCATTGTGCTTGGAGTGTCGCTTGAATTCCGGGGCACTAGTTCACCCAATAAAGGGTTAAATTTGTGACTTGGTTTTGCCACTGTCCGGTTTGTCACCTTCACTATGCAACCTGCCATCTGGTGGAGGTGCTTGAAGCCCAAATCGAAATCAACACCGACATGAATATACCCCGTAGGCCTCGGCGCCGACGTGTACAAAAAGAAGACTTCCTTGGGAAGGTTATGGCTTACTCTGGCCGGTCGTTGTCGAAAGCGTAAGCCAATCCCTCCACGACGGAAAAAGATTGCCTTACATGCATTCCGGCTACGGTGAAATTTAAGGGGGTGCCTCGCACGGTGGAGTCGGAAACTCCAGAAGTTCAACATAACCGTGATCTACAAGTCCGTACGGAAGCGCTCCGATGCCGGCTGCCTGCGTCGTGCCCCTGTTGAGCGTCTGCCGCTAGAGAAACAGGATGACGACATCTTCCTGGAGACAATAAGCGCATACGACTTCGCCGAATAGCAACGAGGAGACACAGACCTACAAATCATTGATATCAAGACCAACTTTGTCGTATTTAAAAATAAAACGTCTTCGTTTTCGCTGCAGAATGACGTCATTGTAAAGGAGGATTTCTCACCAGTCCGCGAAAACTACCTTATCGTTGTGCCGTGAGCACTACGGCCGGAGGTATGTGCCGGCCTTCATGATCATGTAACGGAAGGGTACGACGAATCCTCCCGTACTCTTGCGAGGATTCAAGAGAAGCATGACTTGCCACGCCTGAGCGACAACGTCATCCATTACGTCAAGACATGCCGAGTCTGTAAGCAGCGCAGGACAGCACCGAGCAGGCCAGTGGAATTGCTACAGCTAATCAAATAGCCTTGCTAACCGTTGCAACGGATCAAGGCGGACTTTCCCATGTGAAACTCCTAGAATGCATGGATCGTCGCGACTACCCGATTACGTTACCCGTTACGCTGAAAGAAACGCCTTGTACACAAAGGTAGTGCCCCCCCCCTTTTTTTTTCTTCAATCGCAACTTCCATAAGCTCGCTCGTTGATGCTGCTGGCAATTTCGTTTTGGGCCGCTTTTCTGTCCGTAGATCCACCTGTTTCGCGACTCGCGTAAACACACGTTTCTCGCGCTCTGCTTTGGTTCCATTTGAGAAGGGAAGGTAGACACGTGTAAGCTCAATACATTGTGCAAATCAAGTTGTGCAACCTTAGCCCGCCCTATTACGCTCGAAGTCTTCAGCGCAAGTCTAACGTGCGGCGTTTCTAAAACACAACCGTGTTCCCTTAGAGGGAATCAATCAGCTTCGTTCTTTTATTCATTTTTGATCCAACTTTTCCGTGTCCTAAACAGTGCTACCGTACCGTATTCCCCTGATACTATGCGTCATCGCGAGACAGGTCTTGGAGCTCTTACCTCTTCACCATGCAAAACGTACAGGGCGTAAATTTGGGCACTGGTCGGCTTCTGAAATGGAATTTTTTCGGTAGTTAGACAGTAGAACAGTAGAACACGTTGTGGGGCTAGTTGGTTCACAGCTTTCAAAAGATGAAGCGGGAACAGAGACAGCACACTGAGAAAAAACAATGACAGGACAAGCGCCTTGTCCTGTCATTCTTCTTTCTCAGTGCGCTGCCTCTGTTGGCGCTATATCTTTTGAAAACAACATAAAAGCTCGGCAATGCGTAAAGCGACGACGTGAGGAGGCCTACAATGTTGTCTTACCGTATTGGCGTCTACGATGACGTTAATCGTGAAGTAGACGACGACACCCACGAGACGCACCGCAACGCCCATGACGCATACAGTCATCAACCGCACATTGTCCTGCGCGCACACGTGACCAGGGCTCGCGTTACACCGTGTCCCTGCTGACAGCTTGCCGACAAATGCTCTTCTGACAAGAACCTTGCCGCAAGGCAACGCCTATAAATTTCTGTCAGCTATGTTGTTACTTTCTTTATTATTTTAAAAGGAGGACAAATGGGAAGAGAAGCTCCTTTAGAACCAGCTGTCCCAAAATTTCAATTATGCACTTCTCAGAAAAAAAAAATAAAGACGATAAAGAACGCGAACTAGAAAAAACGAGACAGCACGCGCTAGAAACCCGAACGCAAGTCGGCAGGCAAACGCATGTGCTTACAAACAACAAGTGAAACACGGCACGCCACGCTGCGCGCAACACCGAGATGAAACGCTGCCTCTTTAATACACAAATAGTGTAATTAAATTCAGTAATTGGGACAGTCACTAATCGCACTAGAAGGGGGCGTAGTGCACCCAAGTCTTTCGCATGGGCACATATTTGCGGCAGCAGTATTTGCTCATAAGCAGGACTGCAGAAACGACAACGCGGTCAAGAGAAAACAACAGCAGGGCAGACATATACTCTTACTCATAGGCAGTCCATCGTGACAAAAAAGAAAAAAACGGGCGCTGAGAGTATATCTGACTCTGCTTATCGAGGCATGATGACACTTTGCTAACGGTGAGGAGACGGTTGTCAAGGCTGTTTAAACGATCACGGGGGCGAACCGTCTGCTGGTCACATTGAGGGCATTCCACGATAACACGCTCCACTGTGTTCTTTGAGAAAGCTTATTATAGCATCAGCCTTAGGAGTGTCAAAGGAGAAGGAAGTCTATGTGTAATGTGGGAATCTAGTCACGTGGTAGAGGTGCATATACAGGGTGGGACCGAGTTTAAAAATGTTCGAGTGCCACGTAGCTGGACAGAACCAAGGTAATATTCTTCACCGTCACTTGGAGATACACAAATATTTTTTTCATTCAGCCTAATTAGATCATTAGTCTTAATTACTCAACTCATGAAGAATATAATTAGATGAAAAGTGTCAATGAGAAAATTGTAGAGCGACATGAAAAACTCCCGATACAGCTTCTTGTTGCTCAATACGTGCTACATAAAAGCGTTTTTCCAAACGTGAAAGAAACCCGCAAATGCGCGCGAAATTGCTGCGGGACTCGCCGCTCGAGGCACTTTGCGTGTATTCCCGGGCCCCATGGTTTAAATCATGGATCTGGGACCTCAAAGAGGTGTGACGTAATGCGCACGCATTTCATGCGTGCATTTAGCACTGAGTTCTTATTTATTTATTCATTTATTTATTTACTCCCCTCACGGCCAAAATAGCAGAGCAGAAAGGGGGTAGGTTACAGGCAGCACGAAGCATACATGTAGAATTTCTTCACATCAATACATCACGTGTAAGGCTTTTGTTGCTCTAATGCATCGTGATTCATGCTTCTCTATCCCGGTATACGCACCGTGCCGGCAGCGACGATCCAGGTGACGATGAACCCTACGTGTGCCGCGCTCAGGAAACAGCTGAAGCCCCAGGACATCCAAACGTACTGGCGTCCTGCGCGTACCGTGGGTTGCTGGCGCGAGCTGCCTCATGCACGATCTAACAACAACACTAGTTGAAAGACGAAGAGAACCAATAGCAGCAGCAGCAGCAGCAGCAGCAGCAGCAGCAGCAGCAGCAGCAGCAGTAGTAGTAGTAGTAGTAGTAGTAGTAGTAGTAGTAGTAGTAGTAGTAGTAGTAGTAGTAGTAGTAGTAGTAGTAGTAGGAGGAGGAGGAGGAGGAGGAGTAGTAGTAGCAGTAGTAGTAGTAGTAGTAGCAGTAGTAGTAGTAGTAGTAGTAGTAGTAGTAGTAGTAGTAGTAGCAGCAGCAGCAATGATAGTAGTAATAGGAGTATGAAGGAGAGCTGCAGCAGTATTAGTAGTAGTAGTGGTAGTAGTAGTAGTAGTAGCAATGGTAGTAGTAATAGTAGTAGCATTAGTAATATTAGTACTAGTGTGAGGAAGAGGACGAGCAGCCGCCGCAGTAGCAGTAACAGTATACCGGCGGCGGCGGCTGTGCGCTTACTATTCGCCTCGCACTCCATCGCCGCATTGCACATGAACCCCGTCTGCACAGCCAGGACCACGAGCATCACCACCTACGAAGCCGAAGGAGATGCTGCATGATCTGCCACGACATGCGCCCGTGTCGTACCAGCGAAGAAAAGAGCAACCGACGGGCTCCAGTGACTATTTGATTGCCCTAACTCAATCATAGGGCGAGCAGCAGTTAGGCAGAGGCCCATGACGCTCTCCAACCACTAAGTCAAACGACGAGCGTCGTCTTGCAACAAGTACTTATGTAAGACGGAGGCTACGTCACGCATATAGCGAGGCGGTATGCGTTAACGCTCTGCTAAAGCTGTCTTATATACCGACTGCAGCGCACGTCTCACAGGCGACGCGCTTCGGCGTTGGCAGCACGGAGTGTCGTAATTTCAATCCTGGGGTTCCACGCGCCAAAAACAACGATTACATTTGGACGCATGGTGTAATGGGGACTACGGATAGATCTAAAGACCGGGAGATCTTTAACGTGCCTCCAATGCACGGCACACGGGCGTTTCTTGTATTTCGCCCAAATCGAGATGCGGCCGCCGCGACCGGGATTTCATCTCGCGACCTCGCGGTTCTAGGAGCGCAACACAAGTGTGTTGCCATATTGCTTCAATGCTAATCGTACTAACGTCGATACTGATCGTGAGACGGGTTCGGCTGTAATTTTGGCGGAAAATTTTATCGGCAACACCTCGCCCCCCGCGCAGTTTTCTTTTTTTCTTTTTTCCTTTTTTCCCTAAGGGCTCCGCTGACGCGATGAGATGCAGCCAAGGGTTGAGCGACGTCCGTGCACCTGCAGTGGCTTCGTTTCTTTCAACAATCGCCTGGACGCGCGACTTATCAGTAAAATCACGTTAATGAATCACCCTGGTTCTTACCGCGTACGCGACGCCCATCCTCCTAGCAGAGTTCCTGGTAGACGCCGTGCAGCATTCCATGACGGAAGGCAGCTGTTCCTCTTCCTCTTCGTCTTCTGCTTTTATATCTTCCATACCCCCCCCCCCCCCCCTCTAATTCAACTACTCGCGGAGCAGACAAAGCTACGGGGCGCCAGTCCGGCGCTGGGCAATTATTTTAATGTGATTAGCTTTCTTTGCCTACTTCAGGCATTTTGAGCCTGCCTGCTTTTCTATCTATCTATCTATCTATCTATCTATCTATCTATCTATCTATCTATCTATCTATCTATCTATCTATCTATCTATCTATCTATCTATCTATCTATGTTTGTATCTGTTTTCGCACATACTTGGAACACTGGTAATCAATGGTCGAATGGGTGGTGCATGAGGCTGCTGCGCTGAGGGAACAGCACTCGAAGCCAACCATCGTGCCCAACTAGGGTCAATGGATATGTGGCAGTGCGTGCCTGACTGCCGCCGTGAAACTTATCTCTTTCACGCACGCCGACATGGGTCCCTCTAAGTGCGTGGCTCGCTAGATGAATTATTAAATGAAATGGTTCAATGAAACTCCTCGACGCTGACTTAGAACAGTGGATATGTGCCGTTCAATATGTGCCACTCAAGAATGAACGTCTTTGACGCCAACTTGAGTAACTAAACAACCTGCCACTGGGAATCTGTCGCTCCACATTGACGAAAAAACACCGCTTAAATATATCACGTGCTCAGCAGAATTGAACGCACGCCTCATGGGCACCTTAAGGACAGGAATGCGAGGCTTTAAAAGGCTGCACCATAAATGCATTGAGTATGTTCCGTTGTCCATGAACCTCTCGCCAACTTGGGTCGTTGAGCCTCTGTCTGCGCGGCAAGCGAGGGAACAATTCTCGTCGCTCGCAGACACAGGCGCGGCGCGCTACTGGTCTCGGGATCCGCGCACCGACTTCTCGCCGATGCCTCTGGATGACGCGGCGTTTTCAGAAAGGAGCACCAGAGAGCATCTTGGTAGCCGCATGGCGCGTATCTATTTTATTTTTTTATTGCGATAAAGACTTGCCCTTAAGGCATAATTCTGGGTGCGTATATCTGTATTATATGTGTGCAGTGAGGCCTGTGTTGAGTATGAATTGAAGCAGTGTTTTGTTGAATCTGTTGTCATGTATCCAGCGGTCATAGCTGGTTGTCACACCGTAGCGGAGGCTGGCTTGCAGTAAGAGACGCGAGCGTTCCGATTGTAAACCCGTACATGCCCATATTAGGTGGTATGCATATGCTTCCACCACAGGAACGGAGCAGTATGGACACGTAGCACCCAGTGGTAAATGCGACCAGTTCCACCTTGAGATAACAGCCGGTGTAAGGCGTATGGCGCGTATCTCAGCTTTCGCTATGACCGGTGCGACGCATATCTTGGAGGCCACTTGCAGGCTACGCGGTGGGGCGCTAGATGGCGCCAAGTGTTCTTAGGGAAGCGCTAGAAAGTAGTCCCGCTGCCGTACACTACTCATCCTACATAACTAATTTCGACGGAAGCAATACGTTGTGTCGCTATATTCATCCAATGCAAGACGCATTACCATCGACAGTCATCGTGGGATGGGTTCTGTCCATAGAGTTACTATACTGACTCTAGAGGACAAGCTACCCATAGGGCCCATGCATTGAAATCGGGAACCGCAAGAGCGCCGCCATGTTGCTACGCGCCGAGGTTGCCAGCTCCTGAGACGCGTGCTAGACTTGGTGACAGCAGTCAGTTTTAATCCGGCAACAGTAGCAGCGTAGCAGCTCGGCGTCTCGCTTGTAGTGTCGTGATGTGTGCGTGCAGCCGTGTGTTTGGGCTTTATAAGTTGGTTTTTTATTCTATGTTGCGCGACGGTGTGGGTGTGGTCCATGTTGGCCGTACAGGTGGCAGTTATGCAACCGAGGGATGATCCTGTTGAAGTTTCCGGCGGTATGCGGTTTTCAGCGGTCACGCCTGTTGCAGGAGTGTCACTCGACGAGGTTACGAGCTCGGAAGCTGTGGTCAGATTCCTCGCTGGCGTTCCGTTATTCTCTTCGCACGGGCGCGGTATGTTGCAAAAGCCGCTTTCGCGATATATCGTCGTGACGCTAGATCGGGCTTTTTTATTATTATAAGTACTGATCCAGATAGCTGTAGGGCACATGTAACCGACAAACGGAAGTCTCAGGGAGCACCTGAGATTATAATAAAGCAGGCGGCGCAGGAACTCCACAGGGCACCCAAGGAGCAATCAAAGCTCGAGGCAGAACGGTACGTAGGTTGGAGCCGCCGAGGCAGGTGTGTGCCAGGGAGAGTTCGCACGGACAGCTCCCCTGGCACGCGCAGCAGTGCCTCACAAGGTCGAGACACTTTAAAGGTACCTGCGCCCATGATCTTTCTTTTGCCTCGGTGCAGTGAGCACGATTAACGAGAATAATATCGAGGGCATCCGGTGCAGTCGCGAATGCGTCATGACAAATGTAGCTCGCGTCGCCTGGCGTGTGTAGTAATATCAGAGT